>NC_137603.1:48397416-48539916 GCF_963280865.1 Gymnoscopelus braueri
TGATGAGAAGTTAGTAGTGTGTGCTGCGGACACGGAAAATGCCCTCTACATTTCTGATACTAACACAGGACAGAAAATACATCATATCACAGGTAACATCATTAAAAAGTATAATGGGTAGTAGTTCTAGTAGTAGCAGTGCTGGTAGAAGCAGTGCAGTAGTAGTAACATTAGAAGTAGTTGTAGTGTTATTATGTTAACTTAACATGCGTTCTGTATAAGTCTGTATACATTTATTAAAATGAGTTTGTTTGAGGGTGTCTTATTGTGATGTTACTCTTCTGTACCTTCCGTACTTCCATGCCCTGTATCTGTAACTTTTACTGCTGTGCTGTCTCTGGCGCCTGAATTGCCCCCGCGGGATCAATAAAGGTATCTGTCTGTCTGTCTGTCTGTCTGTCTGTCTGTGCGTATGTTCCTTTTTCTATTCCAGACCATCACAGGTCCACCATAACGCGGTGCAGGTTTGACTCTCAAGGCCAGCATGTAGCCTCAGTGTCTGCAGACAGGACAGTCAGGCTGTGGGACCTGCTGGCTCTGAAAACCACCATCAGCATCAACAGGTGTTTGATTAGCCACTGAGAGCTGCTGGGTTTAACATAGTGGATGTCATTCATGTTTCCGTAATGTAAAATATGGAAATGACATGGAAATTGGCTCTATGCCCCTCTGTCTCACTCTGTCTCTCCCTGCAGTAACCATAGCAACGTTGTGTCCAACTGTTGCTTCACGTCTGACGGTCGCTTCCTGTGCACTGCCTCGTGGGATAAAACTCTGCGTCTGTGGGACATTCAGACGGGGGGGTTTCGCTCCAGCGGGGGGTTGACACTAAGTAAAGGTCATGCTGGTAGTGTCAGCTCCTGTTTCTTCTCATCTGATGGTAAGAACTGGAAACATTTACACTACTGATAGATCTAAAAATATTGTAAGTAAAGATCAACCTTTAAATAATAATAAAAAGGAACGCAGAGCCAAACAGGAACAAAATGCGGACTGAGATACAATCAAATAGTTCATTCCAGAGAACATTTCTGACAGTAAAGGAGAACCCTTTGTTTTCTGTAACTCGGTCATCATCACATTTGGACATTTATGAATACAGGAGTCCAGCCGGCTGTATCAGTTCATCATGTAATGAAGGACGTTTTAGCTGGGTACGGAGATGACAGTACATGAGATAACAGATAACAAGGTGTCGACAAGACAAGAGGAGTTATGTGATGAGTCTTTCACTTCCTGTCATATTACTACTATAAGTTTGTTTAACACATTGGGTGCCAGAGGTTTATTAAAATATTATACGTTGAGTGCCTGCATTTCTTCCATCCATTTGCGTTATACGTTTCGTGCTGTAGAAGCCCCGACGCGGAAGTGCATGTAAACAAAGCGTGCGTGCGAGACGGCGGAGGGTCCCGACTAACGCCTGGAACAATAATATTTCTAACGCGATCCTCCATTGCAGCGTGATCGCCGATCGAAAACGGCTCGTTTTCACCACGTTAAAAAGAAATGGAGATATTAAGCTTTTAGTCAAGGAGATAACATTGAAAACGCCGACCGGAAGGATTTTTGACATGGAGCCAGATCCAGCCTCTTCTTCTCAGAAACTCCTTGGGTGATGTCAAAGTTTCGTTTTAGCGCCCCACGTGGCCCACATGTATAAAAATAGAATTGGGTCAAAAACGGTCCGGACCGTTTTCGGCATTCAATGTGTTAAGTGATCCTGATCTTTTATGCTCTCCTGTCCTGTTGTCTGTCTAGGTAGACTACTGGTGTCTGGATCCTATGACAGGACTGCCATTCTCTGGGATATGGACACGCACTGTCATACACTCACTCTGAAGGTATGTCACTATAATAGTATTTCCAAAACATTGGGTCATGACTGACCCATTTTGTGTCACAGACCCATTTGTATTGGGTCAGGAATAAAATCCTAAACATTGAAATCTTCACAAAATAATTAAAGATTTATTTTTCAAAAACGTATCAAAAAAAGCTTATCAGCTATTTTCACTATCATTGAAATAGGGCATAAGTGATTTATTTGTAATGTATTTTTGGACGTTTGGTCCAGGGCTGATACCACATTTCTCCTTTGGGTCTTTCGGTACCCCTGCTATAACATTCGCTACTGTAGTTATTCATACTAAACACACTCATATCCTAGTATTTAAAATGTAACGCACCATCAATATATGAACACACTCTGTCATATACACACTCGCTTTCATTCCTACTTGCAAATCACAGGTTTTACAGAATAACATTGAATTTCAAGTACCGATTAAAAAAATTCATTTTTATAATTTATTTCCATTTTCTTTAAATTTTGCTTCCTTGAATTTTACCCAGGGCCATGGTGATTGGGTGACAGATGTGTCAATAAGCACTGACAGAAAATGGGTGGCCTCAGCCTCCAAGGTAACGTGGAGGAGGGAGTCAGCCCTGTGGTCCAGCAGGCCTTCGCCTCCATGTTGGAAGACAGAATACAGCAGCCATCTTCTTCGGAAGAGGAAGAGGAGGAGGAGGAGGACGCCAACAACGAGTCAGACTCTATGAGCTACGTTGATGATGAAAAAGATGAGGACTATAAGGAGAAGGAGGTGGTGTGTAGGGCGAAGAGGCCAGGTGGGAGAAGCAGGAGGAAGATGAAGAAGAAGGACAAAGACGAGGATGAGGAGGTGTCCGAGAAGGAGGAGGGGGCCGAGAAGCAGAGCGTAGGGGATGTGTTCGCCTTGGAGATGGAGCTGAACCGCGAGAACAGGAAGATGATGAAGGTGAGGGGGAGGAGGAGAGTGGATGTTGTTGGGGAGGTTAAGTATGCAGCACGCTCTTGCTTTTCATGATTTGTGTTGTGTCTGTGTACAGTGAGAACAGTTTTCTGAGGGTCATGATTCGATATTAAGTCATAGTAAAGAAACGACATCGAGTGATAGTTCACAGAGACGAGAATCACGCAATTTTTTTGAACTCATGCAATGAGTGTGTGTATGTGTTTTTTTGATTGATTGAATACTTAATTAACAGTTTGCAAAAGGTACAGAGGTAAGGATAACACAAAACGCCCTGAGGGCTTGTTTCCATTGTGGTCCTATGTATTCAAGTCATCAAGTACAATGTGTGTGTGTGTGTGTGTGTGTGTGCGTGTCCGCCCAGGATCGTCGTCACCGCAGCAAGCTGCCCCGGGCTCTGCGGGGCCTGATGGGTGAAGCCAACATCCGCTATGCCCGAGGAGAGAAGGACGATGCCATCGTGATGTGCATGGAGATTATCAGACAGGGTAAGGAACTGTGTGTGTGAGTGAGATGTGACTCTAAATAGCTAGCATTCCCACATATTCCTTTTCCCTCTCCCTTGTAGGCCTGTCACAATTATTACATAATCGCCTAATCGCAATTCTTTTTGCATAATCCTTGCCAAAAAATCTTTTTATACGTTTTCAAACATATTTCAGAAATAGCAGGAATAGCAGATCTACAAGCTTACAACACGTGTTGTAAGCTTGTAGATCAGCCTTTTCCGCTATTTTGCGCTGTGTTCATTTAAATAGATAAGATAAAAAGCTGCCAAATCAGCTGCCAGATTAATATCTCCCCTAACGCTTCCTCCTTCAGCTCCTCTGGCCTACGAGCCCTTCTCCACCCTGGCCATGATCTATGAAGACAACGAGGACGTGGACAAGGCGCTGCAGTTTGGGCTGATCGCAGCTCACCTCAACCCCTCCGACTGCGAGGAGTGGGTCAAACTGGCGGAGATGTCTCTGGAGCAAGGCAACACGCGGCAGGCTGTGGTTTGCTACGGCAAGGGTAGGTCACAGGCACGTGCACACTGAAAAAGGAGTAGTAGTTCACCCAAAAAAATTACTTATTTTCTATTTTTTGTTTTTGTTGCATTCCTGGGCCAATAATTTGATGACCGGGTCATCGGCAGTAGGAGACTCCACCGGACATCAAATTATTGGCTCAGAAAAAAATCCCCTTGAATTTAATTGATAGAAAATAAGTCACTTTTTGGGGGGAACTACTCCTTTATGCCTGAAAATAGCAGCTCTACAAGCTTACAACTGCAACACGTTGTGAGCAAGTAGATTGGCTAATTTTGGCATGGGACACCATCTTACGACTAAATGTTAGTTGCTCATATTGTCATTTCAATCTCTCTACCCCCCGACAGCCATCAAGTACGACCCCACCAACGTGCGCTTCCTGTGGGAGCGCTCCAACCTCTACATGCAGCTAGGAGAGCACAAGCAGTGCATGGACGGCTACCGCCGCATCCTGTCGCTGTTGCCGATGGAGAGCGGACAAGACTTCATCCAGCTGTCCAAAGACATGGCCAGGTGAGGAGCGACACGTACACATGTTTTAGAACACTGTCTCCCCAAACAGTGGGCCGGGAAGGAGACCCATGTTTTGCTCGCGGACCAAATTTTATGGGTTGCGAGTAAATATCCCCTTTCTTCTCGTTTCCTACATAAAAAATATATATTCATATATTATTTCAAAAGATTTCAAAAAGTTTAAACAAAAAACGTCACAACTTTTCATCAATTAAAAACAATTCCAAAATGTTTCCAAAAAGTATTTCATAAATAAAATTAAAAAAATGGAATTTCCGTAAATAAATGTAAAAAAAATGTTTAAGAAGTAGTGAAAATAGCAGATCCACAAGCTCGCAACACGGCACGAAGCGACGCGTTGTGAGCTTGTAGATCTGCTATTTTCTCTAGTTTGGGTCCCGGGCAAACGTCTAATTTCTCTTTTGGGTCTTGAGCTAAAAAGTTTGGGAACCACTGTTTTAGAATACCCAGAAGTGCCGTATTGGTGTCATTTTGAAGACATCAAAAGGTATCACTTGTTCAGCTGTCATTATTTAACTTCAGCTTCAGGGATTCCCTGGTGTATCAAGCATTTAGTTGCACGTGACACATTTTCAAGATGTTCTGGGAGTTGAATCCTGTGTGTCTGTCTGCACACATGCACAGGAGTTACTATGAGAGTAATGATCTGCCGTCGGCACTGGGCGTGATGGACGAGGCCCTGGGCAGACACCCTGACCTCATCACCGATGAGCTCACCAACATGGCCGCCGAGCTGTTCATTGCCAACCACCAACACAGCAAGGCCATGCAGGTAACACCTTATGTGTGTGTGTGTGTGTGTGTGTGTGTGTGTGTGTGTGTGTGTATGTATGTATGTGGGTGACAGAGAAGCAAACTGGAATGTTCATCCGAATATTCAAATATTTAGCTTCTGCATGCAAATATAATAAAACATATAAAACAACTAAATAATACAAAAAGTAACCTTCAAAAGAAGGGACCGCACCCTCCTCAAATGCAGGCTGACTTGCATTTTTGATGCAGTGATGCACAATGTGTTTCGCTTGATGCTTCCTCAGGTGATAGCAAAACGTGTTGTGCATCACTGCATCAATAAAGCAAGTCATCCTACATTTGAGGAGTGTGCGGTCCCTTCTTTTTTTTTTTTTTTGTTCAAGGTTTTTTTATTTTATATTTTCACATACAGGTCTATAATAATGAGTATACAAAAAACAGTGAATGTATGTTAACCCTCCCACCCCCCCAAAGTTCCCGCTCCGAAAGAGCCACAACCCTGGTTTCTCCTTGTACCATTAAAACAAAAGACAATACAGAAAAATAAGACACAATTGCAATGAAAAATGAAAACAAGTCAGAAAATAAATAAAATAAAAATAGTGTGTGCGGTCCCTTCTTTTGAAGGTTACTTTTTGTAAATTGTTCTTGCATTGAACCGCACGTCCTGTTGGGAGATGTCTAGAGACGTGCGCGAGTGTTCTATTGTATATAAAAAACTACTACTTGGAAAATTGCTTGAGCATGTATACTTGAAGTGTCTGAAATTATGTGTGTTTTCCCTAGATCCTGGTCCAGTTCTGTGGTATAGTCTTGGTGAGGGATGAAAGTACAGCAGACACATCAGTGCAGATGGAGCAGATGAGTATGAAGGAGGAGAAGGACAAGGAGAAGGAGGCCACGGAGCCAACGACAGAAGAAGAAGTGGTAAAAGAAGAGTTTCTTGGTGAGTGGCCCTCAGTGTATATGTTACAGGGTGAATGGAGAACCAGGGTGATTGAAGAAGGCTCGCTCGTTTTTACCCACCCAGCAATTCTGTAGAAGAAACACTAGAGGGAGCCACAAGCCAGGCTTGTGCACAAGCACATATGGCCGCGACCACCCACACACACACAGTCACACACACACACACACATGCGCGCGCACGCACACGCGCTCATGCTTTCAATGGACTGTTAAGATACTTTTATTGTGTTCTGCTGGCTTTTGTTTTAGTTTCTCCCTGACACACACACACACACACACACACACACACACACACACACACACACACACACACACACACACACACACACACACACACACACACACACACACACTCACACACACACACACACACACGCACACAGTGATCCATGAAAAGAACTATTCTGTCCCTATCGGTTTACAACTCAAACGGCGCTGAGTCGACAAGTGGAGCATCGGCCGGTCAGCGCGGGCACTCGCGCCGTGAGGCGCGAGGGCGCGCTTCCTCGGCCTCAAGCTCCACTTGTCGGCGCGCCTCCGTCGTGGACAAGCGTGTGCGTGTGCGTGTGTCTTTTCTCTCTCCTCCCGTGCTCTCCTCCCCTTCCTCGTCTTTTCTCTCTCCTCCCGTGCTCTCCTCCCCTTCCTCGTCTTTTCTCTCTCCTCCCGTGCTCTCCTCCCCTTCCTCGTCCGTGTCTCTCTCTCTCTCTCTCTCTCTCTCTCTCCTCCCGTGCTCTCCTCCCCTTCCTCGTCGGTGTCTCTCTCTCTCTCTCTCTCTCTCTCTCTCTCTCCTCCCGTGCTCTCCTCCCCTTCCTCGTCCGTGTCTCTCTCTCTCTCTCTCTCCTCCCGTGCTCTCCTCCCCTTCCTCGTCCGTGTCTCTCTCTCTCTCTCTCTCCTCCCGTGCTCTCCTCCCCTTCCTCGTCCCTCCCAAGGAGGACGGTTTATTTCGCGAGGAGGAGCTCCTCCTCGCGAAATAAACCGTCCCCCTTCTCAGAAGGAGGACGGTTTATTTCGCGAGGAGGAGCTCCTCCTCGCCTCACGTAATAAACCCCCGCCTCGCAGTGCCGCGTCCTCCTTCTCCTCCTCCTCCTCGCGAGCCTCGCTAATAAACCCTATCTCAAAAAGCCCCGCCTCGCCCCGAAGCCCCGTGCCTAAAAACGAGCGCTCTGTCTTCAATCACCCTGGATCTCCATTCACCCTGTGACATATATACAGTTCAAGTTATCTGTGCTATAACTCCAGCAACGTGCGAAGCAACCGCCTTGGGGTTGGGATTGCATTTGTAGTTTTCTTTCATTTCAAAATAAACATTAACTGGACACACTGTTGGTATGAAAATATATATACCGATCTCCAGGTGAAATAATGGAGGTGGAGATACCAGACACTGTGCCGGTGGACATCAGGGCCAAACTAATGGTCTGTCTAATACACAAGCAGATCTTCAAACCCCTGGAAGTAAGTCTGTGAATGAATGAATGAATGAATGAATGAATGAATGAATGAATGAATGAATGAATGAATGAATTAATGAATTAATTAATTCTTATTTTCATGGATTGTCCCAAGACTCATTCCTAATGGTATTATAAGACACCAAAAACATAATTTAACAAATTTGACAAAACTCTCAATAATTGAAAGCTGCACGATAAGCACAATTTAGACAAAGAAAATTACACAAGAGCCAGTATAATATCATATCGAATTATGTTCTCTTTGTTCGCTTATCCCAAATGCAAATGCAAATACCTTTTGTTTAAAAAGCCATTGAAGTCTCTCTGCATCACTGACTATCAAATCTGAGGTTTGACACTTTAAAAATAATTTCTGATGCAACTCATGGTATGACGGACTGAATACAAAGTGAAACTTCTTCTCAATTTGAGTGATATCACAATAGTTAAATACAAAATAGTCCGGCTTTTCACCTGACAAAATGTTCATTCTTAACCAGTAACCACTACATAACATGTATTGAAGTGTTCGTGGTTAGCACCACACTCTTCCCTACTCACCCTATTAATTCACACCGTTGCACACACACACACACACACACACACAATATATTGAAAGTTCAGTTCAGGTTATTTCACAACAGTTCAGTTCAAGCACAACGCATTAAACACAGTTCCCAGGTAATCCAAGGCCACAACACTGTTTCCTGATTAATGTGCAAGGTACCATTTGTGTAAAACCCCTCTGCTCTATTTTTATTGTACAGTTTTTAGTTTGGTTAATTTATTTGACTACATGACATGTCATTGTTTGCCCTTGTCTAAGCATGTAACATTGATAAGAAACATGTTATATAAATAAAGTTATTATTTGTATTCTTATTAGTTAGCTTGAAATCTACCAGTACATAACAAGACTAGTAGTAACTGCATCCCCAGCTAGTAGACATTCTAAGTGACTAGCCTGGCTGGCTACTGGCAAAAAGTAAAATCTAAGCATAGTGTGCCTGTATCTGTATTTATACTTGTGTCTATTCCTCCTCATAGGCACTGCTGACAGAGTTAATGGAGCAGAGTCCAGAGGAGGTAGGAGGCCCCTGTATCTGGACGTAGCTGAAGCTTATCTGGAGGAGGGCCAGTATACCTCAGCCCTGCCACTCCTCTCTGCCCTGGTCACATCTGTCAAATACAACCTGGCTGTGGTCTGGCTTAGACACGCTGGTAGGACACACACGAGGACACACACACACACACACACACAATCACATCATTGCTGTCGGGCAGAAACCTCCTATGTGTTTTTCCGTAAATTAACGCCCTACTTGATTATACTGTACTACAGCGTCACTCAAAAGTAGCAGATCCAAACGTGGCTCGAAGCGATGCATTTTGAGCTTGTCGATCTACTATTTTCAAATTTGAATCCTAAAAAGTAAAGTTTTGGACATATGAGATTCCCACCCGACAGATGATATAGCGGTACAACATGATATGAATTTGTTAATTCGTAGTTAATTCTACTACATGAGTTAAGTACTGTATGTGGAGCTTGAAAATGCCTTGACAACCACACAGCGCTGTGTCAGTCAGTAGAAATCATCAGAAACACGAAATCAACAGATATGAAACTGAAACATCTCTCCCTCTTTCCCACAGTGTTCAAACAATATTACACAGCTGAACACAGGCAGGGCAACGGAGATCACTGCAGGCAGTAATGGACCTGTTTATTGCTGGAGATTTTGAGCCTGTTGAGTCTACTTTCTAATGATTATGAGGAAATATAAATAGGGAGGTAAAAATGCATTCTTGGATATAAATGTGAGGGGGTCTATTTAATAATTGGAAAGTGAAATATATGTAGTAAACTTCTGGTTGCATCAAGGGATTGTCACCATGCAAGACAGAGCTCTGCAGTACATGCATTGACTCCGCACAGCATGGTGTGCAGAAAACGTAGAACTGTGGCTATGATGCACGTCTAGATGGATTGATAGACCCATGTAAGGACGAAAAGACAAAAAGAAAAACAAAACTGATCTCCCTCTCTCTCTCTTCCCAGAGTGTTTGAAGGCGTTAGGTCATATTGAGAACGCAGCAGAGAGCTACAACAAGGTCGTGCAGATGGCCCCCCAGCACCTTGAAGCCCGTCTCTGCCTGTCTACGCTGCAGCAGCAGCTGGGGCGTCCAGAAATGGCTCTGAAGGCTCTGGAACCCATGTATGACCCTGACACACTGGCCCAGGACTCCTCCGCCACTCAGCAGGTAACTTTCCTGCAATCACAAAAAATCCCTTTAAACATTTAATCCTCCATCACACATGCACACTCCCTTGTCACATGACCCCAAGCACACTCTCTGCCTTGTATATAATAACATAATATCCATTTGTAACCATGTAAACAAATCAATCAGTAAATCAAGATCAGTCAATCTAAATCTTTTTTGTAGAGCTTTTCAAACTCGGGTAATGCAGCAAGGCAATTTTATTTGTATTTATTGCACATTTCAACAACAAGGCAATTCAATGTGCTTTACACATCAAGCAAAGGAAACACAATAATAACACTATAAAATGACATTAGGATGCATAAAACAAAAGTAGAAATGAATAGATACCGTTATAGTGCAGAGTAGAAAAGAAAAGAGAAAAAATAAATAATAACTCAATCAAAGGCAGCAGCAAACAGAAAGTTGTCTTTAGTTGTTTTTTAAAAGAAATAAGAGGGGCAGCAGACCTGCAGTTTTCTGCCTCATTTGACTGCACTACACCCATTTCACCAGTAGATGACAATCATGTTTACAGCTTGTTTTAATTCAAGCTTTGAGTAATGAACCCATTCTCAATACAATTGGCTGAAAAGGTTCAGAGGTTCAGAAAACCTCAGTTTGCCCATCACTGACACTACATCAGTGCATTAGAAGTTCTGTAAATGTGTTCGTTATGTGAAATAACACAGCAATGTGCTGACTTCTAAAGAAAATCAGAAAATCATCATCTACTTGTAGAAACTTGAATCCTGCTGGATTACCTATCCAGCAGGATAAATTCTCTCTGCATTCATTTTTGTAAAGGTTGCGTGATTGTAATTCAAAGCAGGAATTGGTTTGACAAGTCTAGATGAAAATATACCGTGGGAAAAAATATCTCAAACGCTGACAGAAATATCAGCCGGAGATGCAGAGAATTCTGAGGTGCTTATCACCTGAAAGTCTGAATATTTTCAAAATAATTTGAAATCTGGTAATTAGACCAAAATGTAAAATACTAATTATACTAATAGTAATAAACTGAATGAAAACAAATATGATAAAAACTACAAAATCTAACTATATATTTTACTTCCTGATACCTGCAGGCACCCTTGATTTGTGGTACTATGTATACATTGACTCGAGTAGGAATGAACTGAGTATTATTTGACATGGGCTATCTGTACTGTAGGCCTACTTTGACTTTAGAAAATGGAATGAGTTTTATTCGTCATGGAGTATCCATACTTTGACTGAGGTGATGTGGTTGTGTTACTCTTTCCACCACTGCAGGAGTTGAAGCTGCTACTTCAACGCTCCACTCTGCTGCAGACTCAGGGGTCTCAAAATACAGGAGAACATAGACACCATGCTCACCATGCTGGCCATGCTGCTGAAGGTAACGCACAAGCACAGCATCTCAACCACACTAGTATCTCTAAAACTCTTGGGTACATGTAGTGCACATTATTGTTGGAAGTCCTTAATATGAACATTTTAATATATATTTTGGTGGTGAACACTTTCTCTCTATAGCTATTAAAAGTAGCCATTTTCTTGTCTGTTTCCTCTTATGCTCGCTCTCCTTGTCTAACATCTATACTGCCATATTATGCAACATATCGTCATTCCTCTATTAATGCTTTAATGAAATAGACCCCTAAGGATTATTGCGAACGCGGAAGGAGGCGTGGCGAAGCCACACACACACACACATAATGTCAATGGGGTTTCCCAAACGAATTTGAGCTCGTGCGCAGCCTAGAAGCTGCGTAAGAGCCTCCACGCACCTGCGCAGTAGAAACCCCGCCACGCACTATCTTCGTTAGTAGCAGCTGTGTGTGCCCAACGTGCCATCTAAACTGGCTTCAGGAGATACCATCGTCGTAGGTTCTCAATCGCACGGCGTTACGTGTGTGCTAAAACTACATTCGCGAGACAGCATGGACGTGAAGACCTCCTGGACGACGCCTACGTAAAGCCTACGTAAACTACGTAGTGCTGTCCTACGCTACACAGCAGTTTAAACACCCTTTGCGAAAGTGAAATGGATCATAAAAATACCAGAGCCAACTGTCAGATGTCCTGAAGCAGTCCACTCCAAATACAACTTTTGAATAATATATTTATGAATTAAATTACAGCGGTGAGGTGATATCTGCAAGGTAAATAAAACACTAAAGTGTCCCCATTATGCAAGTAAATTAAATATACTTAAAATACCAAAAGTAAAGGAATGCAGAATGTCCCATTTCCCAAATTTAATATGTATTAAAATCTTTTGAAAATAGCAGATCTACAAGCTTGTGAAGCGTTGTGAGCTTGTAGATCTGCTAGTTTCAAAGGATTTTTTAACCATTCATAAACATGGCGAGCACAACAGCTGTCACTTTGTGAGAGGAACTGGGGACTTTCATCATAACGTTTAACTATAAAACTTCAAAATTAAGGAAACATGTTTAGCTCAGCATCATTTATACCTTTAGTTAACTTGGCATATGCTTAATATTTTTATCAGACGATCGGATCATCCGTGAGAGTACAATTTGTAAACTTCGGGTTCATGCATAGAGGACGAAGCAGTGTAGCCCTGGTTCAGAGCGTTAGTGAGTTCCCTCTAACGCCCTGGAAGACCCCTCGCTCTGCGCTTGTACAAGGAATTCCGCTGCCATGCGAGTGCTCAAGAGTAGTGAAAATAAACAAAACCATTTCGCTACTCACCAAAGCAAAGGCTGTTTTGTGTTCTATTCTTGGAGGTGGGAAGCCTCTCAGCACCCCAACTACTCTGTAAAATAAACTTTTTGGGCAGCAAATAAAATATGTCAGCGAGACGGAAATTATTTGTATTTACTCCACAGTGCCCTCTACAGATCTGGAGGATTGAACTTACCATTAACCAAAATCTGTAGAGTAAATAAAAATAATTTCCGTCTCGCTGACATATTTTATTTTCTGCCCAAAAAGTGTATTTTACAGAGTAGGTGGGGTGCTGAGAGGCTTCCCACCTCCGAGAATAGACTTTCAACAACACAAAACAGCCTTTGCTTCTGTGAGTAGCAAAATGGTTTTGTTTATTTTCACTACTCTTGAGCACTCACTAACGCTCTGAACCAGGGCTAGAAGCCGCGCAGCCGCCCGCCCTACCCAAAAGAACAGATATGCAAGCTATAGACACGGCATGTCGCAGTGCGTTGACTGTGTGTGTGTGTGTGTGTGTGTGTGTGTGTGTGTGTGTGTGTATATATATATATATATATATATATATATATATATATATATATAAATTATATGTGTGTTGTGTGTTGTGTGTGTTGTGTGTGTCACGTAACGCCGTGGACGTGGGAACCGATAGCACGTTGGGCACAACCAGCTGCTACTAATGAGGGTAGAGCGGAGGTTTCGCCGGGTCCCAGGCTCTTACGCAAGCTGCGTAGGCTACGCATGACCTGAAATCTACGTGCCTGCTATGATACTGCGCAGCCTGTGTGGACGCACGTAAGACCCGTCGTACAACCTGCGCAGGATCTCAACGCAGCATCTCTGCGAATCTCTTTGGGAAACGCGGCCAAGGTTCTCTCCCCATCACGGTGAAATAACACGGATTACAAGTCCGTAAATACACCACACACACACACACACACACACACACACACACACACACACACACACACACACACACACACACACACACACACACACACACACACACACACAATGTCAATGTTCTCTCCCCATCACTGTGAAATAACACGGATTACAAGTCCGTAAATACACAATATTTTCGAGCTGCGTTCGCTTCCAGCGTTCGCGTGTCTTACTTATAAATTGTTATGTTTACTGCTATGGTAAACCAAGCCAATTTAATCCAACAAAAGCAGACGCCTGAGGTGTTTATTGTTGTCCATTTCAGCACTTTGGCGGACAATATTTTAAGTCATTTAAATGTTAAATCTCAATGTAGCCTACATTTAGGTGGGCCTCCGGTCTTTCTAGGACAAAATGATTGTCAAACGTGATGCAGAAACATGAGAAAAAACATGTCTCACTTGCCTGTGAGCCACCAATTAATCACTAGAGGGGTCTATTTGACATTTAGCAAGTATATTGTGTGTGTGTGTGTGTGTGTGTGTGTGTGTGTGTGTGTGTGTGTGTGTGTGTGTGTGTGTGTGTGTGTGTGTGTGTGTGTGTGTGTGTGTGTGTGTGTGTGTGTGTGTGTGTGTGTGTGTGTGTGTGTGTGTGTGTATTGCTGTTGTTTGGACTCTCCTGTGACATTACCTATCCATGACGTCATTCGACCCCATGTCACATGCTGTATGAATATACTTAGAAGGACGCAGGTCAACCAGAGTCCAGAGATGAAATAAGCTCTACAGTATGTTATATTTCCACCAGGGAGACAATTGGTTACAGTGATGGTCCCGGGGTGAATTTAAGGAATAACCTAGTATTGGAATTACAGGCTTGCTGTTTTCGTTGCTGTTAAAGCAGGACAACTTTGAAGGAAACTTGGCTAACACACTGGATGTGCTCAGACCATAGGGCTCAGACTCGGAGAGCTAGCATTAGCATTAGGATTGGTGATTGAGAAGCTCTGGGCCTGGGGTCTAGATCTAGCGGATTAACAGCAGCTGAAGTTGTTGTGATAATATCAGCAGTAGATGGAAATGCTCTGTAAGGTCTGAGGCTCAGGGTGCAGGACTAGACACAAAGGAGGACGCTTGTCTCCGGGTGGAGCTGAACCACGACGACGCGGTGAGACCTTTGGCGGATTGGAGCTAGACTGGCGGGACGCTTTCTACCGACTGACCCCTGGAACCTTTTCTGTTATCCGACCGTTCCCCCAATGAAATCCATCCGAATGAGCCTGGGATGGAACCGGTGAGAGGACATCGGTCTCTCCGGGGGAAACTTAAAACGTTGTAGGTGGAAAAGTTACGTCCATGCCTGGATCAAACAGGAATAGCGAGGCGCTTTTTTTTCCTACAGGATGTAGCCCTGAAGGATGAGCCGCTCGATGGAGACCTCCAGCTCAGAGACCTTGTGGTTCCATTGGTTTCCTTTCTGAGCCCGTAGCGGTGGTTTGCACGGATTTCCAAACCGGATAAGATCAGTAGGATTGGATCTTATGAGCCTAGGAAGAACCCGATGCAGTCTCTGATAAGTCTAATCTTTCTAGTAGAAACGTAGTGTCCAGGTTGTATCCAGTATAGATATCTATAGGTATATATGTAGATATATTATAACTATGGTTGTAGCCTAGCAGCTAAAGTATGTCGAGTCCACTCCACACGGTCCTAATCTAATCTGATTTCGGTCGCTCAGGTCAACTTTGAGTAACAGTTTGAGATGTGGGTCAAGATCAACAACCATGTAAGGAATGTAGTTAAACAAAACAATAAAAGCTTCAAAAGAGGGTTCAGCAGTTTTAACCCATTAAGACCTGGAACTGTGTCATTTTTAGATTTGAGCTAAAAAGCATTATTTTACACTTTGGCTATTCAAAAATAGCAGATCTACAAGCTCATAGCACGGCACCGAGTGCCGCGCTACGAGCTTGTAGATCTGCTATTTTTGAAAAATCGTGAAAATGTGTGCAAATCTTTGAATATATATATTTTTAAAGCGAATATTTTTAACTCAAATTTTTGCTTCTGGGGGGTCCCTGGAACAAGATATTTTGATGGGGGCCCGCGGCCAAATACATATCATTTTGGGGGTCCTTGACATGAAAAAGTTTGAGCACCACTGATATAGAAACATACGTTTTTCAGAATACTGTTGGGATTTAGGAGACATGTAGAATCGGCTTCAGGTCTTAAAGGGTTAAACAGAACCTTTCTATGATATAGAAAGGTTTCTTGTTTGTAATCATTAGTGGACGTGCCTGCATGATCCCTGGGGTAAAAGTTCATATTCACACAGTTATTATAATGTTATTATGTTATTTAATAACCCGCGCCACCAACGCAATGCAAGCATCTGTCCATTAAATATCAGTTCTGCTAGCTCTGCAGTGAATCGGTGATACAGTGAACTTTTGTGACAAAATATGTGACCATATTGTGGACTTGCATACCCACTAGCCCACTGCACTAGCCCACTGCTCACAAAATTTTGGCAGGTTATTTAAGTAAAAGTATCAGTACTGGAATGTAGAAAAAATACTCTGTTAAGTAAAAGTCTGGAATTCAAAGTTTACTTGAGCATAAGTGTAAAGGTATTGGTACCAAAATGTACTTAAAGTACCAAAAGTAAAAAGTACACATTATGCAGAAAAAGTACACATTATCCCATTTCACAAGTTTTAAAATGTATTAAAAAATCTTTGAAAATAGCAGATCTACAAGCTCACAATGCATCGCGATGCATTGAAGTGGTCTGAAGTAGTCAATGTATGTTTTGTAATAATAATCAAGATATACAAAGTAACTGAAGTTTTTAAATTATTCATAGTGGAGTAAATAGTACAATATTTTGTCTGCAGATCCTTAGTTAGGTTATTTGAAGAACAAAACACCCTTCAAAAATAAAGATGTATGTAAGCAGTATCATGATTCATGATGCAGACTTTATTGCTGATGAGTTACTTTTTAAAGTTTGATTATAAAAGTTGAATTACATTCTACAGAGAGGGATGTTGTAAAGCACATTATAATCATCACATTTTGAATGACAGTCTACTTTGTACTTTGTTAATGTGGTAGCTACGTTTGCACTTGTTGGTGGGGCAATTAGAGACAAGTGCATGATGTTGAAATGTGAACCTTCTAATAGCAGATCTGGTGTCTGACTTATTTGAACCAAATAACTGATCTGGTTTCATGTTTAAATTTTAGTGGAATTTCTGAATGGAAGGAAACACCTTTTGGATGAACTTCTTTTTGTTTTATCATTAAAATAATATATATATATACACACACATACCCACAGATATCAAGTGTCCATGCCCCATACAAAATACCTGTCCACTATGTATAAAAGCAAAGCTCCCTGAACTATACAGAGAGTCATACACAGTCAGCTATACATAATAAAGACAAAGCGCAATATTAAAAAGACAAGACAAGTTACAAGAATGGTTTGATGTCAAACTCTTCGTTTAGACCATGAGGAGCCATTGAGCAAGGGATAATGTATGGGCCCGACAGGGTGATAATGCACCGAGGCGGAGCCGAGGTGCATTATCATGAAAGTATTCCATAAGTATTGGGCTGGGCGGACAAGTTCGCCTCGGAAAACAAATGACAGTATTCCATAAGGTAATGGGAAGACACACTCACCCCCATTCTATATACCGCTGGATTTGCCTGTAATACCGCTGTATTTGCCCCGGGGCGACTGTGTTTTGGGGCGAGTGTTTTGGTATTCCCCCGTTGTTGCGCCACGATAAACAAGGAAGTGTAGAGGATCAAATAGAATGACTTTTCGGTCATTGCATCGTCTATTTCTCACTTCAAATGTTTTCAAAAACATTCTTGAGAGCAACGTTTAGTTGTAAATTACATTGTTTGTTTGTTTACATGGCTGTCATGTTGGATAAAGCATAAAACCAAGCAGCGCAGGTTGATATGAGTCTCTGATTACACAGCAGTCCGTTATTGAGCTCATCGGTCATTATCCAGAAATATTGACCGATGATTGACCAATCAGAATCGAGCATTCAACCAAGCCGTGTAATAAACTGAGATAATGAATGTAAAACATTTCTCTTTGTAAAAGGCGACGCCTCGGACCCCTATTAGAAAATGTGTTGTGCCTGGGACGCGAGCGGCCTTTTTGCATGTAGTTGAAGCGCAAGGGGGTGGGTGGGGACAGAGTCAGCGCACTGAAGTCAAGGCACAGACTACTGTGTTGTTGACAGACAACGGATGCACGCTTATGAGAAACAACAAAAATAAAACCTGGCAAAACAGTTGCGTGCATTAGCGCAAGATGAGGATAAAGGAAACATTCAGTCTAATGTCCTGTTTGCTAATTCACAACTACTGTGCCAGATAATCACCAAGAGAGTTAAAAAAGAAAAAACGTTTCAGTCATTCAGTCCGACTTCACTGTAGCCTATAGTAGCCTTTTCAAAAATTATATTTGTATTACGCTGTCCTGAAAGTTTGTAATATTTAGAGAAATGTAAAGTTTCAAATACAAAAGTAGTAGTAGTAGTTGCGAATTACTGGACATTTAGACTGAATGTTTCCTTTATCCTCATCTTGCGCTAATGCACGCAACTGTTTTGCCAGGTTTTATTTGTGTTGTTTCTCATAAGCGTGCATCCGTTGTCCGTCAACAACACAGTAGTCTGTGCCTTGACTTCAGTGCGCTGACTGTCTCCCCACCCGCCCCCCGCCCCCTTGCGCTTCAACTACATGCAAAAAGGCCGCTCGCGCCTGGGACCCCCAAAAGCAAAGATTTGTGTTTAAAATGTCCAAGATTTTTGAAAAATAGCATATCTAGAAGCTCATAGCAGCACTTGGTGCCTCGCTTAAATGAGCTTGTATATCTGTTATCTTTGAATAGCTAACGTATAAAAGGTTAAAATGATTGTGATGCTATGTTAGCTACTTTTACTGGGGACCCCCCTAGCTGGAACCCCCCCCCCCCCCATACCCCTCTTTGAGAACCAATGCTTTTACTGTTGTCGTCATAGCTTGTCAAAAGAAGCTTTGTAGAAGTTGTGACGAGGGAATGTGACGGAAGGCCGGTTGTCATTGTAAATCGCTCACATTAATCACAGCTCCTGCAGGAACTTCAGAAGGCTCTGCTATCCGTCATTGTGTCCAGGGTTGTTTTTTGGGGGATTGTGTGTGTGTGTCAAGAGTCTCAGTCTTTTGTGTCTTTTGTGTCTTCTCTGCGGACTGCTCTGTGTCCTGCCTCTTCTATACGTCCCACATTTCAAATCTCTTGATTTGTTCCTTAATCCCTCCTCTTAACCACCTCTCTCCTCCTCCTCCATCAGCTCTCTATCTATCTCTCTATCGACCAGTTAACTGACTGGTTTACTTATACTATAAAATATGTTCTCCTTGTATCTCTTCCTCCTACGCCCTCGTCCCTCTCACCTTGCTTGGCTCTGTGTTCAGACCACATCACTGAATGTTGATCGACAGCTCATTATCTGTCTGCTTATTGCCCCCGTTCATAGACTGACAGACAGACTGACAGACAGACAGTCACACAGACAGACAGAGGTAACACTTTGACCCAAACCCATGTCTCTTAATTGTATCCTCCTTTCCTTCACTTGCATCTTTTCCTTGCATCTCAGTTCCTCTCACTGAGGATGCATAGACCAACACGGGAACTGCAAATTTCACGCCCACTTTTGATACAGCGCCTCCAGTCGAGGTCCGTTAGAACGATGTACTGCAGCTGCCAATACATTCCCTATGAGAGGATATGAGAGTTAGCCTACTTTTAAAATTATCCTACATTAACTGGAGACGATATTGATTTAAATAAAAATATGTTTCCAAATGTATGCAGTGTCTTTGTCAACATATCTTCTTGTTTTCTTAATAGTTGATGTGTTTCACATTTAATTTGCCACTTTTATGTGTTACCCATAATGTTAACACAGCAGAGGGTAGACGGCAGACAGACACAGTAGTCGCATTTCAGTGACATCACTGTCTTTACGAGTGCCGAGCGTCCACTCTGAAGTGGGGAATTCTCATCCCAATCCCGACTGACTTTGTTCATATTTCTATATTTTGAACATCTCATGGGCTTATATTAATTTTCTACCCACCACGGAGCTCCGACGGTACATGACAAATTAAAACGTGTGGGTTTACCGTTGTTGTATTAACTTGCCTGAATCGAACTGAAATGAAAGTTGGGGAAATAACCCAACTAAATGGAGGAGTGACATATCCCGACATTTTCAACTACTTAGTGAATACTCCAGGTTAGTATTAATATACAAATAGTCTTGTGAGATGCTGTTCGGATAATTGTCCAAAATAAATAGCCTATAAAAATGATACATGAGAGACACAAACGTATCTGGGTATTGAAAACCTCATGGGATGCGTCCGTGACGTATATACCATGCGACCACTTAAACCTTAGATTTCAGATGCTAGAACTTTGAGACACTGATGGAGAATATTATAGTATATTGTGGGTTGTATATTGAGATGGCAGGTATGTCACATTAAAAAGGACAAATCAAACAAATGGGACACTTTATTAGAACACAAAAAAAATTGCTACAGCCTCAGTAGTTAACCAGTGAAATTACAGTATTTTACAATGCCTCTCATAAAGATTGCATTGAGAGCTGCAGTTCATCGTTCTAAAGGACCTCGAGGAGCGGCGCTGTGTCAAAAGTGGGCGTGAATTTGTAGGCGCCCGTGTCAGCCCGTGTGTGTCTATGGTCAAAACCATGCGAGGAGAGAAGAGGCCAAGGAGTATATCGAACAAGGAGAGGTCACACAGATTTATTGCGGTCTTTGTAACTAATCAGTTCGGGAAAGTGAAAGTAGACATCACACACTTTCTGATCTCTTCTTTTTCGATCATTTTATTGCTGTATCTAAAGAGCACAGTTGACTGGGTACTGTCTTCATCCATAATACAGACTACAGAGTAAGAAACTTACTTTGTGCTCTTTTAAATACTTAAATAAAATGATATAGTGTGCACTGTGCACATTATCACATAAAATAGTGTTTATTCATACTCGCCTAATTCACCTGTGTTGCGAGTTTGTGGATCTGCTACTTTTGATTCTTTTCTGTGACTCTGTAGTATGATCAAGTAGGGTGTTAATTTACCACAATTTGACACAAAAAGTTAGAATATGGAGATAAGAGGTTTCTTGAATATAGCCCTTGAATGAGTGCGAGTGAAAATTAAAGGATACCACGGGTGTTTTTTGTTTTCCACATCAATGCAATCCATCATCATCTAGCAAGAATTGTCAATTTACAAGCTCATAATTTGTTGCGTCGATCCCTCTAGTGTTGTGGGTTTGGAGAAGTTAGACCGGTATTGAGGGCACTGTCCCTTGACTATCTTAAATACCAATCCTATTGATATTTGCTTAATCCGGTCTTCTACCCTGAGCCATCCCAAACTAGCAAAGTGTGTTGGAATTAGGTGGGTCATTGGCTTAAGGTAGTATCAGTTTGTTTTGAGAGGTAGTAACATTGATATGTTGGGGAACCAAGAGCCGCAAGCATAATCAAAATGGCATTGAAGGAGGGCTCCAGCTAGAGTCTTGAGAGCACTTTTGTTGACAAAAGAGGAAATTCTGCACACAAATCTTGTTCTTTGATTGACTTTCTTGATCACTTTTAATTCCATTTGTTTTTCACCTGTCAGTTTGTTGTAAAGAATACAGGCCAAATAGGTAACCTCTTGTTTGCTTGAGATTACTATATCGTCAACTCTGACAAAGAAAATGGTAGATCCTCAAGCTCAGTTGTCAGCTTGTAGATCGGCTTTCTCAGTCGCCATGACTGACTTCAGCCATTTGGATTCCATGGGATCCAGCATGTTTTTCCTCTAACTCTTGGCTTTCTCTAAAGGATGATTTATAATTAGTTGTGTGCATCAAAAATAGACTATCTACACTACAAGCCCACAACGCGTTCCTATGCAATGCGTTGTGATCTTGTAGATCCAAATAAGCAACAAGTCGAGCCTTCCAGTAATGATGAATATTAAAGCTCTATTATGAAATGTCTTTAGTGAATAAAATGTTATTTTGTCCAATCTGTATGGTAGAGTATGTTAATACATCTTGTACAATTGGGCTGGTAGCTGCCCTGCACTTTTGAGACCTTTAGATCCTGTGTCTAAGTTTGACACGACCTTTGAGATGATCCATTTGACACAAAGTTTGACCTGATGGTCAAAATTCAATTTCTCCCCTGAGCAAGCAGGCAGGCTCTATTAGCTCAGTGGTAAAAATGTCAGCAGCTGCGCAGGAGACCTTGGTTCAACTCCGGGGTAGAACAGGAAAGTTACATGGTGCAGCTTTAAGATATTATTATTTGAATTCAAATTGAGTATTTGAATTGGTCAAACCAGCAGTAGATTACATGTTCAGAAGCATCTTCCATACTCTTCCAAACTCCAATGGTCTTATATATTTCATAAAAGCAAAGGTTAAAGCCTCAATCTGTGATTTCTTCAACTGGTTGGCTGTATGCAGAATAGCAGAAACATAGGTTTTGAACGATAGTACCAAAACACCATAATTGTCTCCGCCAGGCCGAAGGCATGGCGAGAGAGTATGTTTTACCCTCCGTCCGTCCGTGTGTGTGTCCGTGTGTCCGTCCTGTCTGTGTGTTAGCAGCTAATCTCCGGCACCGTTGGCCCGGTCGCTCCGAAACTGTGCACACACACTCCCTGGACACTCACATGGGCCTGTTATAGCGCCACCAGGAGGCCGATTTGTGCAAAACCAATTTTTTTACATTTATCCAAACGTCATGCAAATCGGTACACAGTATCTTTATAGTCATGTGATCAACACCGATTTCCCATATTCCATCCTCATTGCCTATGGTTGGCTTCCAAAGTTTGCACGATTGGTCCGTTTTGAACAAAAAGCCTCAAACTATGCACGCAGCTTTCGATTTCCGTGAAATTTCACACGCACATTCCCACTAGGCCGAGGAAGAAATGCCACCCTTTTCACATTGGCCTGTTATAGCGCCACCAGCAGGTCTTTTTTTTTTTAATATTTGTTTTTTATTAAGGTGATACACTTTTACAGCTTTACATTGTGGGGACACAGAATGTAGCAATTCTTGTGATACACCTTAAGGTTTTTTCTTTTTATATACGACACATGGTGAGAAGAAATAGACTGGGGGTGGGAGCATGGGGGTACACATTGCTGCATCTTACACAATTCAGTGGAGAACCCAACATGCTGGCAAAATGTTTCTATATTCAGAACTATAGTATTCACTCCCACCGTAGTGCTGGAAATAAGGGCGGATAAGGCACCAAACACGAAACATAACATGAGACATACATGTAGTAAAATAACCTTAAATGAATAAAATTCAAAGAAAACAGGAAAAAATAGAAAAAATAAATAAAACAGAACGTAAATAGAAACAAGACCCCGGGATCCTAGGGTGGGGGCGGCGGCGGCGGGGGGGGAGACGGCTCCCGTTGCTCGGTGTTAGTTGTTTGCATTGGCGTTTTCCTCCAGGTGTTGAACCAGGGGTTGCCATATAAGGTCAAACCTATCTGTCTGATCCAGTCGCAAGTACCGGATCCTCTCTACCTCGAGAGTATTGACAAGGTCGGCAAGCCACATTTTGACACTGGGACCTTCCTTACCCTTCCAACATAGTAGAATACATTTTTTGGCGGACATGAGACAGAAGTTTAAGAAACATCTGTGGGCCGGGGGAAGGCCCCTCAGGGTCAAAGAATTGTTGAAAATTATAGTTTGGGAATCTGGGGTAATTTGTAGTAAGAGTATAGTGGAGATGGTGTTAAAGACCTTAGTCCAATATGTTAGAATTATAGGACATAGCATATAGCTGTGTGCCAGAGTGGCCTCCTCAGATTCACATTTCTCACATATTGGTGACAGGGACGGAAATATTCTATGAAGTTTGGCATTTGAGTAGTGCAACCTGTGAACAATTTTAAACTGCAGGTCTAATGTAGCAAAACACATTTTTGGAACAAAATGCCTCAAATCATGAATGCAGTGTCTGATTGCCATGAAAGACCTAAGAATAAATGGCACCCTTTTCACATTGGCCTATTATAGCGCCACCAGGAGGCCAGAATAACGTACCTGACCTGGCGGAGACCTGTGCTCCGAGGAGCACTTTTTCTAGTTTTGTATGTGAAACAGCAGAAACGGCTTTACAACAATAAAAAATCATAATTTTACATATTGTGCTAATTGCTTATTTTGGTGTAGATGGAAAAACGACTTCGGAAGGATAGTCCCAGAGGACCCCAGTCAATGAAGTGTATATACTGTAGGGTTTCAGTGGTTGAGCTTAAGACTTTGTACAAATGGGTTATACAATTATTTCAAGCTGTATTTCTTCACATTTTGTGAACTCGTCAAGGTAGTATATTTATATACTGTAAATATAGTGTACAACTACCATAATCATCCATGGTGAGATCATAGCTTAAGCAAAAATAGTGCAAGAAAAGGGTTCTAAGCATCTGCTGTGTTGTGCAACAGACTGCATACAGTACACTTGTGTGTGTGTGTGTGTGTGTGTGTGTGTGTGTGTGTGTGTGTGTGTGTGTGTGTGTGTGTGTGTGTGTGTGTGTGTGTGTGTGTGTGTGTGTGTGTGTGTGTGTGTGTGTGTGTGTGTGTGTGTGTGTGTGTGTGTGTGTGTGTGTGTATAGCCTTGCTTAGTATTTCAGTTGCAATGTGCGTTTTCCTTCTTTTTTTTTTAGATGGGAGAATGGATGGGGCAGTGAAGCATGGAGCCACCACAGATGATTCCTTCATTAAGGTAATAACTATGGTCATGTTTCTGTTGCTATTCTTACAGCTTTGAGTGAAATTACTTATTGCAAGGACTTGGTTATAAAGCCAAACGCAGCCCTGTTCTCTGAAGATGAAAATCAGAACTACAGTAATAGTCACTTTATTGGCACAGTTTTGTTTGCATGAAGAATGTGACTTGATGGGTTACCAACTTGAACTAGGGTAGACCAGGGGTTCCCAAACGCACTCGTGTGACAGCAAACCCGTGTGCTGCGAGATCAGCCTTGGGATTTTGACAACCATACCTTATTGCAATATATGAAGCTATACAACGTTATGAATTCAAATGTACTTGTGTGCCCTCTTTTCCTAATTCTGTACCTCTACAGACAAACGTAGAACCACTTTTAAACCTGTTGTCCCTATATTGGGCATGTCATTGTAGGTTACATTTTATTTACTCTTTTATTGTTATAAAAGAAGTACTGAAATGGCAGATATTATTATGATTAAAATATATGACTGTATTAAATGGGGCATATGATGTTAAACTTTGGCATTGGTAAATAAAAGTTTACAGAGTTAAGAAATGTGTTCTAGAGGCTATTTTGCACACGTATGAATACAGGTGTGCCTTGAATTCTTTTACATGTCCATTGGTGTGCCTTGGGCACAAAAAGGACCACAGTGATCTTGCCAAACTTTGCACAACCGTTTTCCTTTTCTTCCCCTCCAGGATGCTGCTGCTGTGTGTCGCGAATTTATGGAACGGGAGAAGGGCGAAGTCCGTTTCTCTGCGGTGGCACTCTGCCACAGTTAGACATCCCCAACAGGTAGAATACTTAACCACGATAGAAACCAAATTACTGTTGAGAGCTCACACACAGACATCCCCAGGCATTGCAGAATGTTCTGTACACACATACTACATCTGCAGACACTTTGCACTATATACTGTAGCACACATTGTTACACAGAGCACACCCACAACTTGCCAACAAAGCGTTATTTGCTTGCGTGTGTGTCTGTGACATCTACACATGCTCAGTGAGTCCTCTTTTCGATGCATGTTCGATACAAGCTCGCCCAAGCCCTTAATGTGATTACTTAGCACTGGAATTTTAATATTTCTACTGTTTTCTGAACTTTTATTGAGATCAGACAAACATCACTGCCTGTGAACATGTGTGAATTTGTCTGTTGTGCCTTTTGTGTGTATGTTAATACTACTTAGTTTGTGCATTTGGAATAGTTTTCGTAGTTTGAGAATCTGGATTTAGAGGAGTGCCTTCAGTGGCAACTGATGATTGAAAATGGATGAGAAGAATGGGTTTTATTGGTAGAGGCCCTTGTTCAGTGAGAGGGAAGAGACTTGCCTGTGTCTTTTTTAAATGCCAGTCGCTGCTGTGTGAAGTCATGCATCTAAAAAAAGACAGAGGTAGTCTTCATAAGATGGAAAGTTCTGAATTCAGATGCTTGTGGGCACCTTAACATGATACTGCCGGTGTTACAATCCTTTGCCTTTCCCCATGCTGTGTTTTTTGAAAGAATGTTTAATTTGTAATGACTCTTGTTAATTTGCACTTTTTATTTGGGTGAGGTTTTAGTCCATGTTCTAGAAACTGTAAAGCTGTCATTTACACTGTTGGTGGGCAAAGGTCTAGAAGCCTGTTAAAAAAAAGAAGTGTCCATTTGAAAGAATTGTAGTTTTTGGGGGGATGACACTAGCCTGGTATCCAGCCTGCTTCGCTACGTTCGGCGGACTTTTTTTTCTCTCTTCGCTTCTCAGTCTGGAAAGCACCCTATTGACTCATTTAGCAGAACTACACTGGAACTACATATGTTACGTTAGGCAACGTCGTTGCTGATTGGATGTTGTTCAAACGAATGACGAATCACAACGATCACACTGTTTTTTTTTGTCCCGCCCCGCACCACAGAGACCAATCAGAAACCACGGTTCGATTCCAGCCGTATGCCATGTCCCGCCTCCCTTGGAGATGGGGTGCTTTCCAGACTGAGAAGCGAAGAGAGAAAAAAAAGTCCGCCGAACGTAGCGAAGCAGGCTGGATCCCAGGCTAGGATGACACTAGGCTTTGTTCCAAACCTTTTGTCTTTTTGGAAGCTTCCCAATCTGTGGCTGTGTTCCAGTCAATAAAAAGCAACCTTTAACCTGACCCACCTGTCCCAAGTTTTTGTTCTGTCTGTTAAGTGAGAAAATATGTCTGCTTCCTTGTCACAGCTAATCAATGGCCTGTATGTTTTGAAGTGTGTCAAAGTATCAGTAGGCAGTGAGCAGGATAAAAACTAAGCAATCGAACTCAAACCCCTTATCAAGGAGCCTCCAGGCTTGACTGAATCCTTAGTTTGACTTGGGAGGTTTTGAAGCTGCGGCGCTTCAGCACCATGGACAGCGGCTGATCCAGAGCTCAAAGCAGCACTGGATGTGACAACACAATACAATGTCCAATAGACTTACATGTTAGTTTACAGCTGTATTTTTTAAGGCAAAGTAAAAAAATTGCCCTTAGCCACAAACGGACACTCTGTGTTTTAATTTTCATATGTCATTTTGTGTGTTAAATCACTGAACCGCACCGGCTCAGTCTTGGTCATCTGCATTTGTGCCCTTCTTCAGTATTCCTGTGATACCCACCCTGCAAAATGACACCATTTTCCTTTTATTCTTGACTTTCCCGGTTCTGTGTAATGACAATATTCGGTTTAAGATGTTTTATGGGGTTATGCCCAAATGTGATGACTGACATCAGTTCTCTATAAATGAAAAAAGTATTCGAAAAAACACGGCCCCCTCGCGTATTAGGATGGCAGGGTGAGTCACCAGAACCAAGGACGGGTGAAGTGAAATATCCCTTTAAACCGAATATTTAAGAACATAACTTCTAATGGCAGCTCAGGCGTTCAGTTTGGCATTTTTATTATTTTATATATTTTGACACATTTGGCACCTAAATACAGACACATGCACACATTTAGCAAATTGCCTGAGACGGAGGGAAAGAGACACTAGACAGATGCACAGGAAGGAACACACTTTTCTACAATTCAGTCATAAGTCTACAATCATCACAAGTCACAACTAAGAGATGTCCTTCAGGTTCCAGTGGAGTGGAGATTGAAGCTTTTTGCAGAACAACATGGGCAAAGATTCCATGTCCTGGACCTGGAACAGGGCTCAGGTGTCAAGTTGTCCTACACCTACAATCTACATGTTGTAATCACATACATTAGGTAGCAAGGTTATTAAGAGTTGATAGATTTATCAGTGACAATAATATTTTGTCTGCAAGTGTTGCTTTGGAGGCTCTTTGTTCAAAACCAGATCGCTGATATGACTCTGAACCATGTTTGGCTTAAGTGAGTTTGTCTGATGGTGTGAACTTTTACAAACAATAACTTAACATGTCAAAGAGGAGATCCGAGCACTCAAAAAAGTGGAAGGGATATGGAGTTAAAATGACAACATGTTTCGACCAGTTACGGTCTTCAACAGGGCGAGAACTGAAGACCATAAATGGTCTCCTCAACTTTTTTAAGTGCTCGGATCTCCTCTTATTTTTAAGCCTGCATTCCTCCTGATCCTAGATCCTAGAAGCACCTTCAGCATGCTTTTTTAGACATTTTATCTCCTTTGTGCACACGGTTGGATTCTGTTTTTTCTCAACATGTCACTTAATGAATCTAAATAATATTGAGGCAATTTATGTACTCTGTATTTGCAGTGGAAGTTGTACCAGGGCGCCATTGCAGCAGTAACATTTAGTGACCCCTTTATGATGGAATTTACCAGTGATACATTTTACCACAGAACAGCTAGTTGTGTTTAGTACCCCATGTCATCACCAGCAGCTAAATGTTTCCCTCATAATTACAGCATACAGATTCTAGACCCACGCCAGATGAAGAATCTTTTGAATAGAGGAGTCATCATTGTACAGATCAAAATTTGCAGTGAAAAGCAAGTGTCAAAATTGATGATTTCTGTTCAGGATTTGTTGAAGGAATGTTCAGGAGAAATGAAACAATATAGAGGCATGATCTACTGATGATGATGTCACCTCTGATTATTCAAAAGAAAACACTCTTTCTGATCATTAAGTGAGATTTGAAGAACAGGAATTAGATACAAATATTAAGCTTTTAACTAAAAGCTTAATATTTTACATGTACAGTAGCACTGATTTCTGCACTGTTTGTTACGATAATAGTGCAGCAATAGTTCTTGTAACACCAAGGAGGTGTATTTTGGACACCAGGTGGCAGTGTACTACCACTACACATGGGGTTGCCCACATAAGAAAATGTTTACATTTAGGAATGGGTTTGGTGTTGCAAAGATAAAGGAACTGTATTGATTCCAAGACACTGAATGCGGTCATTAAGACAGTGAACACCTAAATTCCCCTGAGGAGCAGTCTGGTGTCTTGCCTTCAAACTTTGCACTAAAACCAATGGGGTTTCTTGCAGATTATGGCAGATATTCTATACCACTGATTCTTAAACCTTTTTCCATTTCAAGGACCTCCAGTTTGATATGCATTAGGCCACAGACCCCCATTGATACAATTTGTCATCTCTGGGACCCAGTCTATACTTTCCATTTATGCATTTGGTAAGGGTTCATTTATTGGACCCCTGGTGGGCTCAGAACCCAACGTTGAGAACCAGTGTAGCCTACTACTATACAGCACGGTGGTATAGACAGTATACCACATATATGGTTCCCCACTGTGTCTATTCCACAGCTTTTCACACTTTTTGTGCCCAACACCAACAGACAAGTCAAAGTCTCAAGGCACACCTGTATTCATAGCGAAAATAGCCGATCTACAAGCTCAGCATGGCACAATATGAGCTCTATATATAGCTTATAGAGCATATAAAGAAATGCCTTAATAAGGACGCCAGGTTGAAAGTGGTTAAAATATTCTTAGTGGGTATATAATTTGCCTCTGTGTTGGGAAATGGGTGTGCAGAAAATACTTTTGTATATTTAAAAAAAATGGTATAGTTGTACATTATACTGTATATTTGAAATAATGCGTGTCTGTCAAACAATCCCAATAGGAACCACTTGTCTATTCAATTAATTTCTTAGACAAAATGAAAAAGTACATGGTAAACCGGGTGGAGGTTTCATGGGCGTGAGAATTACACCTAGTGCCATAACTTTCTTTTAATTCAACATAATAAACATTACCATACTACTGAAAGGAGATTAGAACTCCAATTCAAGAGTCAGACCAACAATTCTTATGGTTCAAACTGATAGATTTATTATATTAATATTTACATAATTCATAGATATTTACATGGATATATACACACACACACACACACACACACACACACACACACACACACACACACACACACCTTAATCCCTGGCTCCTAAACATACTGTACATACACAACAGTCAACAGCATTACTGAATCCCTTGCAAGGAAAGCCCGTAGACATGACTGGCATATCCTGCACAACACCACCACAACAGTGTTGCCTCTAGATAGGCTCAAGTCCCGCCACCCGTACAGCAAGGCGGTACAAGAGCTGCTCAGGTCCATCCCTGAGGACCGGTCTACAGAGGCATGGCTGGCGGCAGCCTGGAAGCAGGAGTTGGCCGGGCCCACATGCATCCACCGTTACATCCAGGACCCGGGAGGCGGCATTAAAGGAGAGGAACTGCCACGCCGGCAATGGACCCTGCTGAACCGCCTGCGAACCGGGGTCGGATGCTTCAAAACATCCATGAGGAAGTGGGGCCTGGCGGACGGAGCAGCATGCGAGTGTGGGGAGCCGGAGCAGACCGCTGAGCACATAATCACAGTCTGTCCCCTGTATAAACCACCCTCGGAGGCCGGCCTCTTCGATGTGGGACCTGAGACGAGGGCGTGGCTGTACACTACTGAACTGGAAATCTGATGATGACACACGAAAGAAGAAGAAGAAGCATTACTGAATAGTACGTTAGTGTCAAAGACTGTTAGCTGAATTCTAGAATGAAAAAAAAGGAAAGAAAGCAATAATAATAACTAATATGCATATATACACACACACACACATGTAAATACCTATATACGCACAGACAAAAAAAATTTAATAATAAAACTGTTAGAGATTATTGATTTATATACATGCCTTTTGTTATTGTTCATTTATGAACACAGGCAACTCAGAGTGATAGAAGTCCACTGACTAGTCGTTGACTAGTCGTTAAGTTAAGCCAAGCAGAACGCTCTCTGTGTCAACAAACTATAATAGGACACTGACACAATAGATAGAATACCTGGAGCTAAATAGACTCATTACAACATAATGCCATAAGACCCACGGCAGCAATGACACAATCATGCAGAAGAAACTGACCACAGCAGGGGAGCAGCCAAGCTCTTCACTATGGAGGACTGCAGCTCAGAGAGTTCAGTGACATTCAGCAGCTTGCACTCAGAAAACTTTGTCTTGACAGCCTAGTGGAGAGGGAAAACTAGCATTAGTATTAATCTATTTAAACATCCCCATCTCACTCCATTATATTATACTACATTATACTAACCCTAGTGGAGAGGGAACATTTATATTAGTACTTCACTAATCATCTATGCAAACATCCCTATTATTCCTTTATTATAGTATACTCCATTATACTATACTACAATTTACAATTAAGGCATTTAGCAGACGCTCTTTATCCAGAGCAACTTACAGTAAGCATTAGCAATTAAGCCAGGTAAACACACTGTACAACACATCACATGCAGTAATCTAGGATCATAGGAAAACTAAGAACCTAGCATCAGTCTAAATAATATAGTATCAAAACGTAAATAATCTGTACATTGAAACTATAGGATGCCAGATAAACACATGAACCTAGCATCTGTCTAAATAACATGCTAACCTATATTTATCCTAACGCCAACCCTAGTGGAGAGGGAATCTTAGCATTAGTATTCATCTATTCAAACATCCACATCTTACTCCATCAACTTCCAAATGCCTTCGTTTGCCAACTCACCTGGAACTCTGTTTTCCCCTCATTGACAACAACGACATTCTTTGCCATGTGCTGCATTATGGGCTTCAGTTGAGCCTCGTCATACCTGGTGTAATGCTGCTCTGTAGGAGTCTGCAACACATGAAAAACAATCGTTAGGATCATCATATGTGGTGCAATACTGCTCTGTAGGAAGAAAAAAAAACTAGAATCAAAGACAAAATGTCAAGCTAGTCATTTGTACTAATAAGCCAACATTTGATTCTATTGAACTCACCCATGGCAGGCCACCCTGCAGCAGCTGAGAGAGGCACAGTGAAGCAGCAGCAATCTCAGAGGGCCGGTAGTGAACCATGTCGTAGTCAAGGAGTGTCAACTCCATGAGATACATGGCCAGCATGTGTCTCTCCACAGTACACTAGAACAAACAACACTATTAAAAAGCATGCTTGCATAATAAATTCAAAATACCCTTCTACATGCTTTATTTTAACTATCATTTGACCAGTCACCACCCATGTTCATTTAGACTACGTTCACACTGTCAGCCCAAATCTGATAATTGTCCGAACCAGATTGGAAATCAGAGTTGTTTTATCAAGTCTGAACAGCATAAAACCTCATGGAAATCTAATTTTTTAAATGTGTGTTTCAGTCTGAACACTGAAACTGCGAACGACCATGGCGCTTGCAGGAAATAGACGATCCACAAGCTTACATGTCAAATTGTGACATGTAGATCTGCTATTTTCTACACAAGTACAAACTAACCACTTGCAAATAACAGTGTTGACAGTCAGTCCTAAAGATCAGATTTTGCCTGCAGTCTGGACAAAGCCTTGGTGCAGAGGGTCAAGTCTGATCACTACACCTTGTATGTTAGTGAACCATGTGAACAGTGACTCACGCTTGCAGCCTTGGATGCTCTCCTGAGGAAGTGCACGGGCAGCGGGAACCCCAGCTCATAGTTGAGGTACCTCAGCATTACACGCTCCATCTGTTTAATCTGAGTGGTTGTGAAGGCGTTGTCTGTGATGTCGGCAAAGTCCTGGATCCCTGGGGCACCTATTTGTCTCATCTCCTCGTACTTTGAGGCCACCAGCATGGCAGTGACACCAACAAGCTGGAGCTTCTTTGGTGAAACTGACCGAACCTGTAAAACATCACAACAGCTCATTAAAAAAAGAAAAGGAAAAGAAAATAAAGAAAGGCAAGAGCAGATCAAATGGCAAACTAATTTGTAAGTTGCCCTTACTTGCAGAAAACGATCCAAGATGGCAACTGTGAGATAGAGTGTCTCCTGCCGCAGCTGGAAACTTAAATGAACCTGGATCAGCCAGTCGATTAGCTTAGCTCGCATGTGTGCCGTTATGTCGTAGCCCTTCAAGAACCCGGGTCGCACAGCCTGCTTTACCTGTACAAACAAAAGACTTCATTACATTGCTGCAAGACGCCAGGTCACATCTAAGCCTGTCACAATTATTACATAATGTTTACATGGCCTAAAAGCCAAATACACATACCTCTAGATCCATTAGATGTGCATAGATGTCTTTGACATATTCAGAACATAGGTGGGACATCTGTGAGTCTCCTGCATCAATGTCCTCTACTGTGAGGAGCGGGTCAGGGAAGGCCTCCTTCATGGAAACATCTGCAGCTTGTTCTGGACCAGTGGAGGGAGACACTTGAGGAGGTGCTTGAACTCTGGCAACTCCAGTCCTCTGAGAAGGAGAAAAGAATAAAAATATTATTCAAAACACATTCTTCTTTGAAGTTAAACTGTAGGTAATGTGTTTCTTGTACATAGTTTAAATCACTGGTTCTGAACATCGGGTCCAGAGACCACCAGGGGTCCAAATGGACCCTTACAGGTCTGTAACTCTGAGTGTATATCGTCACTGTCGGGTAGAAACATTGTATGTCCATAACTGTTACTTTTGAGGAAATGGAAAAAAGAAACAATTCCAATGGCTCCAATGTAGTTATTATTTAGTCACAAGCTCTTGTTAATACCTGTCATTGGTTCAATATTTATAAAACCCCACACACACTTAACCCATTTAGACTTGGAAAGCCTATACATTGTTATACCTTTCAATCTGGGAAAGCATCTGTCATTTTAGATGTTTCCATGTACTGTATAGCAACTGACAAAATGATTTTAGTTTTCGTTTTTTTTAAATAAAGAAGAGTTTTTTTTCAGAAGGTTAGCATTTAGAGGCCGTTTATAAAAGAAATCTGCCTCAGGGCTAAATAGGTTTGGCCATCTTCAAAAACGCGTTGTGACTAGTCGAGTAACTACTTTTGCATGATACGACAACGTAGAGCATTCATTCATTTTATATAAAAACATAAAGTTGAAATATGGAGAAATATGTTTCCACCCGACAGCGATGATATGAAATGCTACAGTGCAGACTAGCAAAAACTTACTCGGGATTCCAGGATGGACGCTCTCCACACCTTCCTGTCCCCCATCAGGAGCTCTGCAGTGTTGTTAGCTCTGCTGTCACGCTGCAGTGTGTCTACATAGGTGGTGCGCTTCTCTCCCCTCCTAGCTGTGCCTTGTGTACGTTTGTTGGCCATCAGTTTTAGGTGCCTGCCACAGTGCCCAGCCACCGTTCTCTCCCTGACCTTGTCTGCGACTCTTGGGAGGCCTCTGCAGAGGTCCACATTTCTGATGTGGTCCACGTTCACCCATGGTACATCAGGGATCCTCTGTAGGATTCTTGTGTAGACACCATCATCCAGGGCCTTGTCCTGTTGTACCGTCTTGAACTGAGAGTGTACAAAGGGAACCTTACATTAGAGGTATACAAATTAAATGTAAACAACGTAATTGCTTAAATTAACAGTCAGTTTAAATTAACAAAAGGATTTCAGTGTAGGGATCTGAAAAAAATTGGGGGACTGTGAAATTGTAAAGGTTGAGAATAAGGGGTTTAAATATTACCTTGGTGTTAGAAGCCTTGTTGGCAAAGTTGGAAAGGTCTCCAAGAGCAGCTCTCTTTGGAGCACTGTTGGTCTTCCCCATGTATGCAGGGTTCTGCACGTTCATCCACTGTTGAAACTAACATTCAAAAACAGAAACAAAAACAGTTACAAAGAGCAACGTTAAAAATGCACTTGAGGTTTAAAAGATTCACCAAAAACCAATACTGGATCAAATACAAAAAAAGTAAAAAAAATAAAATAAAAAAAAATACAAAAAAAAAAAAAGTTTTTTTTTTTTTTTGGAACTGAAAAACGGGAGGAATTGTTCCCTGACGTGACGTGGGCACAGGGACCAAATCAGTTTGGCGGTTTGGCCTGTTTTTAGACCAATTTACAGAAAACCCCAGATTTGCTGTGAAAGCCTGAGTGTTCAAACTGGGGTATTTTTGAGGATAGAAGAGAGGTAGGGGAGACCAAAAACACACAAAAAATAAGAAAAAGTTAAAATTCATGGTGTAGTCCCTTTAAAAACAACGTGTTTAGTTAAAAAGCAACGTTCAAACTGCACTTTACGTTTAGAAGGTTCAAAACACACTTCACCAACGTTCACAACATTCAAAATTTCACTCAACAACCAACGTTTAAAAGCCGTTAAACCAGCAAACATCACCACAGCTGACAAGTTAACGCGTCCGTTATAAGCTTGGAAGATCAGTTCGGCGAGCGACACCAACACCATAACGTCAACGTTTAGCCTAACGTGAGAATAACAAGCTTAACTCTAGTTTTTTTTCCATAATTATTTTACTCACCATAACGCTGAACTCCACCGAAGATAAGATAAAACCGTTCAATTCTGAATTTAGTTAAAAAGCAACGATCAAATCAAACTATACTTTACGTTGAGGAGAAGGTTCAAAACACACTTCACCAACGTTCAAAACATTCAAAATTCTCTCAACAACCAACGTTTTAAAGCCGTTGAACCAGCAAACATGAGCAAACAGCAACCAAAACAGCACAGACACAACCAAATAACGTCAAATAAGCCAGAAACACCACAAAACAAAAGACTGAATGAAACTCAATGCACGTCGCTTGTCGACCAGCAGAGAACAGATCTTCAAGCTGACAAAGCGTCGGTTATAAGCTTGGAAGATCAGTTCGTCGAGCGACACCAACACCATAACGTTAACGTTTAGCCTAGTAAAGGGAGAATAACATAGCCTGGTAAACCCTCCCTCCGGAAATCTCATTTCTATTTGATTCCAGATGAGATTTCCGGAGGGAGGGTTTACCAGGCTAAGAATAACAAGCTTAACTCTAGGTATTACTATTTTTCATAATTACTGTACTCACCATAATGCTAAACTCCACCGAAGATACGATAAAACCGTTCAATTCTGAAAGCAACTGTCAATAAACAGTGATGTCTGTAGTCTAGTCTTCAGTTATCTACCGCAGGCAGTAGTGAGTCAGAAGAAGTCCTCTGTTGTTGAAGCATCAAACACTGACTGAAGCACACTCTCAGCTGCTACCTAGCTCAACGTCCACAGACAGCACGTGACTCCTCTGATTGGCCGGCTGCCCGCCGAATGCACGCCGCTCATTGGTTGAAGGGATGCACATTGCGTCATTCGAAGGTGCGTGCCTTTGCGTGTGGGAAAATAGCCGATCTACAAGCTCACAAAGTGCCATGTCAGAGTCACGTCGTGAGCTTGTAGATCAGCTACTTTCCCGCACACAGCGAAATCGTGGCATTTTCGAGGTTTTAACTTTATTTAACAGAAGTTATACACACATTACAGTAGGTTTAAACTTCAAAAATAAAATACAAACAAGAATGTATGTTATATAAAATTTACCTATATATTTTATTTGTGTACAAACGAGTTTTTGTCAACTTTATGATTAAAAAATATATAATTAAAAATATAAATGATATAATGATAGCTGCGGCCTCAACTCTCGCGGGGGAAACGCTTCACATCTCGCGAGGTTTGTAAACAAAGTCACCACGCTGTTCCCTGACTCACAGACACACCCACAGCAAGCAGCCTACACTAACTTTAGTGTCTTTAGTCAAGTTTGTGGACTCGTGATTTTTGTGGAGACAAAACTTTACATCGTTTTCCTTTCGAGAATAAAGAGTTGTGGTTGTGGTTGATCTCTACAGACACCCTATGCTCCACGCCATTACAGACGCAAGGCAAGCGTACCAAACTTATGTGTGCAGTGGTCATTTTCTGAAGACTACAAGTATCTTCCAAAGAGACAGACGACTGTTGAAAAGTACAGCCGTACCGTCAGTTTTTCCAGACAGAGAGCATGATACTTCTGGATCAATAGCTTCTCAGGTAAGACATGCTAACATGTAGCCCTGAAACATGACAGTCATGACGAAACTTCAACCTGGTTTTTGCTCTTTCTCCGTTTACGGCCCGTACATCTACATAAACGTTCAGATTTCAAATATAAAGTGCTTACCTCATGGCCATGGATGTTGCAATTCACTTCGGGTGGGTATAAGTAACCGTATCTTCCGTATTGTTCAATAAAAAAAACATTTTAATCCGATCGGTGGCCATTTTCTCATAGTTATAATGTATTAGAGTGCAATACACCTTCCAACCGATAAGGTCGCGCAGTTGAAAGCATATTTAAAAAATGGCCATCGATCGGATTAAAATGCTTTTTATTGAACAATACGGAAGATGCGAGTACTTTTGAGGGCCCGAGTAGAATTGTAACATCCGTGGCCATGAGGTAAGCACTTTATATTTGAAATCTGAACGTTTATGTAGATGTACGGGCCGTAAATGGAGAACGTGCAAACACCAGGTTGAAGTTCAGCCATGACGCTCGTGACGGACGAGCGTCGTGTGATCCCATGGCTAGCTAACATGCTAATAGTAGCATATAGTTTGTAGTAAATAAATTAACCGTAGTTCCAGTTGACATTTGTCATTATATTGTACTCAGATATGATCTTTGTTCATTTGAGCTGGTTCAAGGAGACAAGGACCCCATTAAAGATTTGTTAAAAAAAAATATTCCTAATTTGTCAAATGTTTAAGATATTTTTGAAAAAGGCCGATCTACAAGCTTCTACAAGCTCACAACGTGTTGTGAGCTTGTTCATCTGCTATTTTCAAACAGCCAACCATATAGAGTTAAAGCGGTTAAACAGATTTTTATATATTAAATAATTTCACCCCCTTGAACACCCATCGAAGACCCTTGGGGGTCCCCAGACCCCACTTTGAGAACCACTGCAATACAGTACAGTTTGTCCTAATGTATAACCCATCCTCTGTTTATTTCAGGAAATCCCTGGTTCTGAAAACACAAAAACATGTTCCTACTTTGGCCTCGATTATGAGTCCTGCAGAAAAAGACATTCCTTCATCAATGCACGTCCATGTCAATCCATATCTGGGAGATACTAGGTGTCAGCAAAGCTCACCAAGAGAAGGTATTTTTGAATTATATGCTGGCAATATAGATGCACTCCATTTTATTTTAAATGTCTCTTTTATTGAAGTATATCTCCATATGATGTGTTCTAAGATGTATGTATGCATCAACTAGCCTGGAGATGTCGACAAATGAAAGGGAGGTTGAGGGGCCTGAATCCATGTTAGATCATGTATGTATTATTATGTATGTATTATTAGTAAAGACTCTGGGGGACCCCTCTCCAAAGTATATAGGGTTTAAGTGGTTAAATAACATGGAAATCACTGCCCATGTTATTACTATTAACTGAAATATTCTTAAAACCCTCAAATTTTGTGCAATGAAAGACAATATCCTCAGTTTAACACAATTATTTTCTTTCTCCTCCAAGGCCATCCGGGAGGCTCATGATGAGGGGGCTGCACAGGGCCAGTGTAGGGTAAGTCCTCTAACAGCTGTTTGGCTCAATTTAGATTTTCATACATGTTTGAAAATATATTATGTTCACAATACTTTTGGTCAGTTTTTGTCTGTTGACACATATGCTAATGGTTTTGAGCTTCTCATTACTGATATGAAAAATGCAATATACATACATTATGTACAAATCCAAGTCTTCAATGTTTCACTTTCTCAGCCGGAACCCGATAAAGTCAACTTCCACTTCATCACCTTCATCAACATGAAAGATCAGCTCTATGAACTGGGTGAGTGTGTGTGTCAGTATTTATACACGCCCTTGTACATCCATTTGCTACAGTAGTTTTTCAATGGCAAAAAGTATTTGTTACCAGATTTTGTTTTCTTAGTTTACTAAGGTGAACCCTAGTATCCCTATTCTAGGCGGAACATTTGCAGATTGATTGAATAATTTATGAAGTCAGAAATATAAACAGCACGTGGTGCAGTAAGACATTAAGGCTAAAAAGATAACACAAAAAAGTCAAGGGGACTTGTTCCCATTGTGGTCCTATGTATTCAATTAATCAACTTAGCATAAGAAATGTACACTAATACATGTCATCAACAAACACATATGTGCAAAGGGAAAAACGGCGGCAGTGAATGATGACTCCTTCTATGGGAATTTACATATACCTCCCCTTGTGGTCTCCTGATGTTTTTTCAGGCCCGTTTTGAAAGAATCTTTTAATGGATTGTTGTGTCGGGGCATTCCACATTTTGGTGGCAGAGGAGTAGAATGATAATTTCCCCATGTTTGTTCTAAATTTGGGTAGTGCCAGATCATGGTCGATGTTGCCATGCAATGCATTGTGAGCTTGTATACAGGCTGTTTTAGCTCATTTTGAAATAGAATAAAACTTGTGAAACATTCTACTAGATCCATGGGGTACCTCAGGCAATTGAGTATAATGCAGTTGAAAGGGTTTCTGAGGTACATTTTCTAAACATTAGATCATGATTGATTGTGTTGTATTGTGTTTTTCTCCAGATGAAAATGAAGACGTATAGCAAGTCCTGGAATCATCAGAGGATCTCTGCTGCTGGTGCTGGAGCCAAGACTGAGGCTTTCCAACCCTCAGTAAACCTTCCAAACATAGTCACAACCACAACCATATCAATCTAGCATGTACAGTACTGGGGAAAATAAAAGAAAAAGTGTGAAAATAGCAGATATACAAGCTCACAATGTTGCGCATCACGACACGTTGTCAGCTTGTAGATCTGATACTTTTGAAACTTCTTTGGAACATTTAGAAAAGTTTGTCATGGAAAGACTAATTATTGTTACATGGTTAAAAAGATCTGTCTATGTTTGTCTGGGGAAACTTATTCAGGGAAAACGGGTGATAAAAAGTGAGTTTTCTTATTCGCTACTTAGAAAGCCTAGATTTGTAAAGGAGTAACTGTAGGATTAGGAGGAGTAATTGAAGATGATTGACAGGCCTGTCTGCTATGTACATGATGTGAAGATTATTGACAGGTCTGTCCGGTATGTACAGGATATGAAGATCATTGACAGGTCTGTCAGGATATGGGACTAACATGCATTGTGTTATGTGGTCTGTACCATTTGAGTAAAGCTGGATGTTGCGAATTAACAACTTGTAGCTGCTACAAAATCTAAAGCTACAATCCAAGTTGAACTTGCTTCAACTGCAGCTACAAAGCTACAAAACAAGTGTTGTTTAAGCATTTCCATTAACCTTCTCTCTTCACACAATTCCTGCTTGTAATGGGGGGAAACTAATTCAATGTTTAATGACACATTGATGTAACATCACTTTTGTGTGTTTTTCTTTTTTGTGGAAACGATTGGAGAGCCAGTCAGATTGAAGAAGGTCCACTCGGTTTCACCGACGGAGGCGTGCCGCCTGAAGGGGACTTGAGCCATGGGAGGCTCAAGCACACACACACACACACACACACACACACACACACACACACACACACACACACACACACACACACACACACACACACACACACACACACACACCCCTAAACAATCTCTATCCTTTTGGTTCTCCACACTGGTTAAAAATGAATTACTGGCTAACATGTATTTTAGACTACAGTGCAGTATGTGGGATGTCTGCATAACAAAAGTAGAAGTGGTCAAAAAGTAATCTTGGAACTTGGATTATTAGTTATGTCAAATTGTCAATAGTACCAGTACTCCAGATATTCTTTATTTTGAGCAAAAAGCATAATCGCAACAAATAGGGCAAAATGTCTTTACTTATTTTAAACAACATGATTATAATCAAACAAACTTTCATTTGAAGTGTCCCATATGACATGCTTTAAACTCCAAATATTCCACATTAAACTTGTTTGTATACACAAACCTGTGTGTGTGTATATACAAGTATGCACATTATTGTTAGACTACACTATTGCTAGTACAGTGAATGATTTCAATATCACTTGAGGTGTTTGTTTTCGCATGTCATGTCAGTAATGATGATTTACTCTGCATCTGCTCAACTAGACCTACTGTATCAACATTAATATGAGCTCTACTGTACTGCATATGAAGCTTGTCATTGACATTTTATACATTTGTGAAATGGGACATTCTGCATAATGAGTAGATTCTACTTTTGGTATTTTAACTACAGTTTGATACCTATTCTGTTGTGCTTTTACTCAAGTAAATTTTGAATTCCGGTCTTATACTTCATGGCCAATATCATTTAAAGGACAGTTTATTCCATCTGTTTTCATGTGTTTTCTTACTTTGACTAACAGTCAAAATAGAATCTTTCATGATTTATTTTCGTGCAGCACACATTAGCCTGAGATTCTTTGGTAATGAATCAATTTGTTTGTTATAAAGCAAGGTTAAATACATGATTATAATAGTTACCAAGGCTACGGTAACGTACACTTCCAAGTTCCAGCAAAAGGAGTAAAGGAGTGTAAAACCCTACTCACCTTCAAAACTGCCCTAAAGATACACCTTCAGGAGGCTGCAATTCGAAAATGGCCCCTGTCTAAGTCTTAACGTACCCCCCCTACCCCCCCCCCCCTTTTCTTTTTCTTCTTTTGTAATTTTTTTTCACTCATACCAGTAACCTGTAAGCTGATTGTATGACATTCTGTATAGTAGTGTGTATATCTGTCTGTCTCTTATATGTCATCATGATTTGTGTGCATGGGGATCTTATCTTAAACAAGCTTAGTGCTTAATGAGTCTCCCAGTTTAGTAGACCTTGTATTGTGAATTTGTACTTCAATGTACTGATGTTCTCATGTCTTACTAAATAAAGTACATCAATCAATCAATCAGCTGTTTGCTGCCACCACGTGGTTATTTTGAGACATTGCGAGGCAGCTTGGTTTCCTCAACCATCTTTGGTTTCCAGACTGCAGTATGGAGTCTAATTGTGTGACAAAAGTTTAAGACATGACAGGTGATCAGGTTACTTTATTCATTGGACCTCTACAACAGGGAATCAGGTTAACACAACCATTACGCAATAACTAAATAAGTAGGCCTACCTATAAAATATGTTTAAATCAAAACAGTGGTCATCTTGACAATTGCAATTGTGTGTGTATCAGTATATCACATATCACAATATAAGTAGGTCTACATATCTGGCATTTTTATAGATTATCCATCTAACCAAGTACTGTACAATTTTGAGGTATTTGTACTTTACTTGAGTATTTCCAATTTCCAATACTATTACTTCTACTCCACCTACATCTCGGATCCAAATATTATACTTTTACTCCACTACATGTATTTGAAAACTTGAGTTACTAGTTACTTTGTAGATTCTGATTATTATTACAAAATATACATTAACCACTTCAGCCCCATATATTTTGGCCATTTGAAAATAGCAGATCTACAAGCTCACAAATGCTTGTAGATCAGCTATTTTCAAAAGTTGTATACATTTGAAAACCTGTGAAACGGGACATTCTGCATAATGAGTACTTTCTACTTTTGGTACTTTAAGTAAATTTTGTACAACTTTTACTTGTAAGAGAGTATTTCTACATTGCAGTATTTGCTCCAAAATGTAAGAAAAACAAAAACAAAGATATAGCCTGCAAGGATACATGTATTCGTATTGAACCGTTTTTTTTAACAACTTCAGACGATGCGCTCTGTGCTCAACATACTAACCTACAATGGATAACCTGCAATGGATCTGCGATCAACTATGAAACCTAGACCAACCTGGAATTGCCAGCTCCTCCCCCCCGCTCCCCCCACACAGAGTAAACAAACAAAAAAAGTCACGCCGAAAGAGAAAACACGCTGAATTTAAACTGTTGCAATAATGGCTATTAAATGCCACACAGAGGGACCAGAAATAGAAGACACTCCAGTCTCCACTATCCAGCAGATTTGGCGTTTGGAGCCACTTTGGGTTTCCAGTTCATTATGACCCGGGGATGGCAAAAGAGTCGTGGATAAAAAAAAGACTACGGTATGTTGCAACTCGCAAGTGTTTCACGACGATAAATTACGCCAGTGGAAATACTACAATGTCAACTAATTTACGCAGACATCACCCCGATGTGACAATATTGAAATACATGTTCTTTCATTCTTAGTTACCAAGGCTACCCTAACATACACTTCCAAGTTCCAGGGAACATATATCATAGCTGTTATTTTGAGACATTGCGAGGCATTTTGGTTTCCTCAACCATCTTTGGTTTCCAAACTATAAAATGTTTAAATCAAGCAGTGGTCATCTTGACAATTGTGTGTGTGTGTGTGTGTGTGTGTGTGTGTGTGTGTGTGTGTGTGTGTGTGTGTGTGTGTGGGGGGGCGTGTGTGTAGTATATCACATCACAATATAAGTAGGTCTACATGTTTGGCATTTTTATAGATCTAACCAAGTAGGCCTACTGTACAATTGAGGTATTTGTACTTTACTTGAGTATTTCCAATACTATTACTTCTACTCCACTACATCTCGGATGCAAATATTGTACTTTTACTCCACTGCATGTATTTGAAAACTTGAGTTACTTAGTTACTTTGTAGATTTTGATTATTATTACAAAACATACATTAACCACTTTTCAGCCATTTGAAAATAGCAGATCTACAAGCTCACAGTTGCTTGTAGATCAGACTGGAGTAGAGAGGGGGGGGGGACTGGACTAGAGAGCAGAGCAATAGCATAGAGTTAGCGAGTAGTAAGTAGCCTAAAACCCTATGGGAACGTATCCACGTGGAGCTCTTGCTCCGGGCTCCCGTCTGTAGAAGAATTTTGAGACTGGACAAAGATAAAGAGAGGTTGGACAGACAACAGATGCCAGGATGTAGTCCTGGTGAGCCGCTCGATGGACATGGAGACCTCCAGCTCAGAGACCTTGTGGTTCCATTGGTTTTAGCGTAGCGTAGAGACAGCACATTTCCAACCCGGATCAAATAAGTAGGATTGGATCTTAGAGCCTACGAAGAACAGAACCCGATGCAGTTGTATAGTCTCTGGTAAGTCTAGTCTCTTAGTATAAATGTAGTGTCCTGGCTGTAGCCAGTAGATCTACATATATCTATGTAGATATATTATAACTATTCCTGTAGCCTAGCAGCTAAAGTATGTTTAGCCATGGTTCACATGACGCTCGACTGTCATGTTTCAGGGCTAAAGTATGTCCACTCCACGCTGTTCTTCTCATTTGTCAACCAATGGTTGTTTTGTTGCTTGGTGGTGCTGGCTGGGCACTTTTGGAAAGGAGCGCTGCTCTTTTGATCTGTGTCTATCAGACTGACAACACAAATTGCTGTATGGTAAGCTTATCCTCTTTGTCTGTCTCAAGTCTTTATTTATTATCTTTTAATCCACCATTGTCATGTTATGAGTCATATAAGCTCATAAGTAACATCACGTTGTGACATGACAAGTTTTGATTGCCGAGATCGGCTTGCTCTGGTCCAATGCTATGGACCAGAGATAGAGATTGGCTATTTTCGTTATTCTTGAACATTTTTTTAAAATGTGTTGTGACAGTCACAACACCTATAGAGCATCATAACAAAGCAGTCTTTGTTATGATGCTCTAGTCTAGGCTGTGTTGTGTTGTAGTGTAGTAGTGTAGTGTAGTTTGTTTTATGATGTGTAGTTATGTTGTGTTCTATATATACTTGTTAATTTAATCCTAATGTAATGTTGTTTACAGAGCATGGTACAGAGGCCACGCTCAATAAGTCCAAAGTAGACTTGTCATCCAAATCCCTGAAGGACTTGGACAGGAGAGGTATTAATATGAGTAGCTGTACAATCTGTGTGATGCTTTCAACCTCAGACATGCTATATCATTGTTGTTGTTGCCTTCTTGTGTTGTGTTGTATTGTGTTTTGTTTGCTAACTGCTTTGTTTGTATGCCTGTATGAGATGTCTGTCTGTCTGTCTGCTTCTGAATGACAAGAAAACAATTTGACTATCATATTCTATGAACAATCACTCTTTGTCTGCAGATCCTTAGTTAGGGAGGAAAAAGTTTTGAGAGGAAAAAATAAACACCCATCAAAAATAAAGATAATTGTGAGCAGTATCATTATGCAGACCTTATTGCTGATAAGTTACTTTTGAAAATGTGATTATAAAACTTGAAATACATTCTACAGAGAGGGATGTTGTAAAGATTATAATCAGCACATTTTGAATAACAGTCTACTTTGTTAATGTGGTAGCTACGTTTCCACTTACATGTTGGTACCTAATTGTCTAATTGCATGATGTTGAAATGTGAACCTTCTGATCAATCAATCTGGTGTCTGACTTATTTGAACCAAATAACTGATCTGGTTTCAATTTGAGTGGAATTTCTGAATGGAAGGAAACACCTTTAAAATGATGAAGAGGATACTAACATCCATAAGGGTCTAACAGTAGGCAGGACATCTCTTGTTAATTGTAAGAGGACCTCAACGGAAATAAGTCTCAGGACTTTCTTGTGTTATCCTCGAACTGCGGTGACCATGTGGTTTTGGCTTTTCAAATAAATCAAATCAAAAAAATACTTCGTTGATCCTTTTTCCCCTTCTGCACCAAATCTCTTAGCAGAAAATAGCCGATCTACAAGCTCACAACACGTTGCAATGCGAGGTGTTATGAGCTTGCAGATTGGCTATTTTCGCTGAATGTCAACCGTTTGTTTGCCAATTACAAGAATAAGGACGCTATGGGGTTCATGTGGTTAATTAGGAGTTACAGGAAACATTCAACATGTTGTTCTATGTTGTCTTAATCAACATGCATTTCTAATTCCTAATCTTTCTATTCATTTGGAGATGTGATGGACAAAATAAGGTAAGGTGTCTCTGCAGTGTCACACATCTCATGTTTTCCATATTTCAAATTCAGATGACTATAAGATGGTATCTGTGCTGTAGCTGACATCAGTAAGGCTTTACTGACCAAGTGGAAGCGTGTGGAGACATTCTTCTAGTCCACGGTGAAGAGCAGTCAGCAGAAGATGGATTAGTGATGGAAGACACAGCAGAGGTACAGGTTCTATACCAGCGGCTATAGTTGATGTTAGTGAGCCTGCCTAGCCTGCCTCCGGAGGTCCTACCTAGGCGGACAATATAGACATATTGGCTGTGTGGAGTAGAAGAAGGTGCTACAGTAAATGTACTCTTAGGTCTTCATGAATTGTCTAACCTTGTTATATGGCTATAGAGTGTTAATAACTGCACACATTGGTTTCAAATTGGGATTCCTTTTGCCTGATTGCATTTCTGCATGTGTCAAACATTGATACAACATTTATATACTCTGTAGTTGGTCATATTTTGCTTTGATTATTTCAAGGAAGGAAGTCTTAAATATGAAGCCACCAGAGGTAGTGTTTTATTAAATGAATTAACCACTTGAACCATTCCTATTCTGGAGTTAACATTTAGCAGAAAATAACAGATATACAAGCTCACAACCCAATGCGATGCGTTGTGAGCTTGTAGATCGGCAATTTTTGGTAAAGATATTTAGTGTAGTCCATAAGAATACGGTCAACTAAGTATGGTGGTTCAAAAACATTCACCCACAGTTAAATTCTCAGACTTGGTTGTCCTTCTGCTCACATATATTAGTCTGTGTTTACTACAGTTCTTTTCCCAGATCCTTGTTGTATACCCTTATATTATTTAGTATAAGTAAGTACTTACTTACTTATTTAGAATACTAAATTACTCCGTCAACCACAAATGTGTAAAAACGTTTAAGGGCAAACACTTTTGTGACTCTGTTTTACCCTATTTTCTTTTACATTTTGGATGCAGCTGAGCTCCTTCCAACAGCAGGAGGAGATGGAGAGACTGCACAAGGCCATGGGTGAGGACCTTTTTACTACTGTCTATGGTGAGGACACACACACACACACACACACACACACACACACACACACACACACACACACACACACACACACACACACACACACACTCTCAAATGTTTTCAGTACTACTTTCTTCCAGTACCCATGCAGTCACATCTAACGACATGTCTTAAGCCCTACCGTATGTACCTAGCCGAACTACAAGCTCACAACAAAGTTACTTCGGGATATGTTTTGAACTTGTAGATTCACTATTTTGGAAATTCGCTTTTAGAAGTTATTTAGAACTTTGCCCTAAACAGGAATGGCAGGGTTAATGTGGTTTTAAAAGGATGGGCTAAACGTACACGCATTTTAATGTAAACAGTGCGTTTGTGTTGGGTGTGTTAGCATCCGTCCAGAGGTGAGCGAGGAGACTCTGTGCAGCACCAAGGACGTGCAGAAGCAAGCGGAGGAGAAGTACAAGGTGCTGGAGAACAAGATGAAGAACGCAGAGACTGAGAGAGAGAAGGAGCTCAAAGCTTCTCAGCAGAAACTCAATGCGGCCAAGGCCAAAGCTGATGCTTTCAATAAGAAGCTCAAGGAGAAACAACAGGTATGCATATTTCTGGTGTCTTCATGTTGCCTGCCATGTCATAAAGTTAAGTTAAAAGGTGTTATAGGACTGACTGTTTCTAGGTAGTTTGCATTTAGCAGCAAAAATAAGCACTAAGCACTCATAGAAAACTGTTTTTATTTATTTATTTGGTATTAGTAAATACAAATATAGATTTGCAGTGATAATAACACATGTCATAGAGGTGTTGCACAGATTTTAATACAGGTGGGTCTTGAGATTTTGACTTGCACTTTGGTCTGCCATGGGCACAAAAGGTTTGGAAACCACTGGTCTAAAGCATAATGCCATTTCTGTACATAGTTTGCTGTATGTTGAAGAATGATAAACATTGGAGTAAAGCAGACCTATATTTTGGGGTAAACAATTACAAATACCATATTTTCCATATCAAAATCTACAGTATATGCGATATGACCCTAATTTCTATCTTTGGGGCAAGCAACCTGCTTTTAAGAGTGGACAGGCCACAGTGCCACGTCTTACCCGTCTTCTATCATCTCATCCTGTCTTCTGTCCATGTGTGGGCACATCCATGCATATAGGGTGGCCCTGGAGTTGGAGGAAATGCGAAGAGAGCAAGCTGGTTATGAGATCAACAGATCCAGGCAGTGGATGACATCATGAAAGCCATCCAGGAATAGATAGCTAGTATGTCTACCACAGTGGCCCAGAACAAGGTAAAGTATATAGTTTAGTAGTTGGGTGAGGGAATGAAGAGTTTGACTGTGACAGATGCAGTTTCTGTATGTTTTAGTGTGTTTATGTGTCGTCCACTAAGATAAACCTTGTAGTAAATATGAATTATAACAACTGAAAATGTCCTGTTTTCCACAAATCCCATTTCACTGTTCAGTCCTTTACTCCATAGGAGGCTTTGTGTAATGCTCAGGAGGAAATAGCCCAGCAGAAGGAGGTGATCATGACTTAGGACAAATAAATTAAGGTAGAAACAACCTTTTGTTCATTTTTACAGCATTTCTGAAGTCCAAGCCATCAAGGTTGTTCTACAATAACAGTACTTTCTGTCAACAAGAGGGCTATGAACATGCTGAGAGAAACGTGTGTTTGTGTGTTTGTGTGTTTGTGTGTTTGTGTGTCTGTGTGTGTGTGTGTGTGTGTGTGTGTGTGTGTGTGTGTGTGTGTGTGTGTGTGTGTGTGTGTGTGTACTTGGACCAAATGTCCCCACAAGTATTGTCAAATTTGAGAAATAGACATTGTGAGGACCATTTTCTCTCCAGCTCTTTAGTAAGCAGAACATTCTTTTTCAGCTCTTACACCAGTTTGATCCAGTCAGGAGAGAGAAACCATTCATTTGTTTTATCACCTACAATTTCACAAGTTCACATGTATGAAATATATCCCCTGACTGCATGAAATTGGTATCCCGACCTGCAAATCTATTTTCTATTCACTAACCAGATGCAGCACCTGCTTGTGGAGAAACACCAGTCTGTGTTAATGGTTGATGTTGGTGTTCATTACCTGACTTCAGAGCAGTGGTTCTCAAAGTGGTGCCCCAGGTGTCCTTGAATAGGTTCCAGGGGTTCCCCAGGAAATTGTGTTAATATAGCAAAATCAGTATCACCACTTTAACCCTATTTTATACTCTGGCCATTCATACACACAGCAGATGGACAGGTACATTATTATTTATTCCCTGGGCTTGAGTGATTGGTGGACCCCCCCCACACACGCTAGGCAGCTACAACTACTCGACCCAGAACATATTTGTTATTAAAATGTATCTTTAATCTGTTATTACTACCCTGCTTCCATTATGTTTTTATCACCAGTCAATCAAAAGGTAACATTTCAAATATCTGGCTGGTTTTCACTGCGTTCAAAACATTTTCTTTGTATCTCGCTCTCTCTCTTGTCGCTGAGCAAGACTCTTAATTTTTTTGGGGCGGCCATAGCTGAGTGGTTAGTGAGCCCGCCTAGGGAGCCAGAGGCCCTGGTTGCCCCAGGTATGATTCCAGGCCACGCCAGCATATGTGTCGATGAAATGAAATTTGTCCTTGAGCAAGACTCTTAACCCCTAATTGCTCACAGGCCCTCATTGGAAACAAGCCCGCAAGGACTTTCATGAACGTCCTGTTAAAAGGAATTATCCTTATCCTTATCCTCTCCTCTCTGTCATTACTGTCCATGGTACTTATCTCATTGCTGTCCATGGTACTTATCAGTAATTAATCCAGCAAATGGGTGTATGCAGCAAAATATAACACCGTTTTTTTCCTAGGCTAGAGTCACTCACACATGAACAGAGGGAGTAATTTGTGAAAAAGTCTGGAGTCAGGAGTCTGAAGTTACAGTACAAGAGGGACTACTTTTACTTGATGACGTCTTAACACCTCTGCAATAATTTATACACATATTTGTTTCCAGGAGACAAATTGGCATCTGATAATAAGATAACTGATATTGTAATGTTGTAAAAATATGAATGTGAATGTTAACACTTTGACCGCCAGAGGTTAATCTCATAATGTACTCACCAGTGCCAACGTTTTATTGTTTTTTGTTTTTTTCACGTCGCCATAGACCTCGTTAAAATCCTTAAGATTGAGCTGTGCACTGTTTGTATACATCGCGGAGATCTCCCTGCGTCTACCAGTGAAAACCACGTGTCAAACAGAGCCGCCATGTTGTAGTTAGAACGGTTTATGTTAAACAGTGATCAGCGAGGAGAAAAACTACAATCGAAGAAAATGGCGTTTCAGTGTGCGCTTTAGAATGGAGGCCGACGGGATCGGCAAAACGTGATCCCGAATAATTCCGTTTCCGGTGGTGTTACAATGAAATGTGCCGTATAGAAAATTGAAAAGTTTTTTTTTTCGAAAAAAAAGGAAAAAGCACCACAGCCTGTAGGCTACGGGATCGGCGCTTTACGGTTGGATTTATCGGCCCGTAGGCTACGGGCCTGGCGGTGGTAGTGTTAAATGCCTACAGTAATCATTCATAGTTTAAAAAAATATGTCTACGTCTGAACCTCAATTATTAAATAATATGTGTGGTGTGGGAGAAAAAGCTTGTAATTAAATAATGAGTGTTAAGGGTTTGATTTAATTTGTTTCACGATACTACATGCAACAAATTATATGAAGCCCAGGCATTATTTAACTGAAATGGTTAAACTCAAGTTAACTGATGTATTGATTTGTGTCTTATGTATGAGTGAGCAGACGCATGCGATTATATGGGCACATTTCCTATTATGATGACTCAATCAGGCAATTCGGTACACGTCCCCTTCTTGAGATTCCTTTTCTGTGGAATTCTTTGTATTTTTTACTTTTGAATAGGCCTACTTACTGACCGTATGAAGTATTTTTAAAAGCAAGTACTTCAGTACTTAAACTCAAGCACAAATTTGACTGACCAACTTTCCCTTGTAGTTTAGTAATATTTGACTAGGAATATTCTTTGAATGAAGTACTTGGGTTGAATAATTTGTCCAACGTCCACCACTGGTCACACTGCAATGTTATGACACTTGAGGAAGCAAGTTGACAAGCTGAGACTGCCAACGGCTGTGGAATTTCAATTTCACATAATACAATATTTTAGCTTGTGCTTGCATAGTTTGATGACTGAGGCAACTACACTACATACTGCGCAAGACGCCACTCGCGTTTGTGGGTAAATATAATCCTGGTGGACTTTAATTTGGGACCCTGAGTGATTCACAACCTTCATCCAATCTAAACTATATATATGTATATTTTATTCTTACTTACAGTAGTTAACCTGTAATTAAACTAAACTAAGTGGTAATCCCTACTTTAGGCTTTAGAGGGCTGGAAAATGTCACATTGAAGCCATCATGAGAGATTCTCATGAGGGCATGTTGTCATTGACAGAATAGTCGCAGCTCTTGAGACAAAACCAGGGTGAAATGAATTAACTATTTCCTCCATTTATCTCCTCTTTCCTCATGTTTTTTTCCCCCTTCAGAGAGCAAATGTGGGGTCGAGACCAAAACCATTGCGGCAGACTTCAGTGCGGTAGATATCTACTCCAACATTGCAGGGTGTAAGCATCATTGTTGGGCAAGTTACTCTGGAAGTGTAATAAGTTACTTGTTATACAATATTACTATATTACTTTTGCTATATAATAAGTAATGCAGAGCTACTTAGTAATCGAGATAATAAGTAATATAATTACTGTTTTGACAGATAACCTCAGGTTAAAACAGAGTCGGTAGTTGATCAAATGGAGGTAAAGTATCTGTCCTGTAGGTTATCCAACACATAGTGAGCTTGTAGATCGGCTATTTTCGCCATTTGACGTACCGTTCAAGAACCTGTCGCAACTGCAGCTGCAGGTTCATTTTAGAAAATTCCACTGGATGTTGTATTTATTATTGGCTGCAGTCTGTACAAGGTCTGACATCTCACAGTGGATGAGCGCTGCGTTATTTTTACAAGCTGCATTATTGTGACTGGGTGAATGTAATACACATTGTACATTGTAAAGCACTTTGGATGAAGCTGCTATATAAATGCACCATTTACCATTCACCAGCTGAACCAGTAGGATACAGTAACAGTGACACATAAATGTGTGGGGAGGATTAAATGGCATGACTATTAAATTGGGAGAGAAACAGATTCAAATAATTGGCTGCTCTAAAGGAATAAACTTGATGTCAATCGCTATCTAAAGGCCAAAGCAACTAGTCGTAAACTTCTTGCAACAAAACAGTTTTAATTGTACATGCTATCAACCTAGCATGTACAGTACTGGGGAAAAGAAGAAAACGTGTGAAAATAGCAGATATACAAGCTCACAACGTTGTCAGCTTGTAGATCTGATACCTTTGAAACTTCTATGGCACATTTAGAAAGGTTTGTCATGGAAAGATGTAAACAGACTAATTATTGTTACGTTAAAAATATCTGTCTATGTTTGTCTGGGGAAAAGATGACTTATTCAGGGAAAACGGGTGATAAAAAGTGAGTCTTCTTATTAGCTACTTAGAAAGCCTAGTTTTGTAAACGAGTAACTGTAGGATTAGGAGGAGTAACTGAAGATGATTAACAGGTATGTCTGCTATGTACAGGATGTGAAGATTATTGACAGGCCTGTCTGCTATGTACAGGTTATGAAGATCATTGACAGGTCTGTCAGGATATGGGATTAACATGCATTTTGTTATGTGGTCTGTACCATTTGAGTAAAGATGGATGTTGGGAATTAACCACCTAGACGCCCAACTTTTGTAGTTGCTACAAATTCTAAAGTTACAATCCAAGTTGAACTTGCTTCAACTGCAGCTACAAAACGACCAAGTGTTGTTTAAGAATTTCCATTAACCTTCTCTCTTCACACAATTCCTGCTTGTAATGGGGGGAAACGAATTCAATGGTTAATGACAGTACGTACATTGATGTAACATCACTTTTGTGTGTTTTTCTTTTTTGTCAAAACGTAAATGTCACAGTACGTTTGGAGAACCAGTCAGATTGAAGAAGGTGCACTCTGTTTCACCGACGGAGGCGTGCCGCCTGAAGGTGATTTGAGCCACGGGAGGCTCAAGCCACCTTACACACACACACACACACACTCACCTAATCCTAAACAAGCTCTATCCTTTTGTTTCTACACACTGGTTAAACATTAATTACTGGCTAATATGTATTTTAGACCCAGCAGGCATGTTGTGTATGTACACTATAGTACAGTATGTGGGTTGTGTGCATAACAAGCAATCAAAAGTAGAAGTGGTCAAAAAGTAATCCTAGAACTCTTATTATTAGTCATGTCAAATTGTCAATAGTACCAGTACTCCATTATAGTTAGCCTGGTAAACCCTCCCTCCGGAAATGAGATTTCCGGAGGGAGGGTTTACCAGGCTACATTATAGTAGGGATGGATATTCTTTATTTTGAGCAAAAAGCATAATTGCAACAAATGGGGCAAAACATCTTTACTTCTTTTAAACAACATGGTTATAATCAAATAAAAGTGTCCCATATGACATGCTTTAAACTCCAAATATTTCACATTAAACTTGTTTATATACACAATAGGGTGTATACAAGTATACACACTATTGTTAGACTACACTATTGATAGTACAGTGAATGATTTCAATATCACTTGAGGTGTTTTTTTTTTCTTCTCGTGCATATGTCAGTAATGATGATCTACTCTGCATCTGCTCAACTAGACCTACTGTATCATCATTGATATGAGCTCTACTATGTACTGCATATAAAGCTTGTCATTCATCTCTGCTGTGCAGGCCATTGATACATATGCTTCTCAAATATGTTTTCATCTAATGTCCTGTCTGTCCTGACATACTGTAAAACCATACATCTGTCTTAGTGCACTGTACTTGATATGAGTTCTGGTTAAATGCTGAAATACTGACCCTGAACTTTGGTAGAACCTTGTAGTTACCTGGCATAAGCCCACATAGTCCATCTTTATCTGCTGCTTCTGTTGTTCATGTGTTCCATGACCATGAGCAGTATAGGAAGGTAGCAAAGTAGATTTACTCAAGTACTGTACTGTGCTTTGTATTGGTATAGAAATAACCAGAAATATCACTGTCAAAGGAGGGATGTGAAGGTGGAGGTAATACTTTATTCAGGATATTAAGCAATTCAATCCTATTTACTTAGTTGACCCGGCCAACAACAGCAACAAGTTGTAAGCTTGTAGATCAGCTATTTTCGGCCAAGAGACTTGGTGTAAAAACAGTAATAATCATTTGATAATCACAAAGTAATGTTAAAGAGTCAGTCAATAATTTGCATGTGCTATGAACTTATTTATGACTGGTATATATCCTTTTAAAATACGTTTATTTATTAAGAAAAATGTATTTACATAGCAACTTCATCAGAGTTGTTTCAGTTAAGTTATTGTTCATCAATGTGCGTGTTTGATCCTAAACAGATGAGAAGGGAGAGACTACCATATTGCAAAAATATTAAGTCTGTAAAGAATGCATTATTTTATACTGCATCCTTTTTATATACACTTAAAAAATCATACTTTTTGGGAACCCTAGGACTCTCCACTTTAGTGTGTGACTGTTGTTTTTATTGAATGACATACATGAGCATTTCTCATATTTTCATTCACAGTTAACGTGGATATTTGTGCTGCTGCTGCCTTTGGTGTCAGTGTAATCATCATGGTTGGATAAGATTCACCGTGAGAACAAGATGGGATCTAACTGCAAGGCTTCCATACCTACCTGGACATGTTGTTTACAACAGCAGGTTTCATTTATGAAATAAGGTTCCAGTTTTCACACAACCTGAAAGTTGCTCTAACCGCAGTGTTCAAATCATGGCCATTTAGCTGACTGCACTAGTGTGTTGTTGTCTCTGGTTCATTTATTTATATGTATGGGGGGGGGGGGGGGGGGGGTGTGTGTGTGTGTGTGTGTGTGTGTGTGTGTGTGTGTGTGTGTGTGTGTGTGTGTGTGTGTGTGTGTGTGTGTGTGTGTGTGTGTGTGTGTGTGTGTGTGTGTGTGTGTGTGTGTGTGTGTGTGTGTGTGTGTGTGTGTGTGTGTGTGTGTGTGTGTGTGTGTGTGTGTGTGTGAGAAAAAGCAAAAGAAGCTGCAGAGCGAAACGCGTGAATCTCAGCAGCTGAGTAACGACATCGCCAACAGGAATGATCTGCTGTTGAAGATTGAGGCAGAGACCACCCAGGTCCAAGAGGTCTGTCTCTCTCACACACACACACACACACACACACACACACACACTAACCACTTATACCCTCCATACAATGTCCTATCCTGGGCCCTCTCCTTTTTCCCCTCCTCACCAAATTTCTATAGCGAAAATAGCAGATCTACAAGCTCACAATGTGATGTTTTTGCTATGTTTTAGTTTTTTCAAACTATGTTATTGTTTAATACTACTACGGAGTCTGCCAATAACATCATGAGGATGTTATATATTGTTAGAATCTGCTTTGTTTGCGTTCATTTACGTGCTAAAATAGTGACTAGTGAGAGTTGTTTCACCATGTGAGTTGATGAGGAGCATTCTTTTAATCATCATTTCTAATCAATGGAGCAACATTGTTTTATAATCTTTCCCACCTTTGGAGTTACATCATGACAAGATAACTACACAACCCCAAATCTCTACTAAAGTATCCTATATCCTTAGTAGTAAGTAAAAGTAGCAGTACCACAGTGTAAAATACTTTGTTGTCAAAATCTTATAAGGCAAAGTATCAAGCATCAAAAGTATCAAAATATACTTTAAGTAGCAAAAGTACTCATTATGCAGAATGGCCATTTCAGAATCATACATATGTTATTGGACTATAATTATTGATCATTAACCACTTAAGCCTTATTTCATACTTCAGCTTTTCAAACATAGATGTACAAGCTCACAATGTATCACATTGCTGTTACATCTGCTATTTTTGAAAAAAAAGTTAGATTTAGATTTAGAAAACACAGGACATGATGTTAAAGATCCAAAGTGCCTAGGGACTCTCCCTGAGCCAGGCTTGCACTTGACCGCATACCTAAATAATTGGCAAAGTAACTAGTAACTAAAGCGGTCAAAGTAAAAGTTCTTCCTCTGAGATGTAGTGGAATACAAGTATAGAGTATTTAAAACTAAAATAATCAAGTAAAGTAAAAGTACTGATGAAGACCACCTCAAAATTGAACCTTGACTCCCTCATCGTCAGGAGCATTCAACAGCAGAGAGGCTGAACCAGAAGCTGTGCAGTCAGATGGCAGAGTACAGCGTTCCTGGGGTCCTGCAGTACATCCAGCTCAAGGACAAACACAACAAGCTGCAGTGGAGCTTCCGCACCTGGGAGAGGAAGATGGAGCTGGCTGAAGTAAACCTTTAACCTCTGATAATAATACCATCTGATACTTTTATGATACTTTTATCTGATCAGCACAGACATAATCTGTCACACTACACATTTATATGATCAGGAACTACACATGTATATGAAAGGTCAGGAGCATTTTCTTAAACCACTAAAGCCTTATACTTGGGCATACGAAAAATGTACGAGCTCATAATGTGTGGTGATGCAACACATTGTGAGCTTGTATACAGGCTGTTATAGCTCATTTTGAAATAAAATAAAAATTGTGAAACATTCTATTGGGTCTATAAGTATAGACTATTGTTTGTTAAGTAATAGGGGTCTCCCTGTCTCCAGCTCTTTAGTAAACAGAAAATATATTTTCAGGTCAGGATACTAATTTCCTCCAATCAGGAGAGAGAACTCAAACAGAATACAGATTAAATAAATGAAAATAGAAGTAATGAAAGAAACAAAACAAAAGCTGACAAACCATCTGATTTTTTTTGTTTTTGTTTACTGAAAGATGGAGGGACAGGGAGACTTCCTTTATCGTGGAGATAACTAAGTCTATTTCAAGTCTATTTATATGCTGTTTTTGTTGGTTACCTTCGCCTGTTTCTACCTACTGGTGGTCTATACATTATGCACACTTGACCAGCCCAGGAGTAGAAGTCCTGGTCGGAAGTCATCTTTATACTGTCTTTTATATATTGTATTGTTACTAGTGTTACTACTTTTCTGTACTTGTTCTCTACCCTTATCTGTATCTTTGTTTCATCCCGCTAGAGTATGTTAATACAATATAACTTATACAATTGCGGTGGTTGTGTTTTTCTCTCCCTGTTCTTCTATTGAGACATTGAGATTTTGTCAAAGGTCATGTCTCACCTAGACACAGGATCTGACACCATTTTTTACCTGACGGTCAAGATTCAATTTATTCCCAGAGCAAGTAGACCGGCTCTATTAGATCAATGGTAGAAATTTCAGCACTTGCGCAGGAAACTGGGTTCAGATCCAGGGTAGAAGAGGAAAGTTACATACTGCTGCTTCAATGCAACTCTAAATGGGGTTATTATGAGTCAGATGATTGTAGCTGATGTGTTATGTGTCAAACTGAAGGTTTGAACTATGATTCAATTATAGACATTTCCAAGTGCAAGCCGCATCATCTCATGCTGTAGACTGTAGACTGCTGTAAACATTATTTGCTAACTTTGCTGTTGTAATCTCAATTTTGAAATGACTCAATAATTTGTGCAGGATGTCATGTTTGCATTTATCTGCCTGTAATGCTGCTTACTGTGCTGCTTTGAGAATAAAAACCATACATTGATTTTAGTTCCATATTGTATTTTATTCACATTTATTTTTCTTGTATTATGTTGGCAACAGCTCTTTCTCAATAGACACTGGTTTGATTCACTGAAAACACATCACTGGTTCTAGCGACTGATATTGACTGATAATTGTTAGAGCAATTATCAGTCAAAATATATATATATATATATACTGTATTCTCATGGGTCTATACTTGGTTGACCATATTCTAAAGGGCTACACTAAATATCTTCGCTGAACACATGTACACACACAAAGTGAACAAGGCTCAGCTGGTGTAGCATTAATCTCTGTAGATAGTTTGTTGGTGTCGGGAGCCTGTTTAGTGTGGAGATGACCATAGTTTCTGATAGGTTGGGGACGTGGTATAGCTTTGGGAGTCATGCCTCCTCACTCCCACTGTTAACGCCTAAAACAATAAATATGTGTTGACCTTTTCCTTTAGAACACCTACTGTGGTGTTTCAAAGTTTGTGAACCCTTTAGAATGTTCTGTATTTCTTCATAAATAGTTCTAAAGTAGACAAAGAGAACCCAATAAACAAAAATATATCTGAGGGAAATGATCCAATTGTACATATATGTGAGTGGCAAAACAATGTGAACCTCAAGGATTAGCGGTTCATTTGAAGGTGACATTTAACAGGTGTTTTCATTCACACAAATAAACCCAGTTACGGTTGATAATTCCTTGCATTACAATAGGGCTCAACATGGAGCCCAGGGACCCTCAGGGTTCCTTGAGGGGGAGCCAAATGGACCCTTGCAGGTGAGTGTACAAATGGATCCAAATGGACCTGTACAGGTCTATTTGCTTCCCTTTGTACATTCTGAGAGTTATTGGAGTTTGATTGATTGATTGATATCTTTATTGATCATACATCTGATCCACCATAATCAAATGGATAACGCACAAAAGCTTACAGCTTGTTTCCATTGAGGTCCTTAGTATGAGGTGTGTATAAACTGCATAATGTGCTAATTTGTCCATAGGCATACTAACTAGACTAGAGCCTAGAGAGAAGCAGGGAGCACTGAATTAATTCAATGTATGTTCTATGTATCTGCTGTAACTTTGTTACTGTGCTGTGCACAGCACAACTACGGCAGAGCCGTGGTGTGTCAGTCTTATGACTGCTTTGCAATGAAGTCAACCACATTAGGAGGAGAAAAGCCCCTTGTGTTATTGAGAATAACAGAGAATCACATCACAGAAAGCACTGTTTAGGCGCTCTAAGACCTTGTTGAGATGCGTGGTCTCCACAGACGCAAAGTTCTCACTCTCCACTGAGGATAGTGGTACACTGGTGCCATCCTCCAGAAGTTCAAAGGCAACATCCATAGGGCAGGCAATCATTTCAGCCATGTCTCCCTTTGCTAGACCAGCCTATATCACAGTAGGAGGGGATGGAATAAATGGTCAGAAATGTACAATTGTTGCACGTTACTTATAATAATGAACATAATCCTTGTGGAGAGAAATTACAGTGTGACTGCATCACATGGAATCAATGACAACCGAACAACAAACTGAAAATGGTGAAAGATTTGTAAAAACCGAGTTAATTTGACAAATGTTTCTAATATTGAATTAAGGGGGTTTAGGGTAGAGTGGTGCCGATTGGGAGGGTAAGAAGATTGAGTATATACAAGTACAGTGACAGTTTTATGAGTCAATACATAGGTTTAATATTATATTGGTTTTCAACTTTAGTGTGTGGTTGGTTGACCTGTCTGGGTAATCAAGATGGTTTATTTAATGATCCATGATCCCCTTTAAATTGCCCCTTGCCCTTCCAATCTGCACCAAACCAAACTGCCCCCAAACCACCTGTTGATTATAAAAGGTTAAATCCAACAATAGGTTGAATAAAGACGTGTAAATCTAGAATGAAACAGAAAGTACATGATATTTAACAACATTAACAGGACTGCTATCACCTTGATTCATCTATCTAACACATTGGTATGTCATCACCATTGATTAGCTCCAATCGGAACCTCTCCCTCCGCTGTATAGTTACATAGTGGAGGGAGAGGTTCCAAATGGGGCTACACCATTGATTTGAGTTGACAAAATCTTACACATAAAGTAAACAAACAGCTTCACTCAGTTTACTGAGAAGACATGTATGTGACTGAATGAAAAGAGAAATGAAGGTTTTATCTATAAGTTTAACAGCATCTATCAACAACATTAGCTACCTACCTTCATTCGGAACAACAACAAAAATAAAACCTCCTGGCAAAAACAGTCATTATTAGAGCAGAGTCATTACTCGCGTTTTCCTCAGTTCTGCAGACAAACTGCAGTTTGTTGTTGTTGTGCAACTGGTGGTCGATAACAGGCAGTTCACTGCCTGCAGCGACACCTACTGCATGCCGTAGGAAGAGTTCAAACACGAACACAATACACACACGCACACGCACACGCACGCATGCACACATCGAATGCGCACACAACTAGTAAAAAAAACAACTAACAGAAGTCTGTGTGTTTGCAAAGTAAACTAACTAAAACGGGGGGAAAAGTGAGAAAAAGTCCTTATATTATTTATATTTATTCTGAGCTTTTTGAGTCTCATCCCGACCCTAATAACAACAAACAAAAAAAGAATAACGCTAAAACGAATAATTACTGAAATAAAAGTAAGTCTTAGAATAATAATAATGATAATAATAATAATAATAATAATAATAATAATAATAATAATAATAATAATATTAATAATAATTAATATTATTAATATTATTATTATTATTATTATTATTATTATTGTTATTATTATCATTATTATTATCATTATTAAAAAATACTTAACTAAACAAATTACAAATTAAAACTCCGTGGAGGAACGTGTTTATATAGTTATAATAATGAATTATATCAACCCCGTACCGTGGAGTACGACGGAAGAAACGTGCTAGTTGGTCGTTTTGGTATGTGTGTCAAGCGCGGGCCAATGGCGTTGCAGGAAGGACTTGAGTAGCAGGTGCATTGAGGCCCAGTCCAGAGCGGACGTTACAACTGTTCAGACACTGCTTTGATCAGTCGCATTACATCAGCTCCGAGGAAAACAACACAACTTAAATCTTAACGGATTTGTTTTGTCGCTTTTTCTTCAGTTTTTGGAAGCCTATCGTCAAGTTCGTCGTCAAGTTTTTAACTGAGGTAAGTTGATCAAAATGCCACCTTAACGGAATTGTGGAACATGACATGTTTTATGTTTATCGAATGTTTGGTTGTGCCGTGAAGTGGGTTAATTTTCATGTTCAGAAGCTAACTGCCGTAACATTGTGGATCATTTAAACGGCCCGTTTTGTTTTTTAGCCTCATAGATGATGACTAGTGTTTACATTTGAAAAAAGGACAGCATTGTCGTTGTAAATCACTCAAGTCATCCTATCGTTTGTGAAATAGAACTGTTATGGTGATATTGGGTGAGTTTTTGGTGATAGATAGGTAGTTTTTCATCCTGTCGCTTGGTCAAATGGAACGTTAAGCTAGCTTCGAACTGATACGGTGACGTTTAGTCAACTTGACCGTTGGCTCTGTACTTGGTCTGCTCTTTTCCCCACTACACCAACTCAACGAAAATAGCCGATCTACAAGCTCACAATGCCCCCAGCGCAAGGCGTTGTGAGCTTGTAGATCGGCTATTTTTTCGGGTAATGTTCCCCATCACACAAAGGTTTGGCGGACCCCCTGTAGTTACTCTGAGGACCCCCTAGGGGTCCCGGACCCCCCGTTGAAGACCCCTGCTCTATTTTGTTGGTCCATCTTTAGCTTCACGTAGGGTACAGTTTGCGGTTTTATACCGGGTTTATTACTTTTTTGGGTGTTTTTGTTACATTAATTCGGTTAATTCTGTACTATAGTTTGTCTTTCAGTATTGTCTTAAAAAAAAAAAAAAAAAAAACGTTTTTTTTTTTTTTTTTTTTTTTGACCGATTGCAAAATGTTTGGTTGTGCCGTGAAGTGGGTTAATTTTCATGTTCAGAAGCTAACTGCCGTAACATTGTGCATCATTTAAACGGCCCGTTTAGTTTTTTAGCCTCATAGATGATGACTAGTGTTTACATTTGAAAAAGGACAGCATTGTCGTTGTAAAAAACTCAAGTCATCCTGTCGTTTGTGAAATAGAACTGTTATGGTGATATTGGGTGAGTTTTTGGTGATAGATAGGTAGTTTTTCATCCTGTCGCTTGGTCAAATGGAACGTTATAGTGTTTTCATCCTGTCAACGTTAGTGTTTTCATCCTGTCAACGTTAGTGTTTTCATCCTGTCAACGTTAGTGTTTTCATCCTGTCAACGTTAGTGTTTTCATCCTGTCAACGTTAGTGTTTTCATCCTGTCGCTTGGTCAAATGGAACGTTAAGCTAGCTTTGAACTGATACGGTGACGTTTAGTCAACTTGACCGTTGGCTCTGTACTTGGTCTGCTCTTTTCCCCACTACACCAACTCAACGAAAATAGCCGATCTACAAGCTCACAACGCCCCCAGCGCAAGGCGTTGTGAGCTTGTAGATCGGCTACTTTTTCGGGTAATGTTCCCCATCACACAAAGGTTTGGCGGACCCCCTGTAGTTACTCTGAGGACCCCCTAGGGGTCCCGGACCCCCCGTTGAAGACCCCTGCTCTATTTTGTTGGTCATCTTTAGCTTCACGTAGGGTACAGTTTGCGGTTTTATACCGGGTTTATTACTTTTTTTGGTGTTTTTGTTACATTAATTCGGTTAATTCGGTTAATTCTGTACTATAGTTTGTCTTTCAGTATTGTCTTAAAAAAATAAAAAAAAAACTTGTTTTTAATTTATTTTTTATGGGTGCATTTTTGGTAGTCAGTATGTAAGTGTGTTTTATGGACTTCTGTCTGTCCGTTTGAAGCATGGGCCTTTTGGCAGTACATACTTGCTAAAGAGACTTTGTCTCAATGTATTTGTACTGGTTAAATAAATGATATATAAGGGGAAATGTCATTTCATATTTATTGATTAGCTATACTGGGCTATTTTTGATTGTATATGGTGAAATTAGTTAAAAGGCTATCTACAACAATCTCATTGTGGCTCATTTAACTTGGCCATCACTTTGTTGTGTTCATTTGAATGGATGATGGAATCCCGCTTCTAAATCGGTCAAATGAATCACGAGGTCGCTTGCCAAGCTTGTAGATGTGTTATTTTTTGGCAATAGGTACCACTGTACTGTGGGCCCGGGGTATAAAGTATTCTTGTGCCTCCTCAAGTGCAACCAGCGGCCCTTGTCATGAAAAGGTTTGAGAACCACTGCTTTAAACTGCTACTCCACTACATCTCAGAGGAAAATGTTGTTGTATTGTTTACTCCACTGCAATTATTTGACAGCTTTAGCTTAGCAGATTTAGATTATTAATACAAGAATTAACTGCTTAAGCCATATTTTATACTTTGGCTATTTTCGAAAAGGTTTGACACATTTTGAGTGATTTTCTTCTGAAACAGGCCATTCATAATTACTACCAAAGTACTTTTTACTTTGGTACTGTAAGTATATGTTGATGCCAATGCTTTTGTATTGTATTACTTTTTTATTGTACTTTGAATACAGGACTTATCCACCACTGAAGCACGCACGCACGCACGCACGCACGCACGCACGCACGCACGCACGCACGCACGCACGCACGCACGCACGCACGCACGCACGCACGCACGCACGCACGCACGCACACACACACACACACACACTCATTTTATGTGAGCTATGTGTTAATTTTGTGTCTCTCCCTCTCTCTCCCTCTCTCTCTCTCTCCACAGTGCAGAGGACAAGGAGAGGACACCAATTGGTAAACACACACACACACACACACACACACACACACACACATACACATACACATACACATACACATACACATACACAGAAGGAATAAGGACGTGTGAGAGAGAAGAGAGCTTTCAGAGTAGAGCCATGCTGTGCCGTGCAGACAGGTGGTCCGAGGTGGTGACGACCGCCACCCGGGCCAAGGACATGGACAACGCCTCCTTCTCCTCCTTCAACGTGGACGACGGCCTGACCAGTCTGCAGTGGCTGGTCAGGCCACTGCCCTATGACTTCTCCCAGCCAGGCCCCAGACACCACCGCCAGCCACCTCCTGTCTTCAGCTGCCGCCAGCCGGTGAGTTCTCCTGAGGTGTCCCCTCTGGCCGCGGACCCCGCACCCACCAGGACCACGCCGGCGGCCTGCATCCGGACGCAGCAGAGCCTCCCTGGCATCGTGACCCACGGCGCCCCTGGCAAGAAACCGCCTTACACGTTCCCCATGATGATCTGCATGGCCATGCAAGCCAGTGGGAAGAGCAACATCCCGGTCTCCTGCGTTTACCAGTGGTTCGTGGACAACTTCTCCTACTTCCGCCACCACGCCAATCCTGTATCCTGGAAGAACAGCGTCCGGCACAACCTGACCAGCGTTAAGGGGTTCATCAGTGTCTCTCGACCGGAAGACAACACAGGTAAGGGAGGCTTCTGGACGGTCGACCCGCAGTATGCCGAGCGCATCCTTCTCAGGGCTTTCAACAAGTGGATGATGTCCGTCCAGGATGACCCGACACTGCAGAGACCACCCGAGTGGGGCCCACTCCTGCAGAGCCCTCCCCTGCAGAGCCCTCCCCTGCAGAGCCCTCCCCTGCAGAGCCCATCCCTGCAGAGCCCACCCCTGCCCGTGCCGCAGCAGCTGATCAGGGGCCTTGATGAAGCCACCAGCGTGGAACAGAACCAGCCAGCCAAGGAGAGCGGCAGGCTGAAGAGGAAGAAGCGTCCAGACTCTACAGCTAGCGTGGCCAAAGTCTCCCGTCGATCCAGCTCCCTGCGGCTTGATGCTGAAGAACGGAAAGAGTTGGACGGCCTCCTCGACTGGATCTTGAGCAAGGAGCTCAGTCCGGACCCCCCACTCCCTCCTATCCAGCAGCATCAGGGTCCAGAGCTCTGCAGTGTTGCTACCTCCGCTGTCTCCTGTGCGCCTCCTTCCCCTCCTAGCTGTGCCTTGGGTTGGCTCCCACAGAGTCCGTTCGTTCACCACCAGCTCCTTGGTTCGGGCTTGAGCGGGGAGCTGAGTCTGCTCCTTGGTTCGGCCTTGAGGAGTCTCGACAGCGGGGAGCCGCTGAGCAGTACCAGCCCCATAGAAGACGACCAGACAGTCAACTTCGACTGGGGTTTGGACTCGGACTTCCTCGATCCGGCCTTGAGCGGGGACCTGAGTCTGTACAGCGGCGAGCCGCTGAGCAGCACCAGCCCCATAGAGGACGACTTGGACTTCCTCGACTCGGCCTTGAGCGAGGAGGTGGTGGTGAACGTGGACTGGGACGCCTTCTTTGAGTCAGCTTTGAGCGGGGAGCGTGGGGACAGTGTGGACAGCGGGGAGCCGCTATGCTGAGCCCCAGGTAAGTGGTTGTTGGAGAGGCTTGGACCTAACAATGGAACAAAGACCATATACAAGGTAAGTAAGGTACCCATATATGGGTCCGTCAGAGATCGCCATACAAGGACCCGATCTAGGTCACCCGATACTAACGTCATGGACACTGTGGAGACCGACATCGCCACAGCTGATGTCACGGACAGAACACGCCGTACAAGGAGATATGCACGCTCCATATAAGGTCTAGCAAGAGTGTGGTGATGTCAGGAGAGTGACACTGCACCCCTCCGGAGAGAGGAGAGGAGAGGAGAGGAGAGGACGAGACGAGACGAGACGAGAGGAGAGGAGAGGAGAGGAGAGGAGAGGAGAGGAGATGAGAGGAGACTAGAGGAGATGAGAGGAGACTGGAGGAGAGGAGACTAGAGGAGAGGAGAGGACGAGACTAGAGGAGATGAGAGGAGACTAGAGGAGAGGAGAGGACGAGACTAGATGAGATGAGGAGACTAGAGGAGAGGAGGAGAGGACGAGAGGAGGAGAGATGAGAGGAGACTAGATGAGAGTATACTAGAGGAGATCAGGAGACTAGAGGAGAGGATGAGAGATGAGAGGAGGAGAGGACGAGAGATGAGAGGACGAAAGGAGGAGAGGACGAGAGGAGGAGAGATGAGAGGAGGAGAGATGAGAGTAGACTAGATGAGAGGAGAGGAGGAGAGAAGGAGAGATGAGAGGAGACTAGAGGAGAGAGGAGAGGAGGTGAGATGAGATAGGAGGAGAGGACCGAAAGCGAGAGGAGGAGAGGAGAGAAGAAGACAGCAGTGCATCGCCACTGGATACTTGAGCTCTCAGCTGAAGGCGACAATCAAACAACAAGGTATCTACTCTATCATTTATTTTTGTTTTTTATTACTTTGTAAATAATAATAAACTCTGGTTGAGATGAATTGATTGCAGCAAGCACAGGAGTGAGGAGTCCCTTCTGACTGGTCACAGAGGTCCCCCCAGTTGAGCTGGGTTAGTTGAGCCCTACTCCTAACCGGTCCTGGTGCGCGTGGACGTGTTTCTAGGAAGGATGGACGACTGTAGCATGAAGGCAGCTGCATTACCTTACCAGTGAGCCTGGCTCTTCAGGTTTGTATCCCCAACTGGTAAGTCACTTTGTTGTTTATTTGTCTAGATTTCCTTGGTACTGTAAGCAAACACGTTTGTTTTTTTGTGCTTTTTTGTGTTTGTGCTATATAAATAAAGTTTATTTACATGATAAAATGCAAAAAAAACAATTAAAAAAACAAAAAAAAACAAAAAAAAATATATATACTGTATCTGTATCTGTATCTGGTCTGTCTGTCTGTCTGTCTGTCTGTCTGTCTGTCTGTCTGTCTGTCTGTCTGTCTGTCTGTCTGTCTGTCTACACACACACACTCTAAACTTTATGGAGCGTCTGGGTGTGGTAGTGGTAAAACACTGTCACACCACGCAGGTAGCTGGGTTCAATACCCAGCAGCAGCTGTGCCTCCAGCTTGGCTGGCCGCTCCAACAAACACAATTGGCTACAGTGTTTGCAGGTGGGAAGCTGGTGATGGATCAAGTGATCATGTTCTTTTTGCTGCACTGCAGAAGCTGTGAATTTAGTTTTGACTTCCATGTTTTCAGTTTAGATGTAGTTTGTTTTTAAAGTGGCTTTGCTAGTTAAGTTTAGTTTTTAGTTTTGGAAAAGGCTTAGTTTATAGTTTAGTTTTTTATTAGATGTAGTGTTAGTTCTGTATTGTAATATGGGGTATTTGTCAGGGGTGAGATTCAGAAAGGTCATAAAAGGTATTGTGTAATAAAAACATAACATTTTAAAAGATGTATTCACAGTTGAAACTGGTACAGTACTAGTCTTATGTAAGACTAAAAGTAAGGATATATTTTTTTGTTTGTTTTAATAGTCTTAGAAAGGATACAGTTTCAATTAGTTTTTTGTTATTTTGCTAATTTTAGTTAACTATAATAACCTTGATGCACATAGCAGTTTATAGCAGCAACAGGGACTGCAGGACACTTGGGGACAGTTGGGAATTGGCAATAACTAAATTGGGTCTCCTCCCATGATTGTCACCTTGCCGCCGGTGGAGGAGCTTGTGTTATCCCAGTGACCCAGAGAGCTCTACTGGCAGCAACCATGCCAGACAGCTCAAAGGGCAGGGGTCAGACTAAGGACAATCGCTAGTCCCCCATATTGGGGGTTGGGAATGAGGTTAACAACCTCGTCCCTTAAAACAACCTTTCCCACAATCCCCCTACACACACAATTTTCATTCTGTATGATATTGTTGAATGTATAAAAGTGTACGTTTCATGTAACCGTACTCAAATGTGGGCTGTAAATATTGCAGTTACTAACGTGTGTGTGTGTGTGTGTGTGTGTGTGTGTGTGTGTGTGTGTGTGGGGGGAGGTACGGCAGTATTGTACTGTTCTCCAGGATATTGAGGATAATAACCCTGTGGGGGTGTTCACCAACCTCATCATCGCCGCCTTCTACCCATACAACTCTGGACAAGGTAACTATACTAGTAGTAGTGCTGTTACTTCTGTTATTGCTGCTATTTAATACGATATACGATACGATAATACTTTATTGTCAGTTCACACTGAAATTTGTCTTGCGACCCAGCAGCCATGTATGCAACAATAAACAATAAACAGTACACACATTTGACATGACACAAGAAAACCAAACAAAACAAAATACATACATAAAGACATACAAAGACAAGAGCAATGTCCACCTCTCAGCCTACCCCAAGCCTACAACTCCTGATTAAGCCTCAATGTCGTCTGATGGACAAAGGACCTCTTCAGTTTGACCTTATTGTATGTAGGAACACTGTATCTCCTTCCTGAAGGCAGCAACCTATATTCTCCATACAAAGCATGGCTAGTGTTTGAAGTGATATTCCTTGCCAACCTTATCATACTGTCATTATACGTAGATGTATAGAGCCTCTGAAGTGGTTGTCCAACAATCTTTGAACAAATTTTGTGTTAATGATAAGAGCGTTGTTATCACTCCACTCCACCACCTTATTTACTCTGTGTTGGTGCAGTCCAGGATCACTGGAACTATCCAAAAGAGAAATCAAAACTGTATCATCAGAGTACTTTAGAATGTATTGGTCTGGTTTGTCAGTGCGACATTCAGACAGACATTCCTCAGTACGACAGCTGTCAGTATAAAGGGTGAAAAGTACAGCTGAGCTTACACAACCCTGGGGAGCACCAACATTAGTAGTTAATGCTGAGGAGAGGGTTTTGTTCACTTTCACCCTCTGTACTCTGTTCGTAAGGAAGGAAGCATACCAGTGAATTAAGTATGGATTCAGTTCCAACTGTACCATCTTTGTCACCAGAATATCAGACTGTATTGTATTGAAGGCTGAAGATGTGACAACCGCGTCCTCTGTACCGCAACCTTTCTTATAAGCAAACTGACAGGGGTCAAATTTGTCTTTAGTTATACTTACAAGATGTTGCAACAGTATTCTTTCCAGTGATTTCATGGTCACTGAAGTGAGAGCTATGGGTCTATAATCCTTATGTTCTTTTGGACATCGGATTTTGGGTAGTGGTTTTATGTGCGAGGTTTTCCAACACAGAGGAATTATGTGTGTATCTACAGAGGTTTGAAATATTGGTTGCCACACAGGAGCCAACTCAGATGCAAAGTTTTTGAGGAGAAAAGCACTGCACCCATCCGGCCCATTTGCTTTCCTTGTGTTAGTACACCGAAAAACTCTCCTGACATCCTCTTCAGTGATGATAATTCTGTCTGAGGGGGCAGGTGTTACAGCCTTAAGTATTTCAGTGCACTTAGAGGAATCACCTAATGATTCGAATCTGGCATAGAAAGTATTTAGGTCATTGGCAAAGCCAAGTTCATTGTCTGTCACAATAGGTTTGGTTGGGGATGACATTCCTGTCATGGATTTCATAGTATCCCACGCCTTTTTGTGATTATTGGCTTTAAACGCATCCTCTAGATGCTGTCTATGTGCCAATTTTGCCTGCCTCATTTTAGTTTTTAGCTTTTTTTCTGTCAATTTAAGTGCACCGAAATCTTTGTTTATGAAGGCTGTTTTCCTTTCATTTATAACATTCTTTATGTCCTTGGTCACATAAGATTTATTGTTCGGATAGATTTTAATTTCTTTTGTAGGAACAACCAGCTGTACACAAAAATTAATGTAATCATTTGTAACTGTGGTTATTTCGTCCAATGAACCATCTCTAAAAGTGTCCCAATCTGTACAGTCCAGGCATGCTTTTAGTTGTTCCTTGCTTTCATTTGTCCATGTCCTAACTACTTTCTTCTCCAGCTTTCCTCTCTTCAGTTTTGACTTATAAATTGGGGTCATGCACACAACGTTGTGATCAGAGGTCAATATAGGCGGCCCAACCGTGGCAACATATGCATGTGGAATGTTCACATAACACTTGTCCAGAATGTTATTTTTCCTCGTCGCATCCTTAACATATTGTTCAAATCCCGGCAGCACGGTGTCCAGATAGCACTGATTTAAGTCTCCCAGCACGATTGCTGGTGCCTCTGGATACTGCAGTTGCAGTCCGTGCACACAGTCAGCAGTGGTTTTTGCTGCTTGTGCAGCTCTTCCTGGCCCTTTAGGAGGCACATAAACTAGAAAAAGTCAAATGCACCCAAATTCGCGGGGAAGATAGAAGGGTCTTAAAGTCATGCCTAGGATCTCCACGTTGGGATCATCGCATATCCTAAGTTTGACCGTGAAGGATCGACACCAGAGATCATTTATGTACACACATACACCGCCGTAACCCCTCCCTCCACCTCTGTCCAGTCGTACCAGAGTGAATCCGGGGACTTCATAGAGTGAGTCTGGTTGTGATGGCTTTAACCAGCTCTCAGTGAAACAAAACAGTGATGCCTCACGAAAATCATGATTGTACCTGGTGTATGTCCGTATCGTGCCTATTTTGTTGTGCAGGGAACGCACGTTGGCCAGAACGATAGAAGGGAGCGGGGGGCGGGTGAATCTCCTCCGTAGTCGGTTCCGAATTCCCCCTCTTTTCCCTCGTCTCCTCTTCCTTTTTCCTCGGATTAACTCGGCGGGGATGTTATCCAACACCGGTAGGTGGACGTGGTTTGCCGTTGTGTTCGGCTCCGGCGGCCGTAATGCCAGCAGTGCCAATAGTAATAGCCAGCAGTGCCAATAGTAATAATAACCCATTACCAATAATCACCTATTCTCTGTTTTAGACAGAATTTCCTGTTTTCAAGATCTCTACCATGATGATATATTCTCTAGCTTTACATACCCTGCCAAGTTCACATTTGTTTTGTTTTGACACTATGTATAGATAGCTTTATGCCCGCCTGCTCACCAGGACCCGATCCAGAGACCACATCACTCCTGTCCTCCGTGACCTTCATTGGCTCCCAGTCAAACATCGAATTGACTTCAAGATACTCATCACCACCTACAAAGCCCTCAACAACCAGGCCCCCCACTACATCTCTGTACTCATCAAACGCCATGCCCCCTCCCGCTCCCTCAGGTCGGGTGATGACAACATCCTGGACACCCTCTGGACAAATAAACGAACCTGGGGTGACAGGGCCTTCTCTGCGGCTGCCCCCAAACTGTGGAACTCACTCCCAGCTCACATCAGAGCTGCTCCCACCCTCACCATGTTTAAAACCACACTCAAAACCCACCTTTTCAGAATCGCATTCCCTACATAAAACCCCAACCCCTGCCCCTCCTTTTTATTATACTTTTCTTTTATAGATTTTAATCCTTTTTAACTAGTCAATTCTAATAAAGTTGTTATTTTCCTGCTATGTAAAGCGACTTTGAGTATTTAGAAAAGCGCTATATAAATCGTATGTATTATTATTATTATTATTTATTGTCATTCAACAATACATGAAATGCAATTGAATGAAATTATGTTCCACTGGCTTACTATAATCTAAAACAAGGTGGTGTTTGTGGTTTGTAGACTAAACTACATTACCCATCAAGAATCTGGGAGCAGGTAGTAACAGTAATGTGTAATGTGTCGTTTCCAGTGAGTTTGGTGGGGAACAATGGGAAGTTCATCCTGGGATACAAGGCCATGCTGATGAAAGTGGAGCTGCTGTACCATCTAGTCTACGTCCTGACCTCCACCCTGGGACCGTGTCCCCAAGCTATTCTACAGCATACTGGTACGCATGCACACACACACACACACACACACACACTTTATGATAAGTATTATCAGAGCATTATGAGTGAGTTTTCAGCTCAGAAAGTGTGAAAATTACATCAATGTCAAAACGATTGGATCAGTTTAATTAAGTGATATCTCAATTCAAACGGGTACAAGAAATGCTAAAAATTGTCTTTCTCCCTCCCTCTTCCTTCCTATTTCTCTTTCACTCTCTCTTTCTTAACAGTTGCTCCATCCTGCTGACCGCTCTGTTAGCTCTCATCCTGGTCTATCTGTTCTCCATCATGGGCCTCCTGTGTCTGAACAAAGACTGATACCCTGCCTCAGATAGCACCGGGTAACTCCTGGCCTTAAAGCCCAATACATGCTCCATCCGAACAGAACTTTGTTTGGACAGGGTAGGTTATAAATGCAGATCGACGTCATTCAGAACTCCTGATGTTGTCTCTCAGATCTGCCTACCTCCATGACGGATTGCCCACAGCATGTCGGAACCACATCCACGTATTAAATCCATTCTGCTGGCTTGGATTCAGTCGCTGGAGATGACGGAGCAAGCTGCTACAACTGCGATTCATTGATCAGATTAGTGACTGGGCGGGGTCTGGCGTTCAGAACACAGAACAGTTTGGAGGCAGTATGAATGGACATTTGTCTCTCAGAAGTTTTTATCTTTTTTTGGACAGGCCATCCGAAAAGGGTTCTGACGTCGGATGGATTATTTTGAAGCATTTATTGGCCTAAACCTGTCTGTGTCACTCCCCTTTAACCTTTAACTTTTGAGTGGTATGCTGTAAGGGATATTATTTAGTTCATATAAATGTTAAATACAAATAGCTCTATATTCCCCTAGTAATCATTGCTATAGACCAGGGTTCCCCAATAGGCAGCCCGCGGGCCATTTCCGGCCCGCGAGAGGCAACTGTTTTTTTTTTTTAAAAGAATATCTGTATTACTGTTCAAGCAGACTGTAACAAACATATCTGTAAGTAAAATCGCAACACGTTGTCAGCTTGTAGATCTGATACCTTTGCTATTTTGGAAAACATTTATAAAAGTTTTTCATGGAAAGATGTAAACAGACTAAATATTGTTACGTGGTTAAATATCTGTCTATTTGTTTGTCTGGGGAAAAGATGACGTACATTGATGTAACATCAATTTAGTGTGTTTTTCTTTTTGTGTATACATGTATATACATTAATGGGTGGACCACATAGCTAGTAATAATAGAATAGACTTAATAATGTAGAGAAACAAAGGAATAAATATTCACGCTTACAGCAGCAATACAATAAGTGAAAGAAGATTTGAATTATGGCAGTGATCTAAAACATATTATCTCCACACTGTTCCTTACACACAACACACCCTCACCTAATCCTAAATCACCTCTGGGCAAACCTACCACATCTGTAGTTCTGTCTACAAAAAAAGTAAAAAGTATTTTGTTTCTATTCAGGTGTGTATGATCTCACCAACTGGTCCCTCAAATCGGGAGGGCGTTTAGAGACCACAGCTGGGGCTTATTTTTAAACCTTATTGAGTCTTGGGTCTGATTCGATTATGTGCCAATGTTGTGAATTATCTTTTTAGATTCAAACCCCATGGGTGAGTACCTGAGAACACAGAAAGGAGAGTTGGCCTTTTTTAAGTTTAGTTCTAGGTATAAGACATTCCTCATCTCATGTTTTCCATATTTCAAATTTCAAATACGCCTGTAAGCTTGGTATCTGTGCTGTAGCTGACATCAGTAAGGCCTTCCTGGCCAAGCGGAAGCGTGTGGAGACGTTCTTCTAGTCCACGGTGAAGTAAGACATTAAAGCATATGATAGGGGGCGGCAGTGGCTCAGAGGTAGAGTGGCCGCATGGGAACCGTGAGGTTCCCTGTTCGGTCCCGGGCTCCCCCAGAGTTAGTGTCGAAGTGTCCTTGAGCAAGACGCTGAACCCCTAATTGCTCCCGATTAGCAGGTTGGTGCCTTGCATGGTTTCCTCCGCCATCGGTATGAATGGGTGAATCTAATGCACAATCTATGTAAAAAGCTTTGGATAAAAGCACTATATAAATGCACCATTTACCACATATCCAAAGACTCTGACTTTTAAGCATGGTGGGCGCGTCATAGTTTCACTGGTGCTTTCCGTCTTAGAGACACTTTAGGTATGGTTATTGTACTAACTGCATTGTCGACACTGTCACTTTCCTATGCCTTGTTGCCTTGTTGCCATTGCACGGTTGACACTGACACTTTTTATTGCCTAAGCAGTGAGTTATGGTATGGACAGCTGTGACTCTTTTGAAAATAGCAGATTTACAGATCTACAAGTGAGCTTGTAGATCGGCTATTTTCAAATAGCCTAAGTATACAGTATATAGGCCTTAAGTGGTTTTGTAATATTATTCAAAATCTACAAAGTAACTAGTAACAAGTTTTCAAATAATTATAGTGGAGTAAAAGTACAATATTTGCCATTGAAATGTAGTGGAGTAGAAGTAAAAGTATTGAAACTCGGAAATACTCAAGTAAAGTAAAAACACCTCAATATTGTACTTAAGTATAGTACTTGACTAACTTCAAGTACTTCGTTACTTTCCACCACTGCTTCCTTTAATGACCAGAAATATTAAATATTTGGCTTGCTATTCTGATTGTGATCATGGTTGTAATTGTGGTTGTGTGGTGCCTCTCCAACGCCTCTAGATGGCGTTAGAGACCAGTTGATTCTGTTGCCAGCAGAGGGCGCTGTTTTTCCCTTTTTTCTTTTACTCTGGTTTCCCAGATTGGTTGCCAGGTAAATAATCTGCAATGTCGGCCGACTCGGCCCTGATACACGTATCAATGTTTTCATCAATATCAACAAGCAACAATTCTCAATTCTCAATGTTGACTTTTTTTTTTCTTCATCTTAAACTGTGACTTGACTTGACTTTACCGACGGTATGAATGAGTGACGAGAAACTGATACACCTAAACTGAACATGACACACAACCATGAATGAACATAAGAATTACAAACGTTAAAAAAGCATTAACAGTATTAGAAATGTAAAGAAAATATATATTGAATTTAAAGTTATCCAGTGGAAATACTGTACAAAACAAATAAAGATTATGTTGCAGCCCTTTAATGCGTCTTTTTTTCTTTTATTTATATTTGTAGGTATTATCACTTATGTGTTGGGGAATTTACTTTTAAGACACAGGTACATAATACGATTACTTACTGTGTATTTAACTAGTAACAGTGGTGGAAGAAGTACTCACATTTTGTACTTAAGTAAGTACCAATACAATGTAGAAATACTATGTTACAAGTAAAAGTCCGGTATTTACTAACAGTATTTCTACGTTGTGGTATTGCTACTTTTACTTAAGTAAAATATCTGAGTGAGTAGAGTACTTCTTCCACCACTGTCCACTGCCTAAAGAAAGGAACAAAAAGAACCTCTGGAGTCACACAATTCGACAGGTGACCAATATCGACGTGACAGTCCAGCGCCTTATTGTCGCTATGGAAACCCAGCGGGGGGCACAAGCGAGGCGACTGGTAAACTTTAATGAACACCCTGCTCTGCTGCTTAAAGTTGAAACACTAGCTGAATGTCTGGACCATGTCCTCTAAAAACATCGACCCTTTGTCCCTAGACGAGTCTGAGGAAGAGGAGGAGAGTGTGTCAGTGTGGGAGCATGAAGCTCGCTGCAAGGTAAGAGAATAGAAGGATAGACCCTGAGCCAGAGGTGGGAAAAGTACTCACATTTCTTACTTAAGTAAAAGTATCAATACTGCAATGTAGAAATACTCTGTTTACAATTAAAAGTCTGGAATTCAAATTACCCAATTTACTTGGGTAAAAGTACAAAAGTCAAAATGTACTTAAAGTACCAAAAGTAGAAAATACTCATTGAAAATAGCAGATCTACATTCACAATGCGTCGCATCTGGCCGAAATATGTATAGGGCTGAAGTGGTTAATGTTTGTTTTGTAATAATAATCCAAATCTACAAAGTAACTAGTAACTAAAATTGCCAAATAATCGTAGTGGAGTAAAAGTATAATATTTGCCTCTGAGATGTAGTGGAGTAGAAGTAAAAGTACTGAAAATTGGAAATACTCCAGTAAAGTAAAAAATACCTAAAAATGCTACTTAAGTACAGTACTTGAGTACATGTACTTAGTTACTTTGCACCACTGGATAGACCCTGAGCTGCCTGTGGCCAAGAAAGAAAATAGTTTGGAAGTTGCAGTGAAAACAAACTACTGAGGTTTAGAATTTGAATGTCTAACGTACATGTACATACTAGTCTGCAGATTGTAGTATAGCCTACAGCAGTGCTTCAGACGTTTTCATTTCAAGTTCCCCCAGTTTATTATGCATTAGATCAGTGGTTCTCAAAGTGGGGTCCGGGGATCCCCAGGGGTCCTGCGGAGGGTTCCAGGGGGTCCCCAGAAAAATGTGTTAATAATATAGCATCAGAAATCAGTTCAACCACTTGTCTTTAACCCTACATACATTTTCTATTGACAACCATTTTATTTAGATTTTTTGACAACACAAATCTTGTAAAGGGGACCCTAGGCTGTGTGACAACATATTTTCAGATGGGGGGTCTGCGACCAACTCATTTGGGGGTCCTTGACATGGGAAAGTTTGACAACCACTGCATTAGATCAGTGGTTCTCAAACCTTTTAATGTCAAGGAACCCCAAAATGATATATATTTGGTCGCGGATCCCCAACCAGATCTACAAGCTCGCAGCGCGGCACGGAGTGACGCGCTGTGAGCTTGTAGATCTGCTATTTTTGAATAGCCAATGTATAAATCGATAAAGTGGTTAAAGAAATGATTGTGATGCTACATTAACAACCTTTTCTGGGGACCCCCTGGAACCCCCCCAATGACCCCTGGGGCTCCCCGAACCCCACTTTGAGAACCACTGCATTAGATCTATAGACCTCCCGTAACTCTCAAGAGTTACCAATCTTTTAGCTGGGGACCTGGCTGGAACCCCCTCAAGGACACATGGGGGTCCCTGCGCCCCACTTTGGGAACCACTGGCCTACAATATAATGTGATTTTCAAATGTGTGCAGATCCCGTTGAAGGTGTTGAAAGGACACACAGGCAGTCTGACCAGCTGTCATTTCTGCTTTAACGACACAAAGATGCTGACCAGCTCTCAGGACAAGACTGCTATTATATGGGTAAATACTGTCCCCACTTGCCTTGTCCAGGGGGGGTATTGCGCTTATGAGCTTCAGGTAGTACTTCTTGTCAACCAGTAGGTGTCCTACCTAACACCAGGGTCTAAATGTATCAAGAACACCTCCAACCAGTGCAGATGTACAAGTTGTATTGTATTACTACATTCTAACCATACAGATTGGATAAAATAACGTTTTATTAATGAAAATAAATTCTGGATTGCTTCTTTAATGTGTATTGTTAATACATATAGTATGTGTGTGTGTGTGTGCAACCATTGACATGTAGGATGCTGACAGCTGCTCCAAACTGCGTGTGTTTGAGGGAGGTCATGAGAACACCATCAGTGAGTGTGCCCTGGTCCCAGGAAAGAACAGGTAGGTACAGATGTCTTAAAAGCAGTGGTTCTCAAACCTTTTCGTGTCAAGGAACCTCACATTAATGTGTTCTTGTCCGGGGACCCCCGTCTGAAAATATTTGGTGTCATTTGTTTTTGTGTCGTTGTGAGCTTGTATATCTTGTAGGTTTGAAGTGGTTAAACTGACATTTTGATGCTATATTAACTCATTTAGCTGGGGACCTTCTAGAACCCCCTCAAGGACCCGTGGGGGTCTCCGGTCCCCACTTTGAGAATCACTGTTCAGGAGAGACAGACAGTAGGAAAGCTGAAAGCAAGACAGACTAAGAGAGACAGACAGTAGGAAACAGCTGAGGAGGCATTGCAAAAACGGTTTGTTGTTGAGCTGACACAAGCTGAGGGTTTTATTACAGTGCCCCATTGTCTGCTCTAAGACCTGCTCACTGGATCATACGCACATCCCACACACATCCGCACGCACGCACGTGCGCACACACCCACACGCGCGCACACACCCACACGCGTGCGCACGCACGCACGCACGCACGCACGCACACACACACCAGGAACACACACCAGGAACACACAGGAACAAACAGGAACACATGGACACACAAGATATCCGATAACAAGAAAACTACTGGAACACACAGCACAGCCAATTAACCACATGAACCCTACCGTCCCAATTCTGAGGGTGAACATTCGGTGAAAATAGCCGATCTACTATCTCACAGCTTGTAGCTTGTATTGGCTAGTTTTGGCAAACAGAAAGGGGTAAAAGTTACATCCAAAGGGTAAGGTAATAATGTGTTTCCTATTAGGGAGATAGGTTTGTCCTGTCTATGAGGTAATAGGTGTTTCCTTTCAGGGAGACAGGTGTTTCCTGTCTATACTAGGTTTAGGCTGATTTCAGACCTGCTGCCTTTTACTGAGGTTTTTTAATAATTTCTTCTGCCCTGTTTAATTTTTTATATATTTTTGTACTTTTTGTATTCAAATGTCCTTTCAAATGTCCTTTCATCATGTATTTTTCACTGTCTTAATGACCTGTGTCTCAATGCTTAATATTTTATATAAAGCTTTCTTGTTGAAATGTCTTTCAGCATAATAACAGTATCATGGGATAAGTCTATGGCTTGTTGGGACATGGAGACAGGACAGAGATTGGTGAGTTAATTTACTGTCTCTTTATCAACAAACCCAATCACCTCCTCATCTCCTCTTTATCATCACCCTCTTCACCCCTCATCATCATCATCACCTTCTCCTCATCTCTCCTCACTCCAACAAGACATCAGCTCCTCTTCCCCCCCTCTTATCATCACATCACCTCCTCCTGTAAGTGTGTTTCACACACACTGTGTGTGTGTGTGTGTGTGTGTGTGTGTGTGTGTGTGTGTGTGTGTGTGTGTGTGTGTGTGTGTGTGTGTGTGTGTGTGTGTTAGGGCATTAACGAATAGTGATTTATGGTATTCGAATTATTCGACCCAAAAGTATTCGAATAGTCGATTATTCGGTTTGATTATAAAAAATTAAAAAAATTAAAAAAAAGTTTTTTTTTTTTTTTTTTTTTTTTTAATTACATTGATGACTCGACTCAAGGAATGCGAGTTGACGTCACACCAGAGCTCACAGCTGCGTGTCTGCTCTAGAAAAGCCACTAAAAAAAAGAAAATCTAAAAAATAAATAATAATAATGCTTTTTTTTTTCTTTTTCGAATAGTCGAATAGTGGTTTGATAGTCGAATAGTCGGTTTGATATTCGAATATTCGAATATTCGACTATTCTGTGAATGCCCTAGTGTGTGTATAGCCTTGCTTAGTATTTCAGTTGCAATGTGCGTTTTCCTTCTTTTTTTTTTAGATGGGAGAATGGATGGGGCAGTGAAGCATGGAGCCACCACAGATGATTCCTTCATTAAGGTAATAACTATGGTCATGTTTCTGTTGCTATTCTTACAGCTTTGAGTGAAATTACTTATTGCAAGGACTTGGTTATAAAGCCAAATGCAGCCCTGTTCTCTGAAGATGAAAATCAGAACTACAGTAATAGTCACTTTATTGGCACAGTTTTGTTTGCATGAAGAATGTGACTTGATGGGTTACCAACTTGAACTAGGGTAGACCAGGGGTTCCCAAACGCACTCGTGTGACAGCAAACCCGTGTGCTGCGAGATCAGCCTTGGGATTTTGACAACCATACCTTATTGCAATATATAAAGCTATACAACGTTATGAATTCAAATGTACTTGTGTGCCCTCTTTTCCTAATTCTGTACCTCTACAGACAAACGTAGAACCACTTTTAAACCTGTTGTCCCTATATTGGGCATGTCATTGTAGGTTACATTTTATTTACTCTTTTATTATTATTTTTATTTTCACAAGTACTGAAAATGGCAGATATTATTATGATTAAAATATATGACTGTATTAAATGGGGCATATGATGTTAAACTTTGGCATTGGTAAATAAAAGTTTACAGAGTTAAGAAATGTGTTCTAGAGGCTATTTTGCACACGTGTGAATACAGGTGTGCCTTGAATTCTTTTACATGTCCATTGGTGTGCCTTGGGCACAAAAAGGACCACAGTGATCTTGCCAAACTTTGCACAACCGTTTTCCTTTTCTTCCCCTCCAGGATGCTGCTGCTGTGTGTCGAATTTATGGAACGGGAGAAGGGCGAAGTCCGTTTCTCTGCGGTGGCACTCTGCCACAGTTAGACATCCCCAACAGGTAGAATACTTAACCACGATAGAAACCAAATTACTGTTGAGAGCTCACACACAGACATCCCCAGGCATTGCAGAATGTCCTGTACACACATACTACATCTGCAGACACTTTGCACTATATAGCACACATTGTCACACAGAGCACACCCACAACTTGCCAACAAAGCATTATTTGCTTGCGTGTGTGTCTGTGACATCTACACATGCTCAGTGAGTCCTCTTTTCGATGCATGTTCGATACAAGCTCGCCCAAGCCCTTAATGTGATGTTACTTAGCACTGGAATTTTGTTATATTAATATTTCTACTGTTTTCTGAACTTTTATTGAGATCAGACAAACATCACTGCCTGTGAACATGTGTGAATTTGTCTGTTGTGCCTTTTGTGTGTATGTTAATACTACTTAGTTTGTGCATTTGGAATAGTTTTCGTAGTTTGAGAATCTGGATTTAGAGGAGTGCCTTCAGTGGCAACTGATGATTGAAAATGGATGAGAAGAATGGGTTTTATTGGTAGAGGCCCTTGTTCAGTGAGAGGGAAGAGACTTGCCTGTGTCTTTTTTAAATGCCAGTCGCTGCTGTGTGAAGTCATGCATCTCAAAAAAGACAGAGGTAGTCTTCATAAGATGGAAAGTTCTGAATTCAGATGCTTGTGGGCACCTTAACATGATACTGCCGGTGTTACAATCCTTTGCCTTTCCCCATGTTGTGTTTTTTGAAAGAATGTTTAATTTGTAATGACTCTTGTTAATTTGCACTTTTTATTTGGGTGAGGTTTCAGTCCATGTATAGAAACTGTAAAGCTGTCATTTACACTGTTGGTGGGCAAAGGTCTAGAAGCCTGTTAAAAAAAAGAAGTGTCCATTTGAAAGAATTGTAGTTTTTGGGGGGATGACACTAGCCTGGTATCCAGCCTGCTTCGCTACGTTCGGCGGACTTTTTTTTCTCTCTTCGCTTCTCAGTCTGGAAAGCACCCTATTGACTCATTTTGCAGAACTACACTGGAACTACATATGTTACGTTAGGCAACGTCGTTGCTGATTGGATGTTGTTCAAACGAATGACGAATCACAACGATCACACTGTTTTTTTTTGTCCCGCCCCGCACCACAGACCAATCAGAAACCACGGTTCGATTCCATCCGTATGCCATGTCCCGCCTCCCTTGGAGATGGGGTGCTTTCCAGACTGAGAAGCGAAGAGAGAAAAAAAAGTCCGCCGAACGTAGCGAAGCAGGCTGGATCCCAGGCTAGGATGACACTAGGCTTTGTTCCAAACCTTTTGTCTTTTTGGAAGCTTCCCAATCTGTTCTATTGACACTGCAGCTGTGTTCCAGTCAATAAAAAGCAACCTTTAACCTGACCCACCTGTCCCAAGTTTTTGTTCTGTCTGTTAAGTGAGAAAATATGTCTGCTTCCTTGTCACAGCTAATCAATGGCCTGTATGTTTTGAAGTGTGTCAAAGTATCAGTAGGCAGTGAGTAGGATAAAAACTAAGCAATCGAACTCAAACCCCTTATCAAGGAGCCTCCAGGCTTGACTGAATCCTTAGTTTGACTTGGGAGGTTTTGAAGCTGCGGCGCTTCAGCACCATGGACAGCGGCTGATCCAGAGCTCAAAGCAGCACTGGATGTGACAACACAATACAATGTCCAATAGACTTACATGTTAGTTTACAGCTGTATTTTTTAAGGCAAAGTAAAAAAAAAAGCCCTTAGCCACAAACGGACACTCTGTGTTTTAATTTTCATATGTCATTTTGTGTGTTAAATCACTGAACCGCACCGGCTCAGTCTTGGTCATCTGCATTTGTGCCCTTCTTCAGTATTCCTGTGATACCCACCCCTATTCTTGACTTTCCCGGTTCTGTGTAATGACACTATTCGGTTTAAGATGTTTTATGGGGTTAAATCGTTTTTTTTACTGGCACTCCTTAAAATGTTTATTTCCTCCACCATGTCTTAGCTTGTTTAGTTTTCATCTCTGTGTTCCACAGAGGTAAAATACACAACTCACACTCACTATCCAAGTGTAATTTATCTTTAATAGCACATCAACGGCCTCAAACTCACTTAAGCCAAACATGGTTAAGGAAAGTAAGGTTGAGTCATATCAGCGACCTGGTTTTGAACAAACCGCCTCCAAAGCAGCACTTGTCGACTCAAAATAAAAAATGTGTGTGTCGATATGCCCAAATGTGATGACTGACATCAGTTCTCTATAAATGAAAAAAGTATTTGAAAAAACACGTCCCCCTCGCGTATTAGGATGGCAGGGTGAGTCACCAGAACCAAGGACGGGTGTTTTTGATGAATCTAACATGTTAGAAATGGAGTTTGAAGCTATAATGGGTTTGTATAGGAAGGGGGCGTGTCTGATAAAAGGCATATTGAATATCTAAATACTGAATCAAGCAACTTAAAAACGGTCTGGGGGGTTCACAAAAGCCTGAGTAGACGATAAAATGACCCAAGTTTTTTTTAAAGTGAAATATCCCTTTAAACCGAATATTTAAGAACATAACTTCTAATGGCAGCTCAGGCGTTCAGTTTGGCATTTTTATTATTTTATATATTTGACACTTTTGGCACCTAAATACAAACACATGCACACATTTAGCAAATTGCCTGAGACGGAGGGAAAGAGACACTAGACAGATGCACAGGAAGGAACACACTTTTCTACAATTCAGTCATAAGTCTACAATCATCACAAGTCACAACTAAGAGATGTCCTTCAGGTTCCAGTGGAGTGGAGATTGAAGCTTTTTGCAGAACAACATGGGCAAAGATTCCATGTCCTGGACCTGGAACAGGGCTCAGGAGTCAAGTTGTCCTACACCTACAATCTACATGTTGTAATCACATACATTAGGTAGCAAGGTTATTAAGAGTTGATAGATTTATCAGTGACAATAATGTTTTGTCTGCAAGTGTTGCTTTGGAGGCTCTTTGTTCAAAACCAGATCGCTGATATGACTCTGAACCATGTTTGGCTTAACTGAGTTTGTCTGATGGTGTGAACTTTTACAAACAATAACTTAACATGTCAAAGAGGAGATCCGAGCACTCAAAAAAGTGGAAGGGATATGGAGTTAAAATGCCAACATGTTTCGACCAGTTACGGTCTTCAACAGGGCGAGAACTGAAGACCATAAATGGTCTCAACTTTTTAAAGTGCTCGGATCTCCTTATTTTTAACAACACATTGAATGCCAAAAACGGTCCGGACCGTTTTTGAGGGTCCAAACGAGAAGTGCCGAAAACGGTCCGGACCGTTTTTGACCCAATTCTATTTTTATACATGTGGGCCACGTGGGGCGCTAAAACGAAACTTTGACATCACCCAAGCAGTTTCTGAGAAGAAGAGGCTGGATGAGGCTCCATGTCAAAAATCCTTCCGGTCGGCGTTTTCAATGTTATCTCCTTGATTAAAAGCTTAATATCTCCATTTCTTTTTAATGTGGTGGAAACGAGCCGTTTTCGATCGGCGATCACGCTGCAATGGAGGGTCGCGTTGGAAATATTATTGTTCCAGGCGTTAGTCGGGACCCTCCGCCGTCTCGCACGCACGCTTTGTTTACATGCATTTCCGCGTCGGGGCTTCTCACAGCACGAAATGTATAACGCAAGTGGATGGAAGAAATGCTGGCACTCAACGTATAATATTTTAATAAACCTCTGGCACCCAATGTGTTAAGCCTGCATTCCTCCTGATCCTAGAAGCACCTTCAGCATGCTTTTTTAGACAATTTATCTCCTTTGTGCACACGGTTGGATTCTGTTTTTTCTCAACTTAACATGTCACTTAATGAATCTAAATAATATTGAGGCAATTTATGTACTCTGTATTTGCAGTGGAAGTTGTACCAGGGCGCCATTGCAGCAGTAACATTTAGTGACCCCTTTATGATGGAATTTACCAGTGATGCATTTTACCACAGAACAGCTAGTTGTGTTTAGTACCCCATGTCATCACCAGCTGCTAAATGTTTCCCTCATACTTACAGCATACAGATTCTAGACCCACGCAAGATGAAGAATCTTTTGAATAGAGGAGTCATCATTGTACAAAAAAAAATTTGCAGTGAAAAGCAAGTGTCAAAATTGATGATTTCTGTTCAGGATTTGTTGAAGCAATGTTCAGGAGAAATGAAAAAATATAGAGGCATGATCTACTGATGATGATGTCACCTCTGATTATTCAAAAGAAAACACTCTTTCTGATCATTAAGTGAGATTTGAAGAACAGGAATTAGATACAAATATTAAGCTTTTAACTAACATCAACATGTACAGTAGCACTGATTTCTGCACTGTTTGTTACGATAATAGTGCAGCAATAGTTCTTGTAACACCAAGGAGGTGTATTTTGGACACCAGGTGGCAGTGTACTACCACTACACATGGGGTTGCCCACATAAGAAAATGTTTACATTTAGGAATGAGTTTGGTGTTGCAAAGATAAAGGAACTGTATTGATTCCAAGTCACTGAATGCGGTCATTAAGACAGTGAACACGCAGTCTGGTGTCTTGCCTTCAAACTTTGCACTAAAACCAATGGGGTTTCTTGCAGATTATGGCAGATATTCTATACCAGTGTATATCAACCCTGGCTTTTTTTTTTTTTTTTTTAACAATAATAATAATCAGGCATGCAAACAGCCCCGAGGTGAAAAGGGTGACAAAATGCTGTTTTTTTTCGGGTCAGGTGTCACACTATTGCCCTATTTGGATTCAAAACGGCTAGTGGAAGCTGAAAAGCTACAAGTTTGCATGTCTGAATAATGCAAAAACAAAAACATATACCGTATATATATATATATATATATATATATATATATATATATCGTATATCTAGGTGTGCCCTGGGATTTTTTGGCTATGCCAGGTGTGCCTTGGCACAAAAAAGGTTGATAGACACTGTTCTGTACCACTGATTCTTAAACCTTTTTCCATTTCAAGGACCTCCAGTTTGATATGCATTAGAATCAGAATCAGAATCAGTTTTATTGTCACATCACAGGTTTACAAGGTAAAAGAGTGGGTGAAATTCTTTTTTGTACATCGTTCCCATCGCAACGTTAGTTTCCATAGAAAGAAGAGGGGGGGGGGAGAAGAAGAGGGTGCGGGGTAAGTGGGAAGGAGATCAAAACAAGAGAGCAACAGAAGGCCAGACAAGTTATCTACATATTTACAAATTACCTGAGATAATAAAAACAAAAAAAAAACTAAACTAAGGTGCCTGAGCATAGCAGCAATGTATTGTATACTGTGCATGTTATACTTATACTGTGCATGATAGACAATGGACGTTAAGGTGCTTAGAGGAAAAGGAGCACAATAAAAAAGACCAAAAAAAAGTCAGTGCGTTATACAAGGGATTAAGGTGCAAAAGGTCAGTGCGTGTCCACCTAGAGTGGACTGACCCTAGTATAATCCGCAAGTAGCTCCATGAGAGAGTGCAACAAAAGTCATTTGTACCTGGTGTAGTCCACAGGTGTGTCCGAGGGGGGGCTAAAGTCCAAGTCATTGTCCCTGGTATAATCCACAGGTGTGTTCAGGAAGAGCCAGAAAAGAAAAGGCTGCTGAACAAGGCCTATGCCTCATCCAGGCTTATTCCCCATTCAGCATTCTGACAGCAGCCGGATTGAAACTACACCAATACCTGGTGGTGGAACTCTTGATACTGCGGTAGAGCCCCTTGCCCGGTCGCGGTCGTTGTAGGGGGTTGAACAGTCTGTGCTCATTAGGTCATTAGGTCATTAGGTCATTAGCTCATTAGGCCACAGACCCCCATTGATACAATTTGTCATCTCTGGGACCCAGTCTATACTTTCCATTTATGCATTTGGTAAGGGTTCATTTATTGGACCCCTGGTGGGCTCAGAACCCAACGTTGAGAACCAGTGTAGCCTACTACTATACAGCACGGTGGTATAGACAGTATACCACATATATGGTTCCCCACTGTGTCTATTCCACAGCTTTTCACACTTTTTGTGCCCAACACCAACAGACAAGTCAAAGTCTCAAGGCACACCTGTATTCATAGCGAAAATAGCCGATCTACAAGCTCAGCATGGCACAATATGAGCTCGTTTTTTGTCGGGAAAAAATATATAGCTTATAGAGCATATCTCTGCTGTTCGGCCGGAACCAGCTAAATCCAAAATGGTAATTGTTCAGGAAATGAAAAACAAAATATCAATTTTTCAGAAAATGAAGAAAACCTTATATTTTTAAAACAAAGCAATACTGCCTCATCAAACTTGGTATTGTGACTTTATATATTATCAGATACTTGCATGTGTCATTATATTATCAACACTTTACCCAAATCCAGTGCAAGTGGAGTTAGGAGGTTTTGTCCATCATTGATAAGAACAGCTGGCAATGGATCTCAAAGCTCACAACACATCACAACGCATTGTGAGCTTGGAGATCAGCTATTTATGGTGAGCGCCATCCTCATATACTATAGATCAAGCTAAATTCTGTACTTAAACAACTTTTATTTTAACATGCATTGTAAACAACCATGGATCTAACTGTTACCACTGTTGTTCTTCTACAGTTGAGTGCAACAAACAATTCTGCATCAATACTCAATCATCTATTTAACAAAAGCGATCATGGCACACCAACAATAAATAAATGGCATATAAATACAAAATACATTCATGAAAAATAGAATCTGTAGCCTATCAAATCTGTAGCCTACTGCACTAACAATAACAACCACAGTTGAATTTACCTATCATATACCTATCAACATTTTATTATCACACTGTTGTGTGTTGTGTGTTGTGTGTTGCGTGTGTGTGGTGGGTGTTTCTTAGTGCTTTAGATTGTCATAAAAGCTGTGAAAGTCTTTTGGCATGATCTCCTTGAGCTCTTGGAGATGAAACAAACTCCTGCACACACTCATTCTCTGTCCATTAACATTTAAAAAGAAAACACGAGCAGATGACCTTTGTGAAGACACCCTTCTCCTCTTTACTGGGGTGACATCTATCAAACCTTGCACATACATTCTCTTCTCTTCCCAGTTTATGTTCTCCCAAAAGCATTGAAAAATCTTCTCCCTGTCTGCCTCATACAGAGCAGAGCTTCTCGAGAGCCTGAGAGGAGGGGGGAGTTGTTTGTTTTTGACGGACAGTTTGAGGGTCCAATGGAGTTAGGAGTTTTCGTCAGAGGCGCTTTTTAATACTTTTCATATGTTATTATTTAAAAAAAAATTACACAGATGTAGAGGGGGTTCAATAGCGTTGATTTATGAAAAAAAAAACAAAAAACTGAAAATGGAGTTAGCTGGTCCCGGCTGGACACTGACGATATAAAGAAATGCCTTAATAAGGACGCCAGGTTGAAAGTGGTTAAAATATTCTTAGTGGGTATATAATTTGCCTCTGTGTTGGGAAATGGGTGTGCACAAAATACTTTTGTATATTTAAAAAAATGGTATAGTTGTACATTATACTGTATATTTGAAATAATGCGTGTCCGTCAAACAATCCCAATAGGAACCACTTGTCTATTCAATTAATTTCTTAGACAAAATGAAAAAGTACATGGTAAACCGGGTGGAGGTTTCATGGGCGTGAGAATTACACCTAGTGCCATAACTTTCTTTTAATTCAACATAATAAACATTACCATACTACTGAAAGGAGATTAGAACTCCAATTCAAGAGTCAGACCAACAATTCTTATGGTTCAAACTGATAGATTTATTATATTAATGATATTTACATAATTCATAGATATTTACATGGATACACACACACACACACACACACACACACACACACACACACACACACACACACACACACACACACACACACACACACACACACACACACACACACACACACACACACACACACACACACACATTAATCCCTGGCTCCTAAACATACTGTACATACACAACAGTCAACAGCATTACTGAATCCCTTGCAAGGAAAGCCCGTAGACATGACTGGCATATCCTGCACAACACCACCACAACAGTGTTGCCTCTAGATAGGCTCAAGTCCAGCCACCCGTACAGCAAGGCGGTACAAGAGCTGCTCAGGTCCATCCCTGAGGACCTGTCTACAGAGGCATGGCTGGCGGCAGCCTGGAAGCAGGAGTGGGAGTTGGCCGGGCCCACATGCATCCACCGTTACATCCAGGACCCGGGAGGCGGCATTAAAGGAGAGGAACTGCCACGCCGGCAATGGACCCTGCTGAACCGCCTGCGAACCGGGGTCGGATGCTTCAAAACATCCATGAGGAAGTGGGGCCTGGCGGACGGAGCAGCATGCGAGTGTGGGGAGCCGGAGCAGACCGCTGAGCACATAATCACAGTCTGTCCCCTGTATAAACCACCCTCGGAGGCCGGCCTCTTCGATGTGGGACCTGAGACGAGGGCGTGGCTGTACACTACTGAACTGGAAATCTGATGATGACACACGAAAGAAGAAGAAGAAGCATTACTGAATAGTACGTTAGTGTCAAAGACTGTTAGCTGAATTCTAGAATGAAAAAAAAGGAAAGAAGAAAGCAATAATAATAACTAATATGCATATATACATATACACACACATGTAAATACCTACATACGCACAGACAAAAAATAAATAAATAATAAAACTGTTAGAGATTATTGATTTATATACATGCCTTTTGTTATTGTTCATTTATGAACACTCAGAGTGATAGAAGTCCACTGACTAGTCGTTGACTAAGTTAAGCCAAGCAGAACGCTCTCTGTGTCAACAAACTATAATAGGACACTGACACAATAGATAGAATACCTGGAGCTAAATAGACTCATTACAACATAATGCCATAAGACCTACGGCAGCAATGACACAATCATGCAGAAGAAACTGACCACAGCAGGGGAGCAGCCAAGTTCTTCACTATGGAGGACTGCAGCTCGGAGAGTTCAGTGACATTCAGCAGCTTGCACTCAGAAAACTTTGTCTTGACAGCCTAGTGGAGAGGGAAAACTAGCATTAGTATTAATCTATTTAAACATCCCCATCTCACTCCATTATATTATACTACATTATACTAACCCTAACCCTAGTGGAGCGGGAACATTTATATTAGTACTTCACTATTCATCTATGCAAACATCCCTATTATTCCTTTATTATAGTATACTCCATTATACTATACTACAATTTACAATTAAGGCATTTAGCAGACGCTCTTTATCCAGAGCAACTTACAGTAAGCATTAGCAATTAAGCCAGGTAAACACACTGTACAACACATCACATGCAGAGAGACAGTGTAGTGTCTTAGTAATCTAGGATCATAGGAAAACTAAGAAATTAGCATCAGTCTAAATAATATAGTATCAAAACGTAAATAATCTGTACATTGAAACTATAGGATGCCAGATAAACACATGAACCTAGCATCTGTCTAAATAACATGCTAACCTATATTTATCCTAACGCCAACCCTAGTGGAGAGGGAATCTTAGCATTAGTATTCATCTATTCAAACATCCACATCTTACTCCATCAACTTCCAAATGCCTTCGTTTGCCAACTCACCTGGAACTCTGTTTTCCCCTCATTGACAACAACGACATTCTTTGCCATGTGCTGCATTATGGGCTTCAGTTGAGCCTCGTCATACCTGGTGTAATGCTGCTCTGTAGGAGTCTGCAACACATGAAAAACAATCGTTAGGATCATCATATGTGGTGCAATACTGCTCTGTAGGAAGAAAAAAAAACTAGAATCAAAGACAAAATGTCAAGCTAGTCATTTGTACTAATAAGCCAACATTGATTCTATTGAACTCACCCATGGCAGGCCACCCTGCAGCAGCTGAGAGAGGCACAGTGAAGCAGCAGCAATCTCAGAGGGCCGGTAGTGAACCATGTCGTAGTCAAGGAGTGTCAACTCCATGAGATACATGGCCAGCATGTGTCTCTCCACAGTACACTAGAACAAACAAACAACACTATTAAAAAGCATGCTTGCATAATAAATTCAAAATACCCTTCTACATGCTTTATTTTAACCATCATTTGACCAGTCACCACCTATGTTCATTTAGACTACGTTCACACTGTCAGCCCAAATCTGATAATTGTCCGAACCAGATTGGAAATCAGAGTTGTTTTATCAAGTCTGAACAGCATAAAACCTCATGGAAATCTAATTTTCTAAATGTGTGTTTCAGTCTGAAACTGCGAACGACCAAGGCACTTGCCGGAAATAGACGATCCACAAGTTTACATGTCAAATTGTGACATGTAGATCTGCTATTTTCTACACAAATCCAAACTAACCACTTGCAAATAACAGTGTTGACAGCTTGCCTGCAGTCTGGACAAAGCCTTGGTGCAGAGGGTCAAGTCTGATCACTACACCTTGTATGTTAGTGAACCATGTGAACAGTGACTCACGCTTGCAGCCTTGGATGCTCTCCTGAGGAAGTGCACGGGCAGCGGGAAGCCCAGCTCGTAGTTGAGGTACCTCAGCATTACACGCTCCATCTGTTTAATCTGAGTGGTTGTGAAGGCGTTGTCTGTGATGTCGGCAAAGTCCTGGATCCCTGGGGCACCTATTTGTCTCATCTCCTCGTACTTTGAGGCCACCAGCATGGCAGTGACACCAACAAGCTGGAGCTTCTTTGGTGAAACTGACCGAACCTGTAATACATCACAACAGCTCATTAAAAAAAGAAAAGGAAAAGAAAATAAAGAAAGACAAGAGCAGATCAAATGGCAAATGGATCAAATGGCTCAAAGATCAAAACTAATTTGTAAGTTGCCCTTACTTGCAGAAAACGATCCAAGATGGCAACTGTGAGATAGAGTGTCTCCTGCCGCAGCTGGAAACTTAAATGAACCTGGATCAGCCAGTCGATTAGCTTAGCTCGCATGTGTGCCGTTATGTCGTAGCCCTTCAAGAACCCGGGTCGCACAGCCTGCTTTACCTGTACAAACAAAAGACTTCATTACATTGCTGCAAGACGCCAGGTCACATCTAAGCCTGTCACAATTATTACATAATGTTTACATGGCCTAAAAGCCAAATAGAAATTAAATTTTTATGTTCCAATGTTCAATTGAAAAACATAATTAAATCGTTAATCGGAATTATTTGTATGACAATGAATCGTCAAGTAAAAAGTGATGATTGTATGACAACCCTAGTCACATCATGTAGTAAAGAAAACATGCCTCTGGCATCACATACCTCTAGATCCATTAGATGTGCATATATGTCTTTGACATATTCAGAACATAGGTGGGACATCTGTGAGTCTCCTGCATCAATGTCCTCTACTGTGAGGAGCGGGTCAGGGAAGGCCTCCTTCATGGAAACATCTGCAGCTTGTTCTGGACCAGCGGAGGGAGACACTTGAGGAGGTGCCTGAACTCTGGCAACTCCAGTCCTCTGAGAAGGAGAAAAGAATAAAAAATAAATTCAAAACACATTCTTCTTTGAAGTTAAACTGTAGGTAATGTGTTTCTTGTACATAGTTTAAATCACTGGTTCTGAACATCGGGTCCAGAGACCACCAGGGGTCCAAATGGACCCTTACAGGTCTGTAACTCTGAGTGTATATCGTCACTGTCGGGTAGAAACATTGTATGTCCATAACTGTTACTTTTGAGGAAATGGAAAAAAGAAACAATTCCAATGGCTCCAATGTAGTTATTATTTAGTCACAAGCTCTTGTTAATACCTGTCATTGGTTCAATATTTATAAAACCCCACACACACTTAACCCATTTAGACTTGGAAAGCCTATACATTGTTATACCTTTCAATCTGGGAAAGCATCTGTCATTTTAGATGTTTCCATGTACTGTATAGCAACTGACAAAATGATTTTAGTTTTCGTTTTTTTAAATAAAGAAGAGTTTTTTTTCAGAAGGTTAGCATTTAGAGGCCGTTTATAAAATAAATCTGCCTCAGGGCTAAATAGGTTTGGCCATCTTCAAAAACGTGTTGTGACTAGTCGAGTAACTACTTTTGCATGATACGACAACGTAGAGCATTCATTCATTTATATAAAAACATAAAGTTGAAATATGGAGATAGAATGTTTCCACCCGACAGCGATGATATGAAATGCTACAGTGCAGACTAGCAAAAACTTACTCGGGATTCCAGGATGGACGCTCTCCACACCTTCCTGTCCCCCATCAGGAGCTCTGCAGTGTTGTTAGCTCTGCTGTCACGTTGCAGTGTGTCTACATAGGTGGTGCACCTCTCTCCCCTCCTAGCTGTGCCTTGTGTACGTTTGTTGGTCATCAGTTTTAGGTGCCTGCCACAGTGCCCAGCCACCGTTCTCTCCCTGACCTTGTCTGCGACTCTTGGGAGGCCTCTGCAGAGGTCCACATTTCTGATGTGGTCCACGTTCACCCATGGTACATCAGGGATCCTCTGTAGGATTCTTGTGTAGACACCATCATCCAGGGCCTTGTCCTGTTGTACCGTCTTGAACTGAGAGTGTACAAAGGGAACCTTACATTAGAGGTATACAAATTAAATGTAAACAACGTAATTGTTTAAATTAACAGTCAGTTTAAATTAACAAAAGGATTTCAGTGTAGGGATCTGAAAAAAATTGGGGGACTGTGAAATTGTAAAGGTTGAGAATAAGGGGTTTAAATATTACCTTGGTGTTAGAAGCCTTGTTGGCAAAGTTGGAAAGGTCTCCAAGAGCAGCTCTCTTTGGAGCACTGTTGGTCTTCCCCATGTATGCAGGGTTCTGCACGTTCATCCACTGTTGAAACTAACATTCAAAAACAGAAACAAAAACAGTTACAAAGAGCAACGTTAAAAATGCACTTGAGGTTTAAAAGATTCACCAAAAACCAATACTGGATCAAATACAAAAAAACTAAAAAATAAAAATAAAAAAAAACTAAAAAAAAAATTTTTTTAATTTTTTTTTTTTTTTTTGAACTGAAAAACGGGAGGAATTGTTCCCTGACGTGACGTGGGCACAGGGACCAAATCAGTTTGGCGGTTTGGCCTGTTTTTAGACCAATTTACAGAAAACCCCAGATTTGCTGTGAAAGCCTGAGTGTTCAAACTGGGGTATTTTTGAGGATAGAAGAGAGGTAGGGGAGACCAAAAACACACAAAAAATAAGAAAAAGTTAAAATTCATTTCAGGTTCAAAACACACTTCACCAACGTTCACAACATTCAAAATTTCACTCAACAACCAACGTTTAAAAGCCGTTAAACCAGCAAACATCACCACAGCTGACAAGTTAACGCGTCCGTTATAAGCTTGGAAGATCAGTTCGGCGAGCGACACCAACACCATAACGTCAACGTTTAGCCTAACGTGAGAATAACAAGCTTAACTCTAGTTTTTTTTCCATAATTATTTTACTCACCATAACGCTGAACTCCACCGAAGATAAGATAAAACCGTTCAATTCTGAATTCAGTTAAAAAGCAACGATCAAATCAAACTATACTTTACGTTGAGAAGGTTCAAAACACACTTCACCAACATTCAAAACATTCAAAATTCACTCAACAACCAACGTTTAAAAGCCGTTAAACCAGCAAACATCACCACAGCTGACAAGTTAACGCGTCCGTTATAAGCTTGGAAGATCAGTTCGGCGAGCGACACCAACACCATAACGTCAACGTTTAGCCTAACGTGAGAATAACAAGCTTAACTCTAGTTTTTTTTCCATAATTATTTTACTCACCATAACGCTGAACTCCACCGAAGATAAGATAAAACCGTTCAATTCTGAATTTAGTTAAAAAGCAACGATCAAATCAAACTATACTTTACGTTGAGAAGGTTCAAAACACACTTCACCAACATTCAAAACATTCAAAATTCACTCAACAACCAACGTTTAAAAGCCGTTAAACCAGCAAACATCACCACAGCTGACAAGTTAACGCGTCCGTTATAAGCTTGGAAGATCAGTTCGGCGAGCGACACCAACACCATAACGTCAACGTTTAGCCTAACGTGAGAATAACAAGCTTAACTCTAGTTTTTTTTCCATAATTATTTTACTCACCATAACGCTGAACTCCACCGAAGATAAGATAAAACCGTTCAATTCTGAATTTAGTTAAAAAGCAACGATCAAATCAAACTATACTTTACGTTGAGAAGGTTCAAAACACACTTCACCAACATTCAAAACATTCAAAATTCACTCAACAACCAACGTTTAAAAGCCGTTAAACCAGCAAACATCACCACAGCTGACAAGTTAACGCGTCCGTTATAAGCTTGGAAGATCAGTTCGGCGAGCGACACCAACACCATAACGTCAACGTTTAGCCTAACGTGAGAATAACAAGCTTAACTCTAGTTTTTTTTCCATAATTATTTTACTCACCATAACGCTGAACTCCACCGAAGATAAGATAAAACCGTTCAATTCTGAATTTAGTTAAAAAGCAACGATCAAACTATACTTTACGTTGAGAAGGTTCAAAACACACTTCACCAACGTTCAAAACATTCAAAATGCTCTCAACAACCAACGTTTTAAAGCCGTTGAACCAGCAAACATGAGCAAACAGCAACCAAAACAGCACAGACACAACCAAATAACGTCAAATAAGCCAGAAACACCACAAAACAAAAGACTGAAACTCAATGCACGTCGCTTGTCGACCAGCAGAGAACAGATCTTCAAGCTGACAAAGCGTCGGTTATAAGCTTGGAAGATCAGTTCGTCGAGCGACACCAACACCATAACGTTAACGTTTAGCCTAGTAAAGGGAGAATAACAAGCTTAACTCTAGGTATTACTATTTTTCATAATTACTGTACTCACCATAATGCTAAACTCCACCGAAGATACTATAAAACCGTTCAATTCTGAAAGCAACTGTCAATAAACAGTGATGTCTGTAGTCTAGTCTTCAGTTATCTACCGCAGGCAGTAGTGAGTCAGAAGTCCTCTGTTGTTGAAGCATCAAACACTGACTGAAGCACACTCTCAGCTGCTACCTAGCTCAACGTCCACAGACAGCACGTGACTCCTCTGATTGGCCGGCTGCCCGCCGAATGCACGCCGCTCATTGGTTGAAGGGATGCACATTGCGTCATTCGAAGGTGCGTGCCTTTGCGTGTGGGAAAATAGCCGATCTACAAGCTCACAAAGCGCCATGTCAGAGTCACGTCGTGAGCTTGTAGATCAGCTACTTTCCCGCACACAGCGAAATCGTGGCATTTTAGAGGTTTTAACTTTATTTAACAGAAGTTATACACACATACAGTAGGTTTAAACTTCAAAAATAAAATACAAAAGAATGTATGTTATATTACATTTACCTATATATTTTATTTGCGTACAAACGAGTTTTTGTCAACTTTATGATTAAGAAATATATAATTAAAAATATAAATGATATAATGATAACTGCGGCCTCAACTCTCGCGGGGGAAACGCTTCGCATCTCGCGAGGTTTGGTTTGTAAACAAAGTCACCACGCTGTTCCCTGACTCACAGACACACCCACAGCAAGCAGCCTACACTAACTTTAGTGTCTTTAGTCAAGTTTGTGGACTCGTGATTTTTGTGGAGACAAAACTTTACATCGTTTTCCTTTCGAGAATAAAGAGTTGTGGTTGTGGTTGATCGCTACAGACACCCTATGCTCCACGCCATTACAGACGCAAGGCAAGCGTACCAAACTTATGTGTGCAGTGGTCATTTTCTGAAGACTACAAGTATCTTCCAAAGAGACAGACGACTGTTGAAAAGTACAGCCGTACCGTCAGTTTTTCAAGACAGAGAGCATGATACTTCTGGATCAATAGCTTCTCAGGTAAGACATGTAGCCCTGAAACATGACAGTCATGACGAAACTTCAACCTGGTTTTTGCTCTTTCTCCGTTTACGGCCCGTACATCTACATAAACGTTCAGATTTCAAATATAAAGTGCTTACCTCATGGCCATGGATGTTGCAATTCACTTCGGGTGGGTATAAGTAACCGTATCTTCCGTATTGTTCAATAAAAAAAACATTTTAATCCGATCGGTGGCCATTTTCTCATAGAGTTATAGTGTATTAGAGTGCAATACACCTTCCAACTGATAAGGTCGCGCAGTTGAAAGCATATTAAAAAAATTACCATCGATCGGATTAAAATGCTTTTTATTGAACAATACGGAAGATGCGAGTACTTTTGAGGGCCCGAGTAGAATTGTAACATCCGTGGCCATGAGGTAAGCACTTCATATTTGAAATCTGAACGTTTATGTAGATGTACGGGTCGTAAATGGAGAACGTGCAAACACCAGGTTGAAGTTCAGCCATGACGCTCGTGACGGACGAGCGTCGTGTGATCCATGGCTAGCTAACATGCTAATAGTAGCATATAGTTTGTAGTAAATAAATTAACCGTAGTTCCAGTTGACATTTGTCATTATATTGTACTCAGATATGATCTTTGTTCATTTGAGCTGGTTCAAGGAGACAAGGACCCCATTAAAGATTTGTTTTAAAAAAATATTCCTAATTTGTCAAATGTTTAAGATATTTTTGAAAAAGACCGATCTACAAGCTTCTACAAGCTCACAACTGTTGTGAGCTTGTTCATCTGCTATTTTCAAACAGCCAACCATATAGAGTTAAAGCGGTTAAACAGATTTTTATATATTAAATAATTTCACCCCCTTGAACACCCATCGAAGACCCTTGGGGGTCCCCAGACCCCACTTTGAGAACCACTGCAATACAGTACAGTTTGTCCTAATGTATAACCCATCCTCTGTTTATTTCAGGAAATCTCTGGTTCTGAAAACACAAAAACATGTTCCTACTTTGGCCTCGATTATGAGTCCTGCAGAAAAAGACATTCCTTCATCAATGGCACGTCCATGTCAATCCATATCTGGGACATACTACGGTGTCAGCAAAGCTCACCAAGAGAAGGTATTTTTGAATTATATGCTGGCAATATAGATGCACTCCATTTTATTTTAAATGTCTCTTTTATTGAAGTATATCTCCATATGATGTGTTCTAAGATGTATGTATGCATCAACTAGCCTGGAGATGTCGACAAATGAAAGGGAGGTTGAGGGGCCTGAATCCATGTTAGATCATGTATGTATTATTATGTATGTATTATTAGTAAAGACCCTGGGGGACCCCTCTCCAAAGTATATAGGGTTTAAGTGGTTAAATAACATGGAAATCACTGCCCATGTTATTACTATTAACTGAAATATTCTTAAAACCCTCAAATTTTGTGCAATGAAAGACAATATCCTCAGTTTAACACAATTATTTTCTTTCTCCTCCAAGGCCATCCGGGAGGCTCATGATGAGGCGGCTGCACAGGGCCAGTGTAGGGTAAGTCCTCTAACAGCTGTTTGGCTCAATTTAGATTTTCATACATGTTTGAAAATATATTATGTTCACAATACTTTTGGTCAGTTTTTGTCTGTTGACACATATGCTAATGGTTTTGAGCTTCTCATTACTGATATGAAAAATGCAATATACATACATTATGTACAAATCCAAGTCTTCAATGTTTCACTTTCTCAGCCGGAACCCGATAAAGTCAACTTCCACTTCATCACCTTCATCAACATGAAAGATCAGCTCTATGAACTGGGTGAGTGTGTGTGTGTCAGTATTTATACACGCCCTTGTACATCCATTTGCTACAGTAGTTTTTCAATGGCAAAAAGTAAGTAATCTAAAAAGTATATATAGATTTTGTTTTCTTAGTTTACTAAGGTGAACCCTAGTATCCCTATTCTAGGCGGAACATTTGCAGATTGATTGAATAATTTATGAAGTCAGAAATATAAACAGCACGTGGTGCAGTAAGACATTAAGGCTAAAAAGATAACACAAAAAAGTCAAGGGGACTTGTTCCCATTGTGGTCCTATGTATTCAATTAATCAACATAGCATAAGAAATGTACACTAATACATGTCATCAACAAACACATATGTGCAAAGGGAAAAACGGCGGCAGTGAATGATGACTCCTTCTATGGGAATTTACATATACCTCCCCTTGTGGTCTCCTGATGTTTTTTCTGGCCCGTTTTGAAAGAATCTTTTAATGGATTGTTGTGTCGGGGCATTCCACATTTTGGTGGCAGAGGAGTAGAATGAGAATTTCCCCATGTTTGTTCTAAATTTGGGTAGTGCCAGATCATGGTCGATGTTGCCATGCAATGCATTGTGAGCTTGTATACAGGCTGTTTTAGCTCATTTTGAAATAAAATAAAACTTGTGAAACATTCTACTAGATCCATGGGGTACCTCAGGCAATTAAGTATAATGCAGTTGAAAGGGTTTCTGAGGTACATTTTCTAAACATTAGATCATGATTGATTGTGTTGTATTGTGTTTTTCTCCAGATGAAAATGAAGACGTATAGCAAGTCCTGGAATCATCAGAGGATCTCTGCTGCTGGTGCTGGAGCCAAGACTGAGGCTTTCCAACCCTCAGTAAACCTTCCAAACATAGTCACAACCACAACCATATCAATCTAACATGTACAGTACTGGGGAAAATAAAAGAAAAAGTGTGAAAATAGCAGATATACAAGCTCACAATGTTGCGCATCACGACACGTTGTCAGCTTGTAGATCTGATACTTTTGAAACTTCTTTGGAACATTTAGAAAAGTTTGTCATGGAAAGACTAATTATTGTTACATGGTTAAAAAGATCTGTCTATATGTTTGTCTGGGGAAACTTATTCAGGGAAAACGGGTGATAAAAAGTGAGTTTTCTTATTCGCTACTTAGAAAGCCTAGATTTGTAAAGGAGTAACTGTAGGATTAGGAGGAGTAATTGAAGATGATTGACAGGCCTGTCTGCTATGTACATGATGTGAAGATTATTGACAGGTCTGTCCGGTATGTACAGGATATGAAGATCATTGACAGGTCTGTCAGGATATGGGACTAACATGCATTGTGTTATGTGGTCTGTACCATTTGAGTAAAGCTGGATGTTGCGAATTAACAACTTGTAGCTGCTACAAAATCTAAAGCTACAACTTGCTTCAACTGCAGCTACAAAGCTACAAAACAAGTGTTGTTTAAGCATTTCCATTAACCTTCTCTCTTCACACAATTCCTGCTTGTAATGGGGGGAAACTAATTCAATGTTTAATGACACATTGATGTAACATCACTTTTGTGTGTTTTTCTTTTTTGTGGAAACGTATAAACGATTGGAGAGCCAGTCAGATTGAAGAAGGTCCACTCGGTTTCACCGACGGAGGCGTGCCGCCTGAAGGGGACTTGAGCCATGGGAGGCTCAAGCCACCACACACACACACACACACACACACACACACACACACACACACACACACACACACACACACACCCTAAACAATCTCTATCCTTTTGGTTCTCCACACTGGTTAAAAATGAATTACTGGCTAACATGTATTTTAGACTACAGTGCAGTATGTGGGATGTCTGCATAACAAAAGTAGAAGTGGTCAAAAAGTAATCTTGGAACTCTGATTATTAGTCATGTCAAATTGTCAATAGTACCAGTACTCCAGATATTCTTTATTTTGAGCAAAAAGCATAATCGCAACAAATAGGGCAAAAATTTCTTTACTTCTTTTAAACAACATGATTATAATCAAACAAACTTTCATTTGAAGTGTCCCATATGACATGCTTTAAACTCCAAATATTCCACATTAAACTTGTTTGTATACACAAACATGTGTGTGTGTATATACAAGTATGCACATTATTGTTAGACTACACTATTGATAGTACAGTGAATGATTTCAATATCACTTGAGGTGTTTGTTTTTGCATGTCATGTCAGTAATGATGATTTACTCTGCATCTGCTCAACTAGACCTACTGTATCTGTACTACTGTATCAACATTAATATGAGCTCTACTGTACTGCATATGAAGCTTGTCATTGACATTTTATACATTTGTAAACTTGTGAAATGGGACATTCTGCATAATGAGTAGATTCTACTTTTGGTATTTTAACTACAGTTTGATACCTATTCTGTTGTGCTTTTACTCAAGTAAATTTTGAATTCCGGTCTTATACTTCATGGCCAATATAATTTGAAGGACAGTTTATTCCATCTGTTTTCATGTGTTTTCTTACTTATCTAACAGTCAAAATAGAATCTTCATGATTTATTTTCGTGCTCTACAACAAACAGCAGCACACATTAGCCTGAGATTCTTTGGTAATGAATCAATTTGTTTGTTATAAAGCAAGGTTAAATACATGATTATAATAGTTACCAAGGCTACGGTAACGTACAAGTTCCAGCAAAAGGAGTAAAGGAGTGTAAAACCCTACTCACCTTCAAAACTGCCCTAAAGATACACCTTCAGGAGGCTGCAATTCGAAAATGCCCCCTGTCTAAGGGTGCGTTCGGAAATACAGCACTGAGCGCACTGGCCAATACAAACTAATAGGCGAGTGCGCTCCGGTGTGCAATATCCGAACGCACCCTAAGTCTTAACGTACCCCCCTACCCCCCCCTTTTCTTTTTCTTCTTTTGTGCATTTTTTTCTCTCTTCATACCAGTAACCTGTAAGCTGATTGTATGACATTCTGTATAGTAGTGTGTATATCTGTCTGTCTCTTATATGTCATCATGATTTGTGTGCATGGGGATCTTATCTTAAACAAGCTTAGTGCTTAATGAGTCTCCCAGTTTAGTAGACCTTGTATTGTGAATTTTACTAGTTACTTTGTAGATGTTGATTATTATTACAAAACATACATTAACCACTTCAGCCCCATATATTTTGGCCATTTGAAAATAGCAGATCTACAAGCTCACAAATGCTTGTAGATCAGCTATTTTCAAAAGAGTTGTATACATTTGAAAACCTGTGAAACGGGACATTCTGCATAATGAGTACTTTCTACTTTTGGTACTTTAAGTAAATGTTGTACAACTTTTACTTGTAAGAGAGTATTTCTACATTGCAGTATTTGCTCCAAAATGTAAGAAAAACAAAAACAAAGATATAGCCTGCAAGGATACATGTATTCGTATTGAACCGTTTTAATAATGCAGTCCATGATCATAACACCAGAGGCAGCTCCACAAATCATGTTCAACCCAGATTTGGCTCAACTAAGGGTATGAACTCGTTCTCATGCTATTCATCAAAAATGTGGAATGCCCTACCAAAAGGAGTAAAGGAGTGTAAAACCCTACTCACTTTCAAAACTGCCCTAAAGATACACCTTCAGGAGGCTGCAATTCGAAAATGGCCCGTGTCTAAGTCTTAACCTACCCCCCCCCCCTCCTTCATTTTCCTCTTTTGTATATATATATATATATATATATTTATTTATTTTTTCTCTCGTCATACCAGTAACCTGAAAGCTGATTGTATGACATTCTGTATAGTAGTGTGTATATCTGCCTGCCTCTTATATTTCATCATGATTTGTGTGCATGGGGTTCTCATCTTAAACAAGCTTAGTGCTTAATGAGGGTTTCCAGTTTAGTAGACCTTGTATTGTGAATTTGTACTTCCATGTACTGTTATGTACTGTCATGTACTATTCTCATGTCTTTCTAAATAAACTACATCAATCAATCAATCAATCAATCAAACAAACAACTTCAGACGATGCGCTCTGTGCTCAACCTACTAACCTTCAATGGATAACCTTCAATGGATCTGCGATCAACTATGAAACCTAGACCAACCTGGAATTGCCAGCTCCTCCCCCTCGCTCCCCCCACACAGAGTAAACAAACAAAAAAAGTCACGCCGAAAGAGAAAACACGCTGAATTTAAACTGTTGCAATAATGGCTATTAAATGCCACACAGAGGGACCAGAAATAGAAGACCCTCCACTATCCAGCAGATTTGGCGTTTGGAGCCACTTTGGGTTTCCAGTTCATTATGACCCGGGGATGGCAAAAGAGTCGTGGATAAAAAAAAAGACTACGGTATGTTGCAACTCGCAAGTGTTTCACGACGATAAATTACGCCAGTGGAAATACTACAATGTCAACTAATTTACGCAGACATCACCCCGATGTGACAATATTGAAATACATGTTCTTTCATTCTTAGTTACCAAGGCTACCCTAACATACACTTCCAAGTTCCAGGGAACATATATCATAGCTGTTATTTTGAGACATTGCGAGGCATTTTGGTTTCCTCAACCATCTTTGGTTTCCAAACTATAAAATGTTTAAATCAAGCAGTGGTCATCTTGACAATTGTGTGTGTGTGTGTGTGTGTGTGTGTGTGTGTGTGTGTGTGTGTGTGTGTGTGTATCAGTATATCACATCACAATATAAGTAGGTCTACATGTTTGGCATTGTTATAGATCTAACCAAGTAGGCCTACTGTACAATTTTGAGGTATTTGTACTTTACTTGAGTATTTCCAATACTATTACTTCTACTCCACTACATCTCGGATGCAAATATTGTACTTTTACTCCACTGCATGTATTTGAAAACTTGAGTTACTTAGTTACTTTGTAGATTTTGATTATTATTACAAAACATACATTAACCACTTTTCAGCCATTTGAAAATAGCAGATCTACAAGCTCACAGTTGCTTGTAGATCAGCTATTTACGACATTCCCCCGGATGTGATTGAAAGAGGTCAACCCTCACTTCGTGTGTGTGTGTGTGTGTGTGTGTGTGTGTGTGTGTGTGTGTGTGTGTGTGTGTGTGTGTGTGTGTGTGTGTGTGTGTGTGTGTTGGGGGGGGGGGACTGGAGTAGAGAGCAGAGCAATAGCATAGACTTAACGAGTAGTAAGTAGCCTAAACCCCTATGGGAACGTATCCACGTGGAGCTGTTGCTCCGGGCTCCCGTCTGTAGAAGAATTTTGAGACTGGACACAAAAGATAAAGAGAGGTTGGACAGACAACAGATGCCAGGATGTAGTCCTGGTGAGCCGCTCGATGGACATGGAGACCTCCAGCTCAGAGACCTTGTGGTTCCATTGGTTTTAGCGTAGCGTAGAGACAGCACATTTCCAACACGGATAAAATAAGTAGGATTGGATCATCTTAGAGCCTACGAAGAACAGAACCCGATGCAGTTGTATAGTCTCTGGTAAGTCTAGTCTCTTAGTATAAATGTAGTGTCCTGGCTGTAGCCAGTAGATCTACATATATCTATGTAGATATATTATAACTATGGTTGTAGCCTAGCAGCTAAAGTATGTTTAGCCATGGTTCACATGACGCTCGACTGTCATGTTTCAGGGCTAAAGTATGTTCAGTCCACTCCACACTGTTCTTCTCATTTGTCAACCAATGGTTGTTTTGTTGCTTGGTGGTGCTGGCTGGGCACTTTTGGAAAGGAGCGCTGCTCTTTTGATCTGTGTCTATCAGACTGACAACAAAAATTGCTGTATGGTAAGCTTATCCTCTTTGTCTGTCTCAAGTCTTTATTTATTATCTTTTAATCCACCATTGTCATGTTATGAGTCATATAAGCTCATAAGTAACATCACGTTGTGACATGACAAGTTTTGATTGCCGAGATCGGCTTGCTCTGGTCCAATGCTATGGACCAGAGATAGAGATAGGCTATTTTCGTTATTCTTGAACATTTTTTAAAATGTGTTGTGACAGTCACAACACCTATAGAGCATCATAACAAAGCAGTCTTTGTTATGATGCTCTAGTCTAGGCTGTGTTGTGTTGTAGTGTTGTAGTGTAGTTTGTTTTATGATGTGTAGTTATGTTGTGTTCTATATATACTTGTTAATTTAATCCTAATGTAATGTTGTTTACAGAGCATGGTACAGAGGCCACGCTCAATAAGCCCAAAGTAGACTTGTCATCCAAATCCCTGAAGGACTTGGACAGGAGAGGTATTAATATGAGTAGCTGTACAATCTGTTTGATGCTTTCAACCTCAGACATGCTATATCATTGTTGTTGTTGCCTTCTTGTGTTGTAATGTGTTTTGTTTGCTAACTGCTTTGTTTGTATGCCTGTATGAGATGTCTGTCTGTCTGTCTGCTTCTGAATGATTAATGAAATAATTTGACTATCATATCCTATGAACAATCACTCTTTGTCTGCAGATCCTTAGTTAGGGTATTTGAGAGGAAAAAATAAACACCCATCAAAAATAAAGATAATTGTGAGCAGTATCATTATGCAGACTTTATTGCTGATAAGTTACTTTTGAAAATGTGATTATAAAACTTGAAATACATTCTACAGAGAGGGATGTTGTAAAGATTATAATCAGCACATTTTGAATAACAGTCTACTTTGTTAATGTGGTAGCTACGTTTCCACTTACATGTTGGTGCCTAATTGTCTAATTGCATGATGTTGAAATGTGAACCTTCTGATCAATCAATCTGGTGTCTGACTTATTTGAACCAAATAACTGATCTGGTTTCAATTTGAGTGGAATTTCTGAATGGAAGGAAACACCTTTAAAATGATGAAGAGGATACTAACATCCATAAGGGTCTAACAGTAGGCAGGACATCTTTTTGTTTTATCATAAACCATTTTAAACCCTATATACTTCGTTGATCCTTTTTCCCCTTCTGCACCAAATCTCTTAGCAGAAAATAGCCGATCTACAAGCTCACAACACGTTGCAATGCGAGGTGTTATGAGCTTGCAGATTGGCTATTTTCGCTGAATGTCAACCGTTTGTTTGCCAATTACAAGAATAAGGACGCTATGGGGTTCATGTGGTTAATTAGGAGTTACAGGAAACATTCAACATGTTGTTCTATGTTGTCTTAATCAACATGCATTTCTAATTCCTAATCTTTCTATTCATTTGGAGATGTGATGGACAAAATAAGGTAAGGTGTCTCTGCAGTGTCACACATCTCATGTTTTCCATATTTCAAATTCAGATGACTATAAGCTGGTATCTGTGCTGTAGCTGACATCAGTAAGGCTTTACTGACCAAGCGGAAGCGTGTGGAGACGTTCTTCTAGTCCACGGTGAAGAGCAGTCAGCAGAAGATGGATTAGCGATGGAAGACACAGCAGAGGTACAGGTTCTATACCAGCGGCTATAGTTGATGTTAGTGAGCCTGCCTAGCCTGCCTCCGGAGGTCCTACCTAGGCGGACAATATAGACATATTGGCTGTGTGGAGTAGAAGAAGGTGCTACAGTAAATGTACTCTTAGGTCTTCATGAATTGTCTAACCTTGTTATATGGCTATAGAGTGTTAATAACTGCACACATTGGTTTCAAATTGGGATTCCTTTTGCCTGATTGCATTTCTGCATGTGTCAAACATTGATACAACATTTATATACTCTGTAGTTGGTCATATTTTGCTTTGATTATTTCAAGGAAGGAAGTCTTAAATATGAAGCCACCAGAGGTAGTGTTTTATTAAATGAATTAACCACTTGAACCATTCCTATTCTGGAGTTAACATTTAGCAGAAAATAACAGATATACAAGCTCACAACCCATTGCAATGCGATGCGTTGTGAGCTTGTAGATCGGCAATTTTTGGTAAAGATATTTAGTGTAGTCCATAAGAATACGGTCAACTAAGTATGGTGGTTCAAAAACATTCACCCACAGTTAAATTCTCAGACTTGGTTGTCCCTCTGCTCACATATATTAGTCTGTGTTTACTACAGTTCTTTTCCCAGATCCTTGTTGTATACCCTTATATTATTTAGTATAAGTAAGTACTTACTTACTTATTTAGAATACTAAATTACTCCGTCAACCACAAATGTGTAAAAACGTTTAAGGGCAAACACTTTTGTGACTCTGTTTTACCCTATTTTCTTTTACATTTTGGATGCAGCTGAGCTCCTTCCAACAGCAGGAGGAGATGGAGAGACTGCACAAGGCCATGGGTGAGGACCTTTTTACTGTCTATGGTGAGGACACACACACACACACACACACACACACACACACACACACACACACACACACACACACACACACACACACACACACACACACACACACACACACACACACACACACACACACACACACACACTCTCTCTCAAATGTTTTCAGTACTACTTTCTTCCAGTACCCATGCAGTCACATCTAACGACATGTCTTAAGCCCTACCGTATGTACCTAGCCGAACTACAAGCTCACAACAAAGTTACTTCGGGATATGTTTTGAACTTGTAGATTCACTATTTTGGAAATTCTCTTTTAGAAGTTATTTAGAACTTTGCCCTAAACAGGAATGGCAGGGTTAATGTGGTTTTAAAAGGATGGGCTAAACGTACACGCATTTTAATGTAAACAGTGCGTTTGTGTTGGGTGTGTTAGCATCCGTCCAGAGGTGAGCGAGGAGACTCTGTGCAGCACCAAGGACGTGCAGAAGCAAGCGGAGGAGAAGTACAAGGTGCTGGAGAACAAGATGAAGAACGCAGAGACTGAGAGAGAGAAGGAGCTCAAAGCTTCTCAGCAGAAACTCAACGCGGCCAAGGCCAAAGCTGATGCTTTCAATAAGAAGCTCAAGGAGAAACAACAGGTATGCATATTTCTGGTGTCTTCATGTTGCCTGCCAGTGAGACCATGTCATAACGTTAAGTTAAAAGGTGTTATAGGACTGACTGTTTCTAGGTAGTTTGCATTTAGCAGCAAAAATAAGCACTAAGCACTCATAGAAAACAGTTTATTTGGTGTTAGTAAATACAAATATAGATTTGCAGTGATAATAACACATGTCATAGAGGTGTTTAATACAGGTGGGTCTTGAGATTTTGACTTGCACTTTGGTGTGCCATGGGCACAAAAGGTTTGGAAACCACTGGTCTAAAGCATAATGCCATTTCTGTACATAGTTTGCTGTATGTTGAAGAATGATAAACATTGGAGCAAAGCAGACCTATATTTTGGGGTAAACAATTACAAATACCATATTTTCCTTATCAAAATCTACAGTATATGCGATATGACCCTAATTTCTATCTTTGGGGCAAGCAACCTGCTTTTAAGAGTGGACAGGCCACAGTGCCACGTCTTACCCGTCTTCTATCATCTCATCCTGTCTTCTGTCCATGTGTGGGCACATCCATGCATATAGGGTGGCCCTGGAGTTGGAGGAAATGCGAAGAGAGCAAGCTGGTTATGAGATCAACAGATCCAGGCAGTGGATGACATCATGAAAGCCATCCAGGAATAGATAGCTAGTATGTCTACCACAGTGGCCCAGAACAAGGTAAAGTATATAGTTTAGTAGTTGGGTGAGGGAATGAAGAGTTTGACTGTGACAGATGCAGTTTCTGTATGTTTTAGTGTGTTTATGTGTCGTCCAGTAAGATAAACCTTGTAGTAAATATGAATTATAACAACTGAAAATGTCCTGTTTTCCACAAATCCCATTTCACTGTTCAGTCCTTTACTCCATAGGAGGCTTTGTGTAATGCTCAGGAGGAAATAGCCCAGCAGAAGGAGGTGATCATGACTTAGGACAAATAAATTAAGGTAGAAACAACCTTTTGTTCATTTTTACAGCATTTCTGAAGTCCAAGCCATCAAGGTTGTTCTACAATAACAGTACTTTCTGTCAACAAGAGGGCTATGAACATGCTGAGAGAAACGTGTGTGTGTGTGTGTGTGTGTGTGTGTGTGTGTGTGTGTGTGTGTGTGTGTGTGTGTGTGTGTGTGTGTGTGTGTGTGTGTGTGTGTGTGTGTGTGTGTGTGTGTGTGTGTGTGTGTGTGTGTGTACTTGGACCAAATGTCCCCACAAGTATTGTCAAATTTGAGAAATAGACATTGTGAGGACCATTTTCTCTCCAGCTCTTTAGTAAGCAGAACATTCTTTTTCAGCTCTTACACCAGTTTGATCCAGTCAGGAGAGAGAAACCATTCATTTGTTTTATCACCTACAATTTCACAAGTTCACATGTATGAAATATATCCCCTGACTGCATGAAATTGGTATCCCGACCTGCAAATCTATTTTCTATTCACTAACCAGATGCAGCACCTGCTTGTGGAGAAACACCAGTCTGTGTTAATGGTTGACGTTGGTGTTCATTACCTGACTTCAGAGCAGTGGTTCTCAAAGTGGTGCCCCAGGTGTCCTTGAATAGGTTCCAGGGGTTCCCCAGGAAAATGTGTTAATATAGTAAAATCAGTATCACCACTTTAACCCTATTTTATACTCTGGCCATTCATACACACAGCAGATGGACAGGTACATTATTATTGATTCCCTGGGCTTGAGTGATTGGTGGACCCCCCCACACACGCTAGGCAGCTACAACTACTCGACCCAGAACATATTTGTCATTAAAATGTATCTTTAATCTGTTATTACTACCCTGCTTCCATTATGTTTTTATCACCAGTCAATCAAAAGGTAACATTTCAAATGTATCTGGCTGGTTTTCACTGCGTTCAAAACATTTTCTTTGTATCTCGCTCTCTCTCCTCTCTGTCATTACTGTCCATGGTACTTATCTCATTGCTGTCCATGGTACTTATCAGTACTTAATCCAGCAAATGGGTGTATGCAGCAAAATATAACACCGTTTTTTTCCTAGGCTAGAGTCACTCACACATGAACAGAGGGAGTAATTTGTGAAAAAGTCTGGAGTCTGAAGTTACAGTACAAGAGGTACTTCTCACACCTCACGCAATAATTTATACACATATTTTGTTTCCAGGAGACAAATTGGCATCTGATAATAAGATAACTGATATTGTAATGTTGTAAAAATATGAATGTGAATGTTAAATGCCTACAGAAATCATTCATAGTTTAAAAAAATATGTCTACGTCTGAACCTCAATTATTAATTAATATGTGTGGTGTGGGAGAAAGAGCTTGTAATTAAATAATGAGTGTTAATGGTTTGATTTAATTTGTTTCACGATACTACATGCAACAAATTATATGAAGCCCAGGCATTATTTAACTGAAATGGTTAAACTCAAGTTAACTGATGTATTGATTTGTGTCTTATGTATGAGTGAGCAGACGCATGCGATTATATGGGCACATTTCCTATTATGATGACTCAATCAGGCAATTCGGTACACGTCCCCTTCTTGAGATTCCTTTTCTGTGGAATTCTTTGTATTTTTTACTTTTGAATAGGCCTACTTACTGACCGTATGAAGTATTTTTAAAAGCAAGTACTTCAGTACTTAAACTCAAGCACAAATTTGACTGACCAACTTTCCCTTGTAGTTTAGTAATATTTGACCAGGAATATTCTTTGAATGAAGTACTTGGGTTGAATAATTTGTCCAACGTCCACCACTGGTCACACTGCAATGTTATGACACTTAAGGAAGCAAGTTGACAAGCTGAGACTGCCAACGGCTGTGGAATTTCAATTTCACATAATACAATATTTTAGCTTGTGCTTGCATGGTTTGATGACTGAGGCAACTACACTACATACTGCGCAAGACGCCACTCGCAGTTCGGCATAGGATCTACAGTTGTAGATTGTGAAAGTCCTGAAATTGTTTTTCCTACAGGCCAGAGACTGCATTTACCCACATTTGTGGGTAAATATAATCCTGGTGGACTTTAATTTGGGACCCTGAGTGATTCACAACCTTCATCCAATCTAAACTATATATATATGTATATTTTATTCTTACTTACAGTAGTTAACCTGTAATTAAACTAAACTAAGTGGTCATCCCTACTTTAGGCTTTAGAGGGCTGGAAAATGTCACATTGAAGCCATCATGAGAGATTCTCATGAGGGCATGTTGTCATTGACAGAATAGTCGCAGCTCTTGAGACAAAACCAGGGTGAAATGAATTAACTTTTTCCTCCATTTATCTCCTCTTTCCTCATGTTTTTTCCCCCTTCAGAGAGCAAATGTGGGGTCGAGACCAAAACCATTGCGGCAGACTTCAGTGCGGTAGATATCTACTCCAACATTGCAGGACAACTTGGGCAAGTTACTCTGGAAGTGTAATAAGTTACTTGTTATACAATATTACTATATTACTTTTGCTATATAATAAGTAATGCAGAGCTACTTGGATTAGTAATCGAGATAATAAGTAATATAATTACTGTTTTGACAGATAACCTCAGGTTAAAACAGAGTCGGTAGTTGATCAAATGGAGGTAAAGTATCTGTCCTGTAGGTTATCCAACACATTGTGAGCTTGTAGATCGGCTATTTTCGCCATTTGACGTACCGTTCAAGAACCTGTCGCAACTGCAGCTGCAGGTTCATTTTAGAAAATTCCACTGGATGTTGTATTTATTATTGGCTGCAGTCTGTACAAGGTCTGACATCTCACAGTGGATGAGCGCTGCGTTATTTTTACAAGCTGCATTATTGTGACTGGGTGAATGTAATACACATTGTACATTGTAAAGCACTTTGGATGAAGCTGCTATATAAATGCACCATTTACCATTCACCAGCTGAACCAGTAGGATACAGTAGCAGTGACACATACTGTAAATGTGTGGGGAGGATTAAATGGCATGACTATTAAATTGGGAGAGAAACAGATTCAAATAATTGGCTGCTCTAAAGGAATAAACTTGATGTCAATCGCTATCTAAAGGCCAATGCAACTAGTCGTAAACTTCTTGCAACAAAACAGTTTTAATTGTACATGCTATCAACCTAGCATGTACAGTACTGGGGAAAAGAAGAAAAAGTGTGAAAATAGCAGATATACAAGCTCACAACGTTGTCAGCTTGTAGATCTGATACCTTTGAAACTTCTATGGCACATTTAGAAAGGTTTGTCATGGAAAGATGTAAACAGACTAATTATTGTTACGTTAAAAATATCTGTCTATGTTTGTCTGGGGAAAAGATAGACTGCCCCAACCCTCCTGATTTCGTGTATAGAGGGGCGGGTGTATAGAGCCGGCGAGAAATTGCGCCTGATCCCATTGGTTCACCGATCTGTCCGTCAACCCCCGCCCCGTTAACACAACATTACGAGCGACGCCCACTGCACTCTGGTTGGTTGGGAAATGAAACACTTCCTCATACAGAGTACACCGACCCGCTGGGCCAGGCTTTTATTTTTTAGCAAAACTAAGCAATAAAAGCCTGGAGATCGAGGCTAGGGAAAAGATGACTTCAGAGAAAACGGGTGATAAAAAGTGAGTCTTCTTATTAGCTACTTAGAAAGCCTAGTTTTGTAAACGAGTAACTGTAGGATTAGGAGGAGTAACTGAAGATGATTAACAGGTATGTCTGCTATGTACAGGATGTGAAGATTATTGACAGGCCTGTCTGCTATGTACAGGATATGAAGATCATTGACAGGTCTGTCAGGATATGGGATTAACATGCATTTTGTTATGTGGTCTGTACCATTTGAGTAAAGATGGATGTTGGGAATTAACCACCTAGACGCCCAACTTTTGTAGTTGCTACAAATTCTAAAGTTACAATCCAAGTTGAACTTGCTTCAACTGCAGCTACAAAACGACCAAGTGTTGTTTAAGAATTTCCATTAACCTTCTCTCTTCACACAATTCCTGCTTGTAATGGGGGGAAACGAATTCAATGGTTAATGACAGTACGTACATTGATGTAACATCACTTTTGTGTGTCTTTCTTTTTTGTCGAAACGTAAATGTCACAGTACGTTTGGAGAACCAGTCGGATTGAAGAAGGTGCACTCGGTTTCACCGACGGAGGCGTGCCGCCTGAAGGTGATTTGAGCCACGGGAGGCTCAAGCCACCTTACACACACACACTCACCTAATCCTAAACAAGCTCTATCCTTTTGTTTCTACACACTGGTTAAACATTAATTACTGGCTAATATGTATTTTAGACCCAGCAGGCATGTTGTGTATGTACACTATAGTACAGTATGTGGGTTGTGTGCATAACAAGCAATCAAAAGTAGAAGTGGTCAAAAAGTAATCCTAGAACTCTTATTATTAGTCATGTCAAATTGTCAATAGTACCAGTACTCCATTATAGTAGGGATGGATATTCTTTATTTTGAGCAAAAAGCATAATTGCAACAAATGGGGCAAAACAAATTTACTTCTTTTAAACAACATGGTTATAATCAAATAAAAGTGTCCCATATGACATGCTTTAAACTCCAAATATTTCACATTAAACTTGTTTATATACACAATAGGGTGTATACAAGTATACACACTATTGTTAGACTACACTATTGATAGTACAGTGAATGATTTCAATATCACTTGAGGTGTTTTTTCTCGTGCATATGTCAGTAATGATGATCTACTCTGCTAGACCTACTGTATCATCATTGATATGAGCTCTACTATGTACTGCATATAAAGCTTGTCATTCATCTCTGCTGTGCAGGCCATTGATACATATGCTTCTCAAATATGTTTTCATCTAATGTCCTGTCTGTCCTGACATACTGTAAAACCATACATCTGTCTTAGTGCACTGTACTTGATATGAGTTCTGGTTAAATGCTGAAATACTGACCCTGAACTTTGGTAGAACCTTGTAGTAACCTGGCATAAGCCCACATAGTCCATCTTTATCTGCTGCTTCTGTTGTTCATGTGTTCCATGACCATGAGCAGTATAGGAAGGTAGCAAAGTAGATTTACTCAAGTACTGTACTGTACTGTGCTTTGTATTGGTATAGAAATAACCAGAAATATCACTGTCAAAGGAGGGATGTGAAGGTGGAGGTAATACTTTATTCAGGATATTAAGCAATTCAATCCTATTTACTTAGTTGACCCGGCCAACAACAGCAACAAGTTGTAAGCTTGTAGATCAGCTATTTTCGGCCAAGAGACTTGGTGTAAAAACAGTAATAATCATTTGATAATCACAATTAAAAGTAATGTTAAAGAGTCAGTCAATAATTTGCATGTGCTATGAACTTATTTATGACTGGTATATATCCTTTTAAAATACGTTTATTTATTAAGAATGCCATTTATTTACATAGCAACTTCATCAGAGTTGTTTCAGTTAAGTTATTGTTCATCAATGTGCCTGTTTGATCCTAAACAGATGAGAAGGGAGAGACTACCATATTGCAAAAATATTAAGTCTGTAAAGAATGCATTATTTTATACTGCATCCTTTTTATATACTTAAAAAATCATACTTTTTGAGAACCCTAGGACTCTCCACTTTAGTGTGTGACTGTTGTTTTTATTGAATGACATACATGAGCATTTCTCATATTTTCGTTCACAGTTAACGTGGATATTTGTGCTGCTGCTGCCTTTGGTGTCAGTGTAATCATCATGGTTGGATAAGATTCACTGTGAGAACAAGATGGGATCTAACTGCAAGGCTTCCATACCTACCTGGACATGTTTACAACAGCAGGTTTCATTTATGAAATAAGGTTCCAGTTTTCACACAACCTGAAAGTTGCTCTAACCGCAGTGTTCAAATCATGGCCATTTAGCTGACTGCACTAGTGTGGTGTTGTCTCCCCCAGCCCAGCTGGTTCATTTATTTATATGTATGGAGGTGTGTGTGTGTGTGTGTGTGTGTGTGTGTGTGTGTGTGTGTGTGTGTGTGTGTGTGTGTGTGTGTGTGTGTGTGTGTGTGTGTGTGTGTGTGTGTGTGTGTGTGTGTGTGTGTGTGTGTGTGTGTGTGTGTGTGTAAAAAAGCAAAAGAAGCTGCAGAGCGAAACGCGTGAATCTCAGCAGCTGAGTAACGACATCGCCAACAGGAATGATCTGCTGTTGAAGATTGAGGCAGAGACCACCCAGGTCCAAGAGGTCTGTCTCTCTCTCTCACACACACACACACACACACACACACACACACACACACACACACTCTAACCACTTATACCCTCCATACAATGTCCTATCCTGGGCCCTCTCCTTTTTCCCCTCCTCACCAAATTTCTATAGCGAAAATAGCAGATCTACAAGCTCACAATGTGATGTTTTTGCTATGTTTTAGTTTTTTCAAACTATGTTATTGTTTAATACTACTACGGAGTCTGCCAATAACATCATGAGGATGTTATATATTGTTAGAATCTGCTTTGTTTGCGTTCATTTACGTGCTAAAATAGTGACTAGTGAGAGTTGTTTCACCATGTGAGTTGATGAGGAGCATTCTTTTAATCATCATTTCTAATCAATGGAGCAACATTGTTTTATAATCTTTCCCACCTTTGGAGTTACATCATGACAAGATAACTACACAACCCCAAATCTCTACTAAAGTATCCTATATCCTTAGTAAGTAAAAGTAGCAGTACCACAGTGTAAAATACTTTGTTGTCAAAATCTTATAAGGCAAAGTATCGAGCATCAAAAGTATCAAAATATACTTTAAGTAGCAAAAGTACTCATTATGCAGAATGGCCATTTCAGAATCATACATATGTTATTGGACTATAATTATTGATCATTAACCACTTAAGCCTTATTTTATACTTCAGCTTTTCAAACATAGCAGATGTACAAGCTCACAATGTATCACATTGCTGTTACATCTGCTATTTTCGAAAAAAGTTAGATTTAGATTTAGAAAACACAGGACATGATGTTAAAGATTGACCGCATACCTAAATAATTGGCAAAGTAACTAGTAACTAAAGCGGTCAAAGTAAAAGTTCTTCCTCTGAGATGTAGTGGAATACAAGTATAGAGTATTTAAAACTAAAATAATCAAGTAAAGTAAAAGTACTGATGAAGACCACCTCGAAAATTGAACCTTGACTCCCTCATCGTCAGGAGCATTCAACAGCAGAGAGGCTGAACCAGAAGCTGTGCAGTCAGATGGCAGAGTACAGCGTTCCTGGGGTCCTGCAGTACATCCAGCTCAAGGACAAACACAACAAGCTGCAGTGGAGCTTCCGCACCTGGGAGAGGAAGATGGAGCTGGCTGAAGTAAACCTTTAACCTCTGATAATACCATCTGATACTTTTATGATACTTTTATCTGATCAGCACAGACCATAATCTGTCACACTACACATTTATATGATCAGGAACTACACATGTATATGAAAGGTCAGGAGCATTTTCTTAAACCACTAAAGCCTTATACTTGGGCATACGAAAAATTTACGAGCTCATAATGTGTGGTGATGCAACACATTGTGAGCTTGTATACAGGCTGTTATAGCTCATTTTGAAATAAAATAAAAATTGTGAAACATTCTATTGGGTCTATAAGTATAGACTATTGTTTGTTAAGTAATAGGGGTCTCCCTGTCTCTCCAGCTCTTTAGTAAACAGGAAAATATTTTCAGGTCAGGATACTAATTTCCTCCAATCAGGAGAGAGAACTCAAACAGGATACAGATTAAATAAATGAAATTAGAAGTAATGAAAGAAACAAAACAAAAGCTGACAAACCATCTGATTTTTTTCTTTTGTTCACTGAAAGATGGAGGGACAGGGAGACTTCCTTTATCGTGGAGATAACTAAGTCTATTTCAAGTCTATTTATATGCTGTTTTTGTTGGTTACCTTCGCCTGTTTCTACCTACTGGTGGTCTATACATTATGCACACTTGACCAGCCCAGGAGTAGAAGTCCTGGTCGGAAGTCATCTTTATACTGTCTTTTATATATTGTATTGTTACCGTTTGTTACTACTTTTCTGTACTTGTTCTCTACCCATATCTGTATCTTTGTTTCATCCCGCTAGACTCTAGCGGGATTCAATTGTATAAGTTATATTGTATTAACATACTCTAGCGGCTAGAGTATGTTAATACAATATAACTTATACAATTGCGGTGGTTGTGTTTTTGTCTCCCTGTTCTTCTATTGAGACATTGAGATTTTGTCAAAGGTCATGTCTCACCTAGACACAGGATCTGACACATTTTTTTACCTGACGGTCAAGATTAAATTTATTCCCAGAGCAAGTAGACCGGCTCTATTAGATCAATGGTAGAAATTTCAGCACTTGCGCAGGAAACTGGGTTCAGATCCAGGGTAGAAGAGGAAAGTTACATAGTGCTGCTTTAATGCAACTCTAAATGGGGTTATTATGAGTCAGATGATTGTAGCTGATGTGTTATGTGTCAAACTGAAGGTTTGAACTATGATTCAATTATAGACATTTCCAAGTGCAAGCCGCATCATCTCATGCTGTAGACTGGAGACTGCTGTAAACATTATTTGCTAACTTTGCTGTTGTAATCTCAATTTTTAAATGACTCAATAATTTGTGCAGGACGTCATGTTTGCATTTATCTGCCTGTAATGCTGCTTACTGTGCTGCTTTGAGAATAAAAACCATACATTGATTTTAGTTCCATATTGTATTTTATTCACATTTATTTTTCTTGTATTATGTTGGCAACAGCTCTCTCAATAGACACTGGTTTGATTCACTGAAAACACATCACTGGTTCTAGTGACTGATATTGACTGATAATTGTTAGAGCAATTATCAGTCAATATATCAGCTATATATATATATATATATATATATATATATATATATATATATATATATATAATTACTGTATTCTCATGGGTCTATACTTGGTTGACCATAGTCTAAAGGGCTACACTAAATATCTTCGCTGAACACATGTACACACACAAAGTGAACAAGGCTCAGCTGGTGTAAGCATTAATCTCTGTAGATAGTTTGTTGGTGTCGGGAGCCTGTTTAGTGTGGAGATGACCATAGTTTCTGATAGGTTGGGGACGTGGTATAGACTTGGGAGTCATGCCTCCTCACTCCCACTGTTAACGCCTAAAACAATAAATATGTGTTGACCTTTTCCTTTAGAACACCTACTGTGGTGTTTCAAAGTTTGTGAACCCTTTAGAATGTTCTGTATTTCTTCATAAATAGTTCTAAAGTAGACAAAGAGAACCCAATAAACAAAAATATATCTGAGGGAAATGATCCAATTGTACATATATGTGAGTGGCAAAACAATGTGAACCTCAAGGATTAGCGGTTCATTTGAAGGTGACATTTAACAGGTGTTTTCATTCACACAAATAAACCCAGTTACGGTTGATAATTCCTTGCATTACAATAGGGCTCAACATGGAGCCCAGGGACCCTCAGGGTTCCTTGAGGGGGAGCCAAATGGACCCTTGCAGGTGAGTGTACAAATGGATCCAAATGGACCTGTACAGGTCTATTAGCTTCCCTTTGTACATTCTGAGAGTTATTGGAGTTTGATTGATTGATATCTTTATTGATCATACATCTGATCCACCATAATCAAATGGATAACGCACAAAAGCTTACAGCTTGTTTCCATTGAGGTCCTTAGTATGAGGTGTGTATAAACTGCATAATGTGCTAATTTGTCCATAGGCATACTAACTAGACTAGAGCCTAGAGAGAAGCAGGGAGCACTGAATTAATTCAATGTATGTTCTATGTATCTGCTGTAACTTTGTTACTGTGATGTGCACTACGGCAGAGCCGTGGCGTTGTGGTGTGTCAGAGTCTTATGACTACTTTGCAATGAAGTCAACCACATTAGGAGGAGAAAAGCCCCTTGTGTTATTGAGAATAACAGAGAATCACATCACAGAAAGCACTGTTTAGGCGCTCTAAGACCTTGTTGAGATGCGTGGTCTCCACAAACACAAAGTTCTCACTCTCCACTGAGGATAGTGGTACACTGGTGTCTGGTGCCATCCTCCAGAAGTTCAAAGGCAACATCCATAGGGCAGGCAATCATTTCAGCCATGTCTCCCTTTGCTAGACTAGCCTATATCACAGTAGGAGGGGATGGAATAAATGGTCAGAAATGTACGATTGTTGCACGTTACTTATAATAATGAACATAATCCTTGTGGAGAGAAATTACAGTGTGACTGCATCACATGGAATCAATGACAACCGAACAACAAACTGAAAATGGTTAAAGATTTGTAAAAACCGAGTTAATTTGACAAATGTTTCTAATATTGAATTAAGGGGGTTTAGGGTAGAGTGGTGCCGATTGGGAGGGTAAGAAGATTGAGTATATACAAGTACAGTGACAGTTTTATGAGTCAATACATAGGTTTCATATTATATTGGTTTTCAACTTTAGTGTGTGGTTGGTTGACCTGTCTGGGTAATCAAGATGGTTTATTTAATGATCCATGATCCCCTTTAAATTGCCCCTTGCCCTTCCAATCTGCACCAAACCAAACTGCCCCCAAACCACCTGTTGATTATAAAAGGTTAAATCCAACAATAGGTTGAATAAAGACGTGTAAATCTAGAATGAAACAGAAAGTACATGATATTTAACAACATTAACAGGACTGCTATCACCTTGATTCATCTATCTAACACATTGGTATGTCATCACCATTGATTAGCTCCAATCGGAACCTCTCCCTCCGCTGTATAGTTACATAGCGGAGGGAGAGGTTCCAAATGGGGCTACACTACACCATTGATTTGAGTTGACAAAATCTTAGACATAAAGTAAACAAACAGCTTCACTCAGTTTACTGAGAAGACATGTATGAATGAAAAGAGAAATGAAGGTTTTATATATAAGTTTAACAGCATATATCAACAACATTAGCTACCTACCTTCTTCATTCGGAACAACAACAAAAATAAAACCTCCTGGCAAAAACAGTCATTATTAGAGCAGAGTCATTACTCGCGTTTTCCTCAGTTCTGCAGACTAACTGCAGTTTGTTGTTGTTGTGCAACTGGTGGTCGACAACAGGCAGTTCACAGCCTGCAGCGACACCTACTGCATGCCGTAGGAAGAGTTCAAACACGAACACAATACACACACGCACACGCACGCATGCACACGCGCGTGCGCGCACACGCACACACACACACACACACACACACACACACACACACACACACACACACACACACACACACACACACACACGCACCCTCACATACACACACACGCGCGCGCACACACACGCACGCGCACACGCACGCACACACCACACACACGCACGCACGCACACACACACACACACACACACACACACACACACACACACACACACACACACACACACACACACACACACGCGCACGCACACGTACATCGAACGCGCACACAACTAGTAAAAAAAAAAAACTAACAGAAGTCTGTGTGTTTGCAAAGTAAACTAACTAAAACGGGGAAAAAAAGTGAGAAAAAGTCCTTATATTATTTATATTTATTCTGAGCTTTTTGAGTCTCATCCCGACCCTAATAACAACAAACAAAAAAAGAATAACGCTAAAACGAATAATTACTGAAATAAAAGTAAGTCTTAGAATAATAATAATGATAATAATAATAATAATAATAATTATTATTATTATTATTATTGTTATTATTATCATTATTATTATCATTATTAAAAATACTTAACTAAACAAATTACAAATTAAAACTCCGTGGAGGAACGTGTTTATATAGTTATAATAATGAATTATATCAACCCCGTACCGTGGAGTACGACGGAAGAAACGTGCTAGTTGGTCGTTTTGGTATGTGTGTCAAGCGCGGGCCAATGGCGTTGCAGGAAGGACTTGAGTAGCAGGTGCATTGAGGCCCAGTCCAGAGCGGACGTTACAACTGTTCAGACACTGCTTTGATCAGTCGCATTACATCAGCTCCGAGGAAAACAACACAACTTAAATCTTAACGGATTGTCGTTTAATTTGCAACTGTTTCTGCACTTTTTACTTTTTCTTCAGTTTTTTGAAGCCTATCGTCAAGTTCGTCGTCAAGTTTTTAACTGAGGTAAGTTGATCAAAATGCCACCTTAACGGAATTGTGGAACATGACATGTTCATGTTTATCGATTGCCAAATGTTTGGTTGTGCCGTGAAGTGGGTTAATTTTCATGTTCAGAAGCTAACTGCCGTAACATTGTGGATCATTTAAACGGCCCGTTTTGTTTTTTAGCCTCATAGATGATGACTAGTGTTTACATTTGAAAAAGGACAGCATTGTCGTTGTAAATCACTCCTGTCGTTTGTGAAATAGAACTGTTATGGTGATAGATAGGTAGTTTTTCATCCTGTCGCTTGGTCAAATGGAACGTTAGTGTTTTCATCCTGTCAACGTTAGTGTTTTCATCCTGTTGCTTGGTCAAATGGAACGTTAAGCTAGCTTTGAACTGATACGGTGACGTTTAGTCAACTTGACCGTTGGCTCTGTACTTGGTCTGCTCTTTTCCCCACTACACCAACTCAACGAAAATAGCCGATCTACAAGCTCACAACGCCCCCAGCGCAAGGCGTTGTGAGCTTGTAGATCAGCTATTTTTTCGGGTAATGTTTCCCATCACACAAAGGTTTGGCGGACCCCCTGTAGTTACTCTGAGGACCCCTAGGGGTCCCGGACCCCCCGTTGAAGACCCCTGCTCTATTTTGTTGGTCATCTTTAGCTTCACGTAGGGTACAGTTTGCGGTTTTATACCGGGTTTATTACTTTTTTGGGTGTTTTTGTTACATTAATTCGGTTAATTCTGTACTATAGTTTGTCTTTCAGTATTGTCTTTAAAAAAAAAAAAAAAAAAGTTTTTTTTTTTTTTTTTTTGACCGATTGCAAAATGTTTGGTTGTGCCGTGAAGTGGGTTAATTTTCATGTTCAGAAGCTAACTGCCGTAACATTGTGCATCATTTAAACGGCCCGTTTTGTTTTTTAGCCTCATAGATGATGACTAGTGTTTACATTTGAAAAAGGACAGCATTGTCGTTGTAAATCACTCAAGTCATCCTGTCGTTTGTGAAATAGAACTGTTATGGTGATATTGGGTGAGTTTTTGGTGATAGATAGGTAGTTTTTCATCCTGTCGCTTGGTCAAATGGAACGTTAGTGTTTTCATCCTGTCAACGTTAGTGTTTTCATCCTGTTGCTTGGTCAAATGGAACGTTAAGCTAGCTTTGAACTGATACGGTGACGTTTAGTCAACTTGACCGTTGGCTCTGTACTTGGTCTGCTCTTTTCCCCACTACACCAACTCAACGAAAATAGCCGATCTACAAGCTCACAACGCCCCCAGCGCAAGGCGTTGTGAGCTTGTAGATCGGCTATTTTTTCGGGTAATGTTCCCCATCACACAAAGGTTTGGCGGACCCCCTGTAGTTACTCTGAGGACCCCCTAGGGGTCTCGGACCCCCCGTTGAAGACCCCTGCTCTATTTTGTTGGTCATCTTTAGCTTCACGTAGGGTACAGTTTGCGGTTTTATACCGGGTTTATTACTTTTTGGGGTGTTTTTGTTACATTAATTCGGTTAATTCGGTTAATTCTGTACTATAGTTTGTCTTTCAGTATTGTCTTAAAAAAAAAAAAAACGTTTATTTTTATTTTTATGGGTGCATTTTTGCCCCCCCCCCCCCCCGACAGGACATAGGCATTTGCCTACATTGCCTGTGCTTAAAAACCTGGGTACAGCATTGGTACATGTTCATTTACAATGCTGTGTATCCCTGGAAACCCCTCTCATAGCCTATTTCAGATCTTCAAGCGATGTGAGCTTGTACATGAGCTATTTCCACAATATTAGAGTCCAAGTACAATATATGAAATCCAGTGGAGTGAAGGTATACAAAAATATAGATAGTGAAGTAAAGTACAGATACAGAGTTTGGTAGTCAGTATGTAAGTGTGTTTTATGGACTTCTGTCTGTCCGTTTGAAGCATGGGCCTTTTGGCAGTACATACTTGCTAAAGAGACTTTGTCTCAATGTATTTGTACTGGTTAAATAAATGATATATAAGGGGAAATGTCATTTCATATTTATTGATTAGCTATACTGGGCTATTTTTGATTGTATATGGTGAAATTAGTTAAAAGGCTATCTACAACAATCTCATTGTGGCTCATTTAACTTGGCCATCACTTTGTTGTGTTCATTTGAATGGATGATGGAATCCCGCTTCTAAATCTGTCAAATGAATCACGAGGTCGCTTGCCAAGCTTGTAGATGTGTTATTTTTTGGCAATAGGTACCACTGTACTGTGGGCCCGGGGTATAAAGTATTCTTGTGCCTCAAGTGCAACCAGCGGCCCTTGTCATGAAAAGGTTTGAGAACCACTGCTTTAAACTGCTACTCCACTACATCTCAGAGGAAAATGTTGTTGTATTGTTTACTCCACTGCAATTATTTGACAGCTTTGGCTTAGCAGATTTAGATTATTAATACAAGAATTAACTACTTAAGCCATATTTTATACTTTGGCTATTTTCGAAAAGGTTTGACACATTTTGAGTGATCTTCTTCTGAAACAGGCCATTCATAATTACTACCAAAGTACTTTTTACTTTGGTACTGTAAGTATATGTTGATGCCAATGCTTTTGTATTGTATTACTTTTTTATTGTACTTTGAATACAGGACTTATCCACCACTGAATCACACACACACACACACACACACACACACACACACACACACACACACACACACACACACACACACACACACACACACACACACACACACACACACACACACACACACACACACACACACACACACACATCATTTTATGTGAGCTATGTGTTAATTTTGTGTCTCTCTCTCCCTCTCTCTCTCTCTCCACAGTGCAGAGGACAAGGAGAGGACACCAATTGGTAAACACACACACACACACACATACACACACACAGAAGGAATAAGGACGGGTGAGAGAGAAGAGAGCTTTCAGAGTAGAACCATGCAGTGCCGTGCAGACAGGTGTTCCGAGGTGGTGACGACCGCCACCCGGGCCAAGGACATGGACAACGCCTCCTTCTCCTCCTTCAACGTGGACGACGGCCTGACCAGTCTGCAGTGGCTGGTCAGGCCACTGCCCTTTGACTTCTCCCAGCCAGGCCCCAGACACCACCGCCAGCCACCTCCTGTCTTCAGCTGCCGCCAGCCGGTGAGTTCTCCTGAGGTGTCCCCTCTGGCCGCGGACCCCGCACCCACCAGGACCACGCCGGCGGCCTGCATCCGGACGCAGCAGAGCCTCCCTGGCATCGTGACCCACGGCGCCCCTGGCAAGAAACCGCCTTACACGTTCCCCATGATGATCTGCATGGCCATGCAAGCCAGTGGGAAGAGCAACATCCCGGTCTCCTGCGTTTACCAGTGGTTCGTGGACAACTTCTCCTACTTCCGCCACCACGCCAATCCTGTCTCCTGGAAGAACAGCGTCCGGCACAACCTGTCCACCGTTCAGGGGTTCATCAGTGTCTCTCGACCGGAAGACAACACAGGTAAGGGAGGCTTCTGGACGGTCGACCCGCAGTATGCCGAGCGCATCCTTCTCAGGGCTTTCAACAAGTGGATGATGTCCGTCCAGGATGACCCGACACTGCAGAGACCACCCGAGTGGGGACCCCTGCAGAGCCCTCCCCTGCAGAGCCCATCCCTGCAGAGCCCACCCCTGCCCGTGCCGCAGCAGCTGATCAGGGGCCTTGATGAAGCCACCAGCGTGGAACAGAACCAGCCAGCCAAGGAGAGCGGCAGGCTGAAGAGGAAGAAGCGTCCAGACTCTACAGCTAGCGTGGCCAAAGTCTCCCGTCGATCCAGCTCCCTGCGGCTTGATGCTGAAGAACGGAAAGAGTTGGACGGCCTCCTCGACTGGATCTTGAGCAAGGAGCTCAGTCCGGACCCCCCACTCCCTCCTATCCAGCAGTATCAGGGTCCAGAGCTCTGCAGTGTTGCTACCTCCGCTGTCTCCTGTGCGCCTCCTTCCCCTCCTAGCTGTGCCTTGGGTTGGCTCCCACAGAGTCTGTTCGTTCACCACCAGCTCCTTGGTTCGGGCTTGAGCGGGGAGCTGAGTCTGCTCCTTGGTTCGGCCTTGAGGAGTCTTAACAGCGGGGAGCCGCTGAGCAGTACCAGCCCCATAGAGGACGACCAGACAGTCAACTTCGACTGGGGTTTGGACTCGGACTTCCTCGATCCGGCCTTGAGCGGGGACCTGAGTCTCTACAGCGGCGAGCCGCTGAGCAGCACCAGCCCCATAGAGGACGACTTGGACTTCCTCGACTCGGCCTTGAGCGAGGAGGTGGTGGTGAACGTGGACTGGAACGCCTTCTTTGAGTCAGCTTTGAGCGGGGAGCGTGGGGACAGTGTGGACAGTGGGGAGCCGCTGTGCTGAGCCCCAGGTAAGTGGTTGTTGGAGAGGCTTGGACCTAACAATGGAACAAAGACCATATACAAGGTAAGTAAGGTACCCATATATGGGTCCGTCAGAGATCGCCATACAAGGACCCGATCTAGGTCACCCGAGACTAACGTAATGGACACTGTGGAGACCGACATCGCCACAGCTGATGTCACGGACAGAACACGCCGTACAAGGAGATATGCACGCTCCATATAAGCAAGAGTGTGGTGATGTCAGGAGAGTGACACTGCACCCCTCCGGAGAGAGGAAAGGAGAGGAGAGGAGGAGACGAGACGAGAGGAGAGGACGAGACTAGAGGAGAGGACTAGAGGAGAGGACTAGAGGAGAGGACTAGAGGAGAGGACGAGAGGAGAGGAGAGGAGAGGAGAGGAGACTAAAGGAGATGAGAGGAGACTAGAGGAGAGGAGAGGACGAGACTAGATGAGATGAGAGGAGACTAGAGGAGAGGAGAGGACGAGACGAGAGGAGAGGAGAGGACGAGACGAGACGAGAGGAGAGGAGGAGAGGACGAGAGGAGGAGAGATGAGAGGAGGAGAGATGAGAGTAGACTAGATGAGAGGAGAGGAGGAGAGAAGGAGAGATGAGAGGAGACTAGAGGAGAGATGAGAGGAGACTAGAGGAGAGAGGAGACGAGAGGAGAGGAGATGAGATGAGATAGGAGGAGAGGACCGAAAGCGAGAGGAGGAGAGGAGAGAAGAAGACAGAAGTGCATCGCCACTGGATACTTGAGCTCTCAGCTGAAGGCGACAATCAAACAACAAGGTATCTACTCTATCATTTATTTTTGTTTTTTTATTACTTTGTAAATAATAATAAACTCTGGTTGAGATGAATTGATTGCAGCAAGCACAGGAGTGAGGAGTCCCTTCTGACTGGTCACAGAGGTCCCCCCAGTTGAGCTGGGTTAGTTGAGCCCTACTCCTAACCGGTCCTGGTGCGCGTGGACGTGTTTCTAGGAAGGATGGACGACTGTAGCATGAAGGCAGCTGCATTACCTTACCAGTGAGCCTGGCTCTTCAGGTTTGTATCCCCAACTGGTAAGTCACTTTGTTGTTTATTTGTCAGGATTGCCTTGGTACTGTAAGCAAACACGTTTGTTTTTTATGTACTGTATGTGAAGCACTTTGTAAACCTGCTTTTGAAAAGTGCTATATAAATAAAGTTTATTTACATGATAAAATGCAAAAAAAACAATAAAAAAAACAAAAAAAAACACAAAAATATATATATATACTGTATCTGTATCTGGTCTGTCTGTCTGTCTGTCTGTCTGTCTGTCTGTCTGTCTATCTACACACACACACTCTAAACTTTATGGAGCGTCTGGGTGTGGTAGTGGTAAAACACTGTCACACCACGCAGGTAGCTGGGTTCAATACCCAGCAGCAGCTGTGCCTCCAGCTTGGCTGGCCGCTCCAACAAACACAATTGGCTACAGTGTTTGCAGGTGGGAAGCTGGTGATGGATCAAGTGATCATGTTCTTTTTGCTGCACTGCAGAAGCTGCTGATGCATCAAGGTTGTTTTAGTTCTGAATTTAGTTTTGACTTCCATGTTTTCAGTTTAGTTGTACTTTGTTTTTAAAGTGGCTTTGCTAGTTAAGTTTAGTTTTTAGTTTTGGAAAAGGCTTAGTTTATAGTTTAGTTTTTTATTAGATGTAGTGTTAGTTCTTTATTGTAATATGGGGTATTTGTCAGGGGTGAGATTCAGAAAGGTCATAAAAGGTATTGTGTAATAAAAACATAACATTTTAAAAGATGTATTCACAGTTGAAACTGGTACAGTACTAGTCTTATGTAAGACTAAAAGTAAGGATATTTTCTTTTTGTTTGTTTTAATAGTCTTAGAAAGGATACAGTTTCAATTAGTTTTTACCCTAGTTTTTGTTTCAGTTACCAAAATGTTTTTTTCAATTACATTTTTTGTTATTTTGCTAATTTTAGTTAACTATAATAACCTTGATGCACATAGCAGTTTATAGCAGCAACAGGGACTGCAGGACACTTGGGGACAGTTGGGAATTGGCAATGACTAAATTGGGTCTCCTCCCATGATTGTCACCTTGCCGCCGGTGGAGGAGCTTGTGTTATCCCAGTGACCCAGAGAGCTCTACTGGCAGCAACCATGCCAGACAGCTCAAAGGGCAGGGGTCAGACTAAGGACAATCGCTAGTCCTCCATATTGGGGGTTGGGAATGAGGTTAACAACCTCGTCCCTTAAAACAAACATGTTACAGAAATCATCACAAGAAACCAAAGCACTCCAGAGGACGTCCAAAGAGACACCAGCCACAACAACACCTGTGCAAGGTAGTAGCAGTGGTGGAATATTTTATACTTAAGTAAATGTAGTAATACCACAATATAAAAATACTCTGTTACAAGTAAAAGGCTTGTATTAAATCTTTTTAACAGAAACAAATTTGTAAGCTATGAGCCTCTGGCATCAAATCAGCTTGCAGAGGTGCTTGCACTGAATGTCATGTCCAACCTTTTAAAGATCAGTTTTATTGGTCAAGTTTGTTTATTTCTATATCTGACTGCATGTCTGCTTTCTTTCTTGCTTTTCTCAGTATACTATTTGACATGTCATACTGTACTGTATGCTGTTTATATAGTGCTATTCTCTGTGTCATGCAGGAGCTGGTTGGCACATTCATCTGGCTTGAAGACAGAAATAAATAGTCGTTGGTCCACCTGGCTCTTCCCTGCTACCCTGGTCTAACATCCATGCTGGCCACCAGGGGGCGCCCTGTTCTCTGTGCACATCATCAACCTGAGGAAGGTAGGGGTGGCTGGCTGAACATAATTGTATTAATCAGTATTGATCATAAATTAACGTATAATCACTGGTATATTGATCTGATTGGGCTGTAATGTTTGAAATATAACGGCAGGATAATTGTTTTTTCCCTTCGCCTTTCCCACACAATTTTCATTCTGTATGATATTGTTGAATGTATAAAAGTGTACGTTTTATATAACCGTACTCAAATGTGGGCTGTAAATATTGCAGTTACTAACGTGTGTGTGTGTGTGTGTGTGTGTGTGTGTGTGTTCAGGTACGGCAGTATTGTACTGTTCTCCAGGATATTGAGGATAATAACCCTGTGGGGTTCCATCTCCTTCAACCTGGCTGTGTTCACCAACCTCATCATCGCCGCCTTCTACCCATACAACTCTGGACAAGGTAACTATACTAGTAGTAGTGCTGTTACTTCTGTTATTGCTGCTATTTAATAGTAATAATAACCCATTACCAATAATCACCTATTCTCTGTTTTGGACTCTTCTTTTTCATTATGGAAACTAAAGGGAATTTCCTGTTTTCAAAATCTCTACCATGATGATATATTCTCTAGCTTTACATACCCTGCCAAGTTCACATTTGTTTTGTTATTTTCAGGTACGACACTATGTATAGATAGCTTTATTGTCATTCAACAATACATGAAATGCAATTGAATGAAATTATGTTCCACTGGCTTACTATAATCTAAAACAAGGTGGTGTTTGTGGTTTGTAGACTAAACCACATTACCCATCAAGAATCTGGGAGCAGGTAGTAACAGTAATGTGTAATGTGTTGTTTCCAGTGAGTTCGGTGGGGAACAATGGGAAGTTCATCCTGGGATACAAGGCCATGCTGATGAAAGTGGAGCTGCTGTACCATCTAGTCTACGTCCTGACCTCCACCCTGGGACCGTGTCCCCAAGCTATTCTACAGCATACTGGTACGCATGCGCACACACACACACACACACACACACACACACACACACACACACACACACACACACACACACACACACACACACACACTTTATGATAAGTATTATCAGAGCATTATGAGTGAGTTTTCAGCTCAGAAAGTGTGAAAATTACATCAATGTCAAAACGATTGGATCAGTTTAATTAAGTGATATCTCAATTCAAACAGGTACAAGAAATGCTAAAAATTGTCTTTCTCCCTCCCTTTTCCTTCCTATTTCTCTTTCACTCTCTCTTTCTTAACAGTTGCTCCATCCTGCTGACCGCTCTGTTAGCTCTCATCCTGGTCTATCTGTTCTCCATCATGGGCTTCCTGTGTCTGAACAAAGACTGATACCCTGCCTCAGATAGCACCGGGTAACTCCTGGCCTTAAAGCCCAATACATGCTCCATCCGAACAGAACTTTGTTTGGACAGGGTAGGTTATAAATGCAGATCGACGTCATTCAGAACTCCTGATGTCGTCTCTCAGATCTGCCTACCTCCATGACGGATTGCCCACAGCATGTCGGAACCACATCCACGTATTAAATCCATTCTGCTGGCTTGGATTCAGTCGCTGGAGATGACGAGCAAGCTGCTACAACTGCGATTCATTGATCAGATTAGTGACTGGGCGGGGTCTGGCGTTCAGAACACAGAACAGTTTGGAGGCAGTATGAATGGACATCTGTCTCTCAGAAGTTTTTATCTTTTTTTGGACAGGCCATCCGAAAAGGGTTCTGACGTCGGATGGATTATTTTGAAGCATTTATTGGCCTAAACCTGTCTGGTTCACTCCCCTTTAACCTTTAACTTTTGAGTGGTAAGCTGTAAGGGATATTATTTAGTTCATATAAATGTTAAGTACAAATAGCTCTATATTCCCCTAGTAATCATTGCTATAGACCAGGGTTCCCCAATAGGCGGCCCGCGGGCCATTTGCGGCCCGCGAGAGGCAACTGTTTTTTAGTTTTTTTAAAGAATATCTGTATTACTGTTCAAGCAGACTGTAACAAACATATCTGTAAGTAAAATCGCAACATGTTGTCAGCTTGTAGATCTGATACCTTTGCTATTTTGGAAAACATTTATAAAAGTTTTTCATGGAAAGATGTAAACAGACTAAATATTGTTACGTGGTTAAATATATCTGTCTATTTGTTTGACTAGTCGACTGGTTAGTCGCGGGGGGTCCGAGTCGACTAAGTGTCTCTTAGTCGACTCTAGTCGAAATCTTTTTTTTTTTTTTTTTTTTTTAAGGGCCAAAAATGTTTTAAATTGTTTTTTGGCCAAGTCTACGCCTGCAACCACACGTAACTTCCACTTTATTCTTCTTATTCCTCGTCTTTGTATTGGTATTGTTTGTGTTGGAGCGCCTCAGTGCGGCTGCAGAGTTCATGTGCAACCTCTTCCAGAGAGAGATAGAGACACTAGAAACTCTGCTGGAGACAAAAAAAAACTGTGTAGACTTGGCCCTTTGAAATAAAATGTATTTTGGCCCCAAGTTTTTTTTTTTTTATTAGTCGACTGCCAGTCGACTATTGGCAATTAGTCGCCAATTAGAGTCGACTAAACAAATCCTTAGTCGGGGACAGGCCTAATACATGTATATACATTAATGGGTGGACCACTGTTCCTTACACACAACACACCCTCACCTAATCCTAAATCACCTCTGGGCAAACCTACCACATCTGTAGTTCTGTCTACAAAAAAAGTCTTCAAATCGGGAGGGCGTTTAGAGACCACAGCTGGGGCTTATTTTTAAACCTTATTGAGTCTTGGGTCTGATTCGATTATGTGCCAATGTTGTGAATTATATTTTAAATTCAAACCCCATGGGTGAGTACCTGAGAACACAGAAAGGAGAGTTGGCCTTTTTTAAGTTTAGTTCTAGGTATAAGACATTCCTCATCTCATGTTTTCCATATTTCAAATTTCAAATACGCCTGTAAGCTTGGTATCTGTGCTGTAGCTGACATCAGTAAGGCCTTCCTGGCCAAGTGGAAGCGTGTGGAGACGTTCTTCTAGTCCACGGTGAAGTAAGACATTAAAGCATATGATAGGGGGCGGCAGTGGCTCAGAGGTAGAGTGGTTCCCGGGCTCCCCCAGAGTTAGTGTCGAAGTGTCCTTGAGCAAGACGCTGAACCCCTAATTGCTCCCGATTAGCAGGTTGGTGCCTTGCATGGTTTCCTCCGCCATCGGTATGAATGGGTGAATCTAATGCACGATCTATGTAAAAAGCTTTGGATAAAAGCACTATATAAATGCACCATTACCATTTACCACATATCCAAAGACTCTGACTTTTAAGCATGGTGGGCGCGTCATAGTTTCACTGGTGCTTTCCTTCTTAGAGACACTTTAGGTATGGTTATTGTACTGACTGCATTGTCGACACTGTCACTTTCCTATGCCTTGTTGCCTTGTTGCCATTGCACGGTTGACACTGACACTTTTTATTGCCTAAGCAGTGAGTCATGGTATGGACAGCTGTGACTCTTTTGAAAATAGCAGATTTACAGATCTACAAGTGAGCTTGTAGATCGGCTATTTTCAAATAGCCTAAGTATACAGTATATAGGCCTTAAGTGGTTTTGTAATATTATTCAAAATCTACAAAGTAACTAGTAACTAAAGTTTTCAAATAATTATAGTGGAGTAAAAGTACAATATTTGCCATTGAAATGTAGTGGAGTAGAAGTAAAAGTATTGAAACTCGGAAATACTCAAGTAAAGTAAAAACACCTCAATATTGTACTTAAGTATAGTACTTGACTAACTTCAAGTACTTCGTTACTTTCCACCACTGCTTCCTTTAATGACCAGAAATATTAAATATTTGGCTTGCTATTCTGATTGTGATCATGGTTGTAATTGTGGTTGTGTGGTGCCTCTCCAACGCCTCTAGATGGCGTTAGAGACCAGTTGATTCTGTTGCCAGCAGAGGGCGCTGTTTTTCCCTTTTTTCTTTTACTCTGGTTTCCCAGATTGGTTGCCAGGTAAATAATCTGCAATGTCGGCCGACTCGGCCCTGATACACGTATCAATGTTTTCATCAATATCAACAAGCAACAATTCTCAATTCTCAATGTTGACTTTTTTTCTTCATCTTAAACTGTGACTTGACTTGACTTTACCGACGGTATGAATGAGTGACGAGAAACTGATGCACCTAAACTGAACATGACACACAACCATGAATGAACATAAGAATTACAAACGTTAAAAAAACATTAACAGTATTAGAAATGTAAAGAAAATATATATTGAATTTAAAGTTATCCAGTGGAAATACTGTACAAAACAAATAAAGATTATGTTGCAACCCTTTAATACGTCTTTTTTTCTTTTATTTATATTTGTAGGTATTATCACTTATGTGTTGGGGAATTTACTTTTAAGACACCGGTACATAATACGATTACTTACTGTGTATTTAACTAGTAACAGTGGTGGAAGAAGTAGGCTACTCACATTTTGTACTTAAGTAAGTACCAATACAATGTAGAAATACTATGTTACAAGTAAAAGTCCGGTATTTACTAACAGTATTTCTACGTTGTGGTATTGCTACTTTTACTTAAGTAAAATATCTGAGTGAGTAGAGTACTTCTTCCACCACTGCCTAAAGAAAGGAATAAAAAGAACCTCTGGAGTCACACAATTCGACAGGTGACCAATATCGACGTGACAGTCCAGCGCCTTATTGTCGCTATGGAAACCCAGCGGGGGGCACAAGCGAGGCGACTGGTAAACTTTAATGAACACCCTGCTCTGCTGCTTAAAGTTGAAACACTAGCTGAATGTCTGGACCATGTCCTCTAAAAACATCGACCCTTTGTCCCTTGACGAGTCTGAGGAAGAGGAGGAGAGTGTGTCAGTGTGGGAGCATGAAGCTCGCTGCAAGGTAAGACAATAGAAGGATAGACCCTGACCTGAGCCAGAGGTGGGAAAAGTACTCACATTTCTTACTTAAGTAAAAGTATCAATACTGCAATGTAGAAATACTCTGTTTACAAGTAAAAGTCTGGAATTCAAATTACCCAATTTACTTGGGTGAAAGTACAAAAGTCAAAATGTACTTAAAGTACCAAAAGTAGAAAATACTCATTGAAAATAGCAGATCTACATTCACAACATGTCGCATCTGGCCGAAATGTATATAGGGCTGAAGAGTTAATGTTTGTTTTGTAATAATAATCAAAATCTACAAAGTAACTAGTAACTAAAATTGCCAAATAATCGTAGTGGAGTAAAAGTATAATATTTGCCTCTGAGATGTAGTGGAGTAGAAGTAAAAGTACTGAAAATTGGAAATACTCCAGTAAAGTAAAAATACCTAAAAATGCTGCTTAAGTACAGTACTTGAGTACATGTACTTACTTTCCACCACTGGATAGACCCTGAGCTGCCTGTGGCCAAGAAAGAAAGTAGTTAGAAGTTGCAGTGAAAACAAACTACTGAGGTTTAGAATTTGAATGTCTAACGTACATGTACATACTAGTCTGCAGATTGTAGTATAGCCTACAGCAGTGCTTCTCAGACTTTTTCATTTCAAGTTCCCCCAGTTTACTATGCATTAGATCAGTGGTTCTCAAAGTGGGGTCCGGGGACCCCCAGGGGTCCTGGGGAGGGTTCCAGGGGGTCCCCAGAAAAATGTGTTAATAATATAGCATCAGAAATCAGTTCAACCACTTGTCTTTAACCCTACATACATTTTCTATTGACAATCATTTTATTTCGATTTTTTTACAACGCAAATCTTGTAAAGGGGACCCTGGGCTGTGTGACGACATATTTTCAGATGGGGGGGGTCTGCGACCAAATCATTTGGGGGTCCTTGACATGGGAAAGTTTGACAACCACTGCATTAGATCAGTGGTTCTCAAACCTTTTAATGTCAAGGAACCCGAAATATATATTTGGTCGCGGATCCCCATCCGAAACCAAAATTTTTGATATTTTTCAAAAATAAATCAAAAATAGCAGATCTGCAAGCTCGCAGCGCCACAGGGAGTGACGCGCTGTGAGCTTGTAGATCTGCTATTTTTGAATAGCCAATGTATAAATCGATAAAGTGGTCAAAATGATTGTGATGCTACATTAACAACCTTTTCTGGGGACCCCCTGGAACCCCCTCAATGACCCCTGGGGCTCCCCGAACCCCACTTTGAGAACCACTGAATTAGATCATAGACCTCCCGTAACTCTCAGAGTTACCCATCTTTTAGCTGGGGACCTGGCTGGAACCCCCTCAAGGACACATGGGGTCCCTGCGCCCCACTTTGGGAACCACTGGCCTACAATATAATGTGATTTTCAATGTGTGCAGATCCCGTTGAAGGTGTTGAAAGGACACACAGGCAGTCTGACCAGCTGTCATTTCTGCTTTAACGACACAAAGATGCTGACCAGCTCTCAGGACAAGACTGCTATTATATGGGTAATAATACTGTCCCCACTTGCCTTGTCCAGGGGGGGTATTGCGCTTATGAGCTTCAGGTAGTACTTCTAGTCAACCAGTAGGTGTCCTACCTAACACCAGGGTCTAAATGTATCAAGAACACCTCCAACCAGTGCAGATGTACAAGTTGTATTGTATTACTACATTCTAACTATACAGATTGGATAAACTAACGTTTTATTAATGAAAATAAATTCTGGATTGCTGCTTTAATGTGTATTGTTAATACATACAGTGTGTGTGTGTGTGTGTGTGTGTGTGTGTGTGTGTGTGTGCAACCATTGACATGTAGGATGCTGACAGCTGCTCCAAACTGCGTGTGTTTGAGGGAGGTCATGAGAACACCATCAGTGAGTGTGCCCTGGTCCCAGGAAAGAACAGGTAGGCTGTAGGTACAGATGTCTTAAAAGCAGTGGTTCTCAAACCTTTTCGTGTCAAGGAACCTCACATTAATGTGTTCTTGTCCGGGGACCCCCGTCTGAAAATATTTTGTGTCATTTGTTTTTGTGTCGTTGTGAGCTTGTAATATCTTGTAGGTTTGAAGTGCTTAAACTGACATTTTGATGCTATATTAACTAATTTAGCTGGGGACCTTCTAGAACCCCCTCAAGGACCCCTGGGGGTCTCCGGTCCCCACTTTGAGAATCACTGTTCAGGAGAGACAGACAGTAGGAAAGCTGAAAGCAAGACAGACTAAGAGAGACAGACAGTAGGAAACAGCTGAGGAGGCATTGCAAAAACGGTTTGTTGTTGAGCTGACACAAGCTGAGGGTTTTATTACAGTGCCCCATTGTCTACTCTAAGACCTGCTCACTGGATCATACGCACATCCCACACACACCCGCACGCACACACGCGTGCACACACCCACCCACACGCACGCGTGCGCGCGCGCACACACACACACACACACACACACACACACACACACACACACACACACACACACACACACACACACACACACACACACACACACACACACACACACACCAGGAACACACACCAGGAACACACAGGAACAAACAGGAACACATGGACACACAAGATATCCGATAACAAGAAAACTACTGGAACACACAGCACAGCCAATTAACCACATGAACCCTACCGTCCCAATTCTGAGGGTGAACATTCGGTGAAAATAGCCGATCTACTAGCTCACAGCTTGTAGCTTGTATTGGCTAGTTTTGGCAAACAGAAAGGGGTAAAAGTTACATCCAAAGGGTAAGGTAATAATGTGTTTCCTATTAGGGAGATAGGTTTGTCCTGTCTATGAGGTAATAGGTGTTTCCTTTCAGGGAGACAGGTGTTTCCTGTCTATACTAGGTTTAGGCTGATTTCAGACCTGCTGCCTTTTACTGGGGTTTTTTAATAATTTATTCTGCACTGTTTAATTTTTTATATTTTTTGGTACTTTTTGTATTCAAATGTCCTTTCATCATGTTTATTTTTCACTGTCTTAATGACCTGTGTCTCAATGCTTAATATTTTATATAAAGCTTTCTTGTTGAAATGTCTTTCAGCATAATAACAGTATCATGGGATAAGTCTATGGCTTGTTGGGACATGGAGACAGGACAGAGATTGGTGAGTTAATTTACTGTCTCTTTATCAACAAACTCAATCACCTCCTCATCTCCTCTTTATCATCACTCTCTTCACCCCTCATCATCATCATCACCTTCTCCTCATCTCTCCTCACTCCAACAAGACATCAGCTCCTCCTCCCCCCCTCTTATCGTCACATCACCTCCTCCTGTAAGTGTGTGTGTGTGTGTGTGTGTGTGTGTGTGTGTGTGTGTGTGTGTGTGTGTGTGTGTGTGTGTGTGTGTGTGTGTGTGTGTGTGTGTGTGTGTGTGTGTGTTTCCTGTAGTGGAGGTCCAATCATGCAGGTCTGCTTATGTTCTATAGTTTACGTTTGGCTATTTGTTTCTGTGTATAATATCGTTGCTGTCGGGCAGAAACCTTGTATCTCCATATTTAAACCTTTTATGTTTTTTCATAAATGTATGCCTTTCGTTGTCATGCAAGTGTGATAAAATAGCTGTTCTACAAGCTCACAACACGTCACGATGTGACACATTTTAAGCTTAAGCGGCTATTTTGAAAGATTTTGAAGTGGTTAATGCTGTCAGTGGGTTTATAAATATTTAACGAATGAAAAGTTCTTGAACTTGTGACTGAACAATAACTACATCGGATCCATTGGAACACAGGTTATAGTCCATCTCCTGAAAAGTAACGGTTTTGGACATACAAGATTTCCACCCGACAGCGACGATATATAGTGTGTTCCTGTGTGCGTTTATGTATATAGTGTGATTTATTTCTATGTCATACTGTATAGTGGCAGTCAAGCCACGCAGGTCTGCTGACGTCCTGCAGCGTGTCGGCTGATGAGAAGTTAGTAGTGTGTGCTGCGGACACGGAAAATGCCCTCTACATTTCTGATACTAACACAGGACAGAAAATTCATCATATCACAGGTAACATCATTAAAAAGTATAATGGGTAGTAGTTCTAGTAGTAGCAGTGCTGGTAGAAGCAGTGCAGTAGTAGTAACATTAGAAGTAGTTGTAGTGTTATTATGTTAACTTAACATGCGTTCTGTATAAGTCTGTATACATTTATTAAAATGAGTTGTCTGTCTGTGCGTGCGTATGTATGTTCCTTTTTCTATTCCAGACCATCACAGGTCCACCATAACGCGGTGCAGGTTTGACTCTCAAGGCCAGCATGTAGCCTCAGTGTCTGCAGACAGGACAGTCAGGCTGTGGGACCTGCTGGCTCTGAAAACCACCATCAGCATCAACAGGTGTTTGATTAGCCACTGAGAGCTGCTGGGTTTAACATAGTGGATGTCATTCATGTTTCCGTTATGTAAAATATGGAAATGACATGGAAATTGGCTCTCTGCCCCTCTGTCTCACTCTGTCTCTCCTTGCAGTAACCATAGCAACGTTGTGTCCAACTGTTGCTTCACGTCTGACGGTCGCTTCCTGTGCACTGCCTCGTGGGATAAAACTCTGCGTCTGTGGGACATTCAGACGGGGGGGTTTCGCTCCAGCGGGGGGTTGACACTAAGTAAAGGTCATGCTGGTAGTGTCAGCTCCTGTTTCTTCTCATCTGATGGTAAGAACTGGAAACATTTACACTACTGATAGATCTAAAAATATTGTAAGTAAAGATCAACCTTTAAAAAAAAGGAACGCAGAGCCAAATAGAACAAAATGCGGACTGAGATACAATCAAATAGTTCATTCCAGAGAAAATTTCTGACAGTAAAGGAGAACCCTTTGTTTTCTGTAACTTGGTCATCATCACATTTGGACATTTATGAATACAGGAGTCCAGCCGGCTGTATCAGTTCATGATGTAATGAAGGACGTTTTAGCTGGGTACGGAGATGACAGTACATGAGATAACAGATAACGGAGTTATGTGATGAGTCTTTTCACTTCCTGTCATATTACTACTATATATTTGTATAAGTGATCCTGATCTTTTGTGCTCTCCTGTCCTGTTGTCTGTCTAGGTAGACTACTGGTGTCTGGATCCTATGACAGGACTGCCATTCTCTGGGATATGGACACGCACTGTCATACACTCACTCTGAAGGTATGTCACTATAATAGTATTTCCCAAACATTGGGTCATGACTGACCCATTTTGTGTCACAGACCCATTTGTATTGGGTCGGGAATAAAATCCTAAACATTGGAAACATTGAAAGATTTATTTTTCAAAAACGTATCAAAACAAGCTAATCAGCTATTTTCACTATCATTGAAATAGGGCATAAGTGATTTATTTGTAATGTATTTTTGGACGTTTGGTCCAGGGCTGATACCACATTTCTCCTTTGGGTCTTTCGGAACCCCTGCTATAACATTCGCTACTGTAGTTATTCATACTAAACACACTCATATCCTAGTATTTAAAATGTAACGCACCATCAATATATGAACACACTCTGTCATATACACACTCGCTTTCATTCCTACTTGCAAATCACAGGTTTTACAGAATAACACTGAATTTTAAGTATCGATTACAATTTTTCATTTTTATAATTTATTTCCATTTTCTTTATATTTGGCTTCCTTGAACTTTACACAGGGCCATGGTGATTGGGTGACAGATGTGTCAATAAGCACTGACAGAAAATGGGTGGCCTCAGCCTCCAAGGTACACATGGCCAGTCATGTCCTTCACTGTCCTCAATTGACCTTACTCACAGCAATGACAATCAATGAAGTCTCTCTCTCTCTCTCTCTCTCTCTCTCTCTCTCTCTCTCTCTCTCTCTCTCTCTCTCTCTCTCTCTCTCTCTCTCTCTGTCTCTGTCTCTCTAGGACTGTACAGTAAGGTTGTGGAACATAGAGCACAGTGAAGAAATCCCAGAGATAATAGAGAAGAGAAGGGAACAGGGGATGGGATTTCACGTCATCAAGGTTGGACTTTTAACATCTTTTAACCACTGACACCCTATATACTTCATTGACAGGGGTCTCCCAGGGGTCTATACTTGGTTCCCTCCATTTTCCCCTCTACAACAAATCTTTTTGCTGAAAATAGCCGATCTACAAGCTCACAACGCATCACAACATGCCGCATTTTGAGTTTGTAGATCTGCTATTTTTAGTGACTGTTAGCCTTTTTCCACCAAATGTTCGCCTGTTATGAGGGACGATAGGGTTCGTGACGTGGTTGCCAGTACTTTTGCCAGTGCTTTTACTCTTTCTCTTGCGATAGTTGGCAATATTTCAATATTTGTAATTCTGCGTACATTACATATTAACATTCCGTGTTCTGTGATGTGTGTTTCAGTGTGAGGAGTGTGGGAAGCCGTTCTCTGTGTCCAGACTGGAGACAACGGACCTGATCACCAAGTGTGTGTTCTGTCGCCTCAAATCTCCCAACTCTTACAGAGCACAGCCCCCAATCTGCTGACACATGTTAATGACAATGGACTGTGCATGAGAGTAAGAACTAAAGTTTGTACAAGATGTTGCAGAATATGAAAATGTATTCTCTAGTCTAGACTATAGACTGGTTCACAATGTCACAAATTCTGTGTTGGCCACGAATACAGAGTCCAGTAAATGGAATAACACAATATATACTAAGACAACAGGAAGTTGATGTTATTTAGAATGTTTTTGAGCTTATTTAAAATAAGGTAATTATAGAGCTGGGCAAGTGACACCTGGGCATGCATGGTCTGTATAAAGACTTTATGAAAACTGATATTAATATCATTACAAACAACCTGTTTAACTGTCACAAAAAAACGTTCTCTGCTGCAGTCATCAGCGGATGCAGAACGTGTCTAATGGGTGGGCCTGGAAAAATCTAGGTGGGCCTATTTCTTTTTTTGTAGCTTACATATTGCAATGAGCGGTGGATTTCTTCTCCAAAGTATTAGCCATGACAATTTTCATAGATAGGAACACTTTTATTTTTTACTTTTTTGAACCACAAGCAGATGATGAGATCACTCAGAACATGTCATGGCAGGCAATACAAATTACACTTGTTAATGGAGGGCAAGAAAAACAAACATGCAATAAAAACTGGTAAGCATACAAAAGTTTCATTTTTAACATAATAAAAGGCTAAATAAAAGGCGTGTCTGGATTCTGTTTGTTGCGGAGAAAAGTCTCTCAACGCTGCAGGATGTTAGTGGGACGGTTATGATGGCCCTCAATAGACTGTTAATATTTGGGAAATAGTCTGCAGGGCAGCTGTCCAGTACTTCAATTAATGTGGGGCATTTCTCCTGATCCATTTTCCTTTTCATGTAGTCAATGTACACAGTGTGTTCAGCATCAGAGATTACAATCCCATACAAATCACATGGACCCTTTAAAGCTTGTTTCATGCCAAAAGTGTCAGATTCAGGTAGGAGAGAGGCCGAAGCTCTCATGATTCCATAAGTGTCCTCTGTAAACCGACAGTTCAACTCGGTTATCTGCCTGTCTAGAACACAGTTCCACAGTGACCTTAACCCTCGTAGGGTCTTCGTGTTTTAGTCACACCCAGGGCCTTCGGGTCACTTTGACCCGAAGGCCCTGTGTGAAAATTTTCATTTTCATGAAAATGAAAAATTTCATTTTCATATCACATGTTTAGTACAGTAAATAAGGCAAATAGAAGAAGTTTCATAGAGAGAAAAAAATGTTTACATACGTTTAATTCATGTTGAAAATGTTAAACCGGGTCAAAAGGACCCGAGGACCCTACGAGGGTTAAATCATCATTGCTCTTGACATAGTTCACCCATGTTGTGACAGCAGAGTCGTCAAATTTTGCAGGCAGTTTGCGCTTACGAGAACGAGTGATATCCCAGTTAGCTACATTATGCTCCCCCATCAATTCTTCTGTCAGTCTAAGCACTTTATCAAAGTCACCCTCTGAATCATCACAGAAAATCGCATATTTCGCTTTCAATGTTTCAATAAAAGATATACAGTTTGTTGCACAACGTGTTGCGCTCTGTAACCCCTTTGTGGCAAAATCACTGTTCTCAAACAGTTTGCAAAATGTCACAAGCAAAAACAGGAATTTCTTGGTTTCCATCTGTAGCAACAGGCCCTCTGCCTCTTTTCTACTTTGCCCATCATCACTGTCAGCATATTCAGCTAGAGCCTCCAGTAATTCATCTAGGTCCTGCAATATCTTGTGCACTGACACAGATTCTAAGCTCCATCGAGATCGTTCCAGCTCCTCCATGCACTGGCCTTTTTTCAACTCCCTTTGTATCTCCAGGAACCGGGCGTGCCTCTGGGCCCCAGTGAAGAAGTTGTGTATTTGATTCACAATGTCAAAAAATTGGCTAAGAAGATCATAGGGCGCTTTGGCAGCCGTGCAGAGCATTAAATCAAGCCGGTGAGAATTGCAGTGTGCATACACTGCTTTTGGAAAGGTTTCTTTCAGGAGCGCCTGCACCCCTCCTCCCCTGTGCCAGGACATGACCGATGCTCCATTACAACAGACCCCGACACAGAGAGAAGGATCCAAACTCCAGAGTTTGAAGGACCTCCAGGATCTTCTGTGTTATGGCCGGTGCGGACAATTCCGCGGTTTCAACGAAGCCCACTGCCCGTTCTTTGATGACCCCTCCGAGGACGAATCGGACACAAACAACAACTAGGTCCCGTTTGTCACAATCTTTATACTCTTCTACGAGGATGGCAAAATATTGTCCACTGAGTTCAGCCTTTGTCTTGCCGAGCAGGAGCGACGCTGCAGCCTCAAGCAGCTCCTCCTGCGTGTGTGGCATAGACTTGGCATTTCTTGGCAGTTTTTCAGGTCTATTTTCAATCTCTGGATCATATCTTGACATGAACTTGAATATCTTAGAGAAATTACCCGTACTGAGCCCATCCTCTGACTGCCCTCTGAGGGGAATGTCCAGCTTAGCGCATATCATAGCTATGTCCAACGCAACTTGCTCCCTGTTTCGTCCAACAAATGGAGCATCACCGAGCATTTGGGTCACCAAATCTACGAAAGTATTTAGGAATGTTGGCTCTGGTTCGTCAATAGCTGATAGATCACCGATTTGCTCTTCAGCCGTAGGTGGCAGTAGAGCATCAACAGGGGCCTCCTGTGGCAGGGTTGCTGGTGTAGGTCTTGGCCTTGCTTCGAGAATACGTTTTCTCTGGACAAACGGTGCGCTCATGATGATGACTGATGAGAGGCAGCTCACTTCACATCAGATCAGATCAGATGCTGACTGCTAAACTGAGCTCTCTGTCTGTGTTGTTTATACTGTATGTGTGTGATGACGTAGATTTATGCAAAGCAGGGATAGGTGCGGGGCGGGCAGACACATCTGGTCACAATTGTAGTATACCGGTACACAAAAGAATCAAACAGACGCCAGCGAGTGGCGGCCTGAGGATGTAGCCTTTTTACAATGTGAATAGACAGATTTGTGTATTAGGTTAGGTCTGGACCTCCAGCGCCAGCCCTAGCCTTAAGGTGGAGAAATCAGAAAGCTGTCCATCTGAGTGAGCCCAGAATAGACTACTAGATGCAACACATTCAGTCAAAATGTCTAGGCATTTTTTGTTGAAACTTTTAAAGTACTATTAAGTGTCCTTGATATGTTGCAAAGTAGACTGCGGAACTCTTTTTTCCACTCTTATTGAATCACTTTCATGACATAGCCATGGTTCACATGACGCTCGTCTATCGTATGACAGTCATGTTTCAGGGCTAGTCATATCCGACAAAAGTATACATATATTATATAGTATATATATATATCATTAGAAGACTATCGTAGATGTATTTTATCGAGTCTGACTTTTACTTTCGTAGCTACGAGAGTCTTAGCGGCCACTCCCCCAGTTTGCTCTGAAATTTCACAAGTAAAGCCCGTATTTATCCGAACATGTACAAATGCAAAATATAAGGTGCTTACCCGCTTGCCCCAAATGTTAACTAGGTGTCCGGCGTGTTTGTGCAAAGTCGATATTTTTCAATAAAAAGGTGTTTAAATCCCGCCTGTGGCCGATTCTGTTGGAAGTTCCCAATGGGTGATAGTGACGGGGCGCATCCGGTGAAAACACTTCTTTATTGAAGAATATGGACTAATACATTGCACAAACACGCCGGACACATAGTTAACATTTGGGGCAAGCGGGTAAGCACCTTATATTTCGCATTTGTACATGTTCGGAGATATACGGGCTTTACTGGTGAAATTCCAGGGCAAACTGGGGGTGGTTGCTAAGACTCGTAGACATAAAAATCGATAAAATACATCTACGATAGTCTTGATCTAAGACTACCTCATGCAACTGCAAATCGTTGGAATCTTAGTTGCAGAAAATGATTTCACCCATTCCTACATACAGTGTACACTTGTGAAGTGACAATACACTTTTTAAAGTTGCATCATTATGTGTATATGTGAATGTGATTAAAGGTAACCGTATATTTAAACCTATTGTAAGTATAGTGTGCATGGTTATAAACCAATTTTGTCACAGAGAAGTACCAATGGCGCTATGGCTTAGTTGGTTAAAGCGCCTGTCTAGTAAACAGGAGATCCTGAGTTCGAATCTCAGTAGTGCCTTTTGACACTGATTAACCAAATCACGGCTTTATCTGAAAACAGAGGAAGGGACGTGTGTAAGAGAGAGAGAGAGAAAGAAAGGGCTGAACAAAAAACTAGAGAGTAAATTAAAATTCATTGGTTGAACTCAAGCATGTTTAATCTTGTAAACACATAAAGACTCGCTTGCAGGCAGCTGAGCAGGGTGCACATTTCCTTCAAAATAAAAACTTGAAATTGGAAATAATAAATAGTGGAATGCATTGAATGAGAAACATCATTACTCAATCAGAAACATTTGTTTGGTGTAGTCGTGTGAACAACACACTGCCACAGATAACAAGATGGGCCTATTATAATAACATATGTTAGTACACATACTATTTAGTGTCTGTATTCGCCAAGAGGTGGAGTGGTCTTGACGTATGATCTTGATTTCTTTCCTTTTTTTTGTCAGTATCAGTCAGCTTAGAATGCTTAAATATGAGAAAAACAATATTCTCAAATATTGTAACGTTTTCGCAACCTAAGCTGGAAGCGAACCCCGGCCTCCAGTTCGGCAGACCGGAAACTAAAATAACAGCATCGTTAAGAGAATTAGCTATCTAGAAGGAGCAATTTACGGACGTTTTTTTGCGGTCTTGCTACACTATCATACCAATTATATATATTCCAATACAAACAAATCTTGTTTCTTCACTTTAGAGATTTACGATTTCTCAATTTAGCTATAAAGGTTATAGGAAAAACATCATCGCTTGCAACGTCAGTATATGTTTAACTCTATGAGTATATCAGGTTTTATTTCGAAAAGCCTTCGCCGGAAGTCGTATACGTTTTCCTAGTGGTTGACTTGACAGCAGTATTTTAATCAGGGTTGCCATGTCTGTTTATTATAAGCAACTTTGGGATAGTTTTTCTGTAAAGTTGCTTGTAAATATTGGTGATTGCGGGTTTTTGGGCCCGTTTCTGTAGAGTGTAGTTGCTTATTTGGCCTTGTTTCCTAATGTTGTTTAAACCAGCGGTTCTCAAACATTTTCATGTCAAGGACCCCCGGTGTTTGCCGGCCCAAATTAATATGTATTTGTACACAGA
>NC_137603.1:48544916-48609916 GCF_963280865.1 Gymnoscopelus braueri
TTAATTTAAAATTCTCAGCTCTGCTCTCTGACACATTTCCTCCTTGATTTGATAAGCAGCGGAGAGCCAGACAATGTCTGTCTGTCTGTCTGTCTGTCTGTCTGTCTGTCTGTCTGTCTGTCTGTCTGTCTGTCTTATCTGTCAGTCAGGCTAAACAGTCTGACAGACTGCTACTCTGCTACTCTGCTTGGCTTCTTTGTTCCTGACGGTCTAAATATATCTTCCTTGCAGTCCTTCTCTTTTTTTAAAATACATTTTGAGGGCTTTTTTGTTTATAGCAAAACAAAAGAAAATATTCGATAGTTGTAGCCCTACTCTGCTATGAACTTGAGTGGTAAATAAAACGACAAAACATACACAACTATTACACACATATTTGCTCTCTCCTCCCCTGCAGTTTCCGTAACTTTGACGTGGATGATGTTGCGGCTAGCTGTCCGGGGGACTGGCTGGAGCTGTCCAGTCCAGGTTGGAGTGAGCAAGCCAGGCTGTGTGGATCAGTGCTGCCCTCTCCCTTCATCTCCTCCAGCGGTCGAGTCACTCTGTACTTCCACTCCCAGAACAACAGCTCTGGTCAGGCTCAGGGGTTCAGGCTGTCATATATCAGAGGTAAATGAAGTGTGTGCGTCCAGTGGTGGAAAAAGTACTCAAATGTTTTACTTAAGTAAAAGTATCAATACTGCAATTCAGAAATACTCTGTTACAAGTAAAAGTGTGGAAACATTTACATGAGTAAAAGCACAAAGGTATTGGTATCAACATGTACTTAAAATACCAAAAGTAAACATACTCATTATGCAGAATGTCCCATTTCATGTTTTCAAAATGTATACAATTATTTGAAAATAGCAGATCTACAAGCTCACAACGCGTCGCATCACGACGCATTGTGAGCTGTTGATCGGCTATTTAGCTGTAGTACAAAATAGGGCGTAGTTGGTTAATGTATGTTTTGTCTTAATAATCAATATCTATTAAAAAACTAGTAACTAAAGTTTTCTAATCATTGTAGTGGAGTAAAAGTACAATATTTGTCTCTGAGATGTAAGTGGAGTAGAAATAAAAGTACAGACAATTGGAAATACTACACTAAAGCAAAAACACCTCAAAATTATACTTAAGTACAGTACTTAAGTAAATGTAGTTAGTTACTTTACACCACTGCGTGCGTGTGCATGTATAATTTATCACTAACGTTCAGAACTAACTGACTCCCTATCTAAGAGCAGCTACACACTGTACGACTTTTAAGGTCATCGGAAAGGGATTCATCAGATCGTTAAGCATTTCACACTACACACTCTTTCTGTCATAATATCATTGTGGTTTTCACACTATACGATTGATGGCAGCGGGATCCCACGGTACCCGCAGGTCCCAACGCAAATCTTACGGGCGCGGGCCGTATTTAAATAGACTACGCATCACCCCGCACCAAACCACATATAGTTATGCTTTACTTTGCAAGATATTATGTCTACATTCAATCAGAGGAGAACATCTTTTCCCCTAGCCCTAAGCCCGAAAATAAATATATTGTAGCATACTAAAGAACTGGAATTGCAAAACAAGACTATCTTTATGCAGCTCTCCTCCTATAAACAACACATAGGCAACACACAGTACTGGGAATGTTTAGTGTGTAGTAGTGAGTATCAGCCACACACGCGCACACACACACACACACACACACACACACACACACACACACACACACACACACACACACACACACACACACACACACACACACACACACACACACACACACACACACACACACACACACACACACACACACACACACACACACACACACACACACACACACACACACACACACACACACACAGCCCCCCCCCACGGGGAAGATGCAGATAAAAGCAGCTAATTGGCTTCTATCACAGGTGATGTCAGAGCAACTCGGCACACTGGCAATCGATATCTAGAGAAGCACGAGGAAGCACTGATATGTTGACTCATTATTAGTGTCTGTGGATAATTGAACCTATCCTTTACCTCACTGTAACATAATGTAGAGCCTCTTAGAGGCTGAGGTGTTTCGTTCTATCAGTGGGAATTCACTTACACCAAAACAATAAAATATACTAAATGAAACCAGTTAAAACTAAACTAAATTGACCTAAATTGAAATTTAGTATCATGGTAAGATTAATTCACCAACCAAAAGTAATTCCTCCCTCTCTCATATACAGTGCATCCATTTTCCCTTTCCCTTTTTTTTCTGCCTGACCTTTCTGTGAGTTTTCTGTCATTGAAATGTCTCTGTCATCCGATTGTTAATTCTTTGTGTCAATTCTGTTTGTATCAGCAGTTTATCAAACATTACGATTTGAAATGTGTTCGCTTCCCCACATTTACTTTGTGACTCTTTCGTGAGAGGAAGCCTGGTGACGCAAGGCAATGGGCAGTACACAGGAAGTTTGTCTCTAAACAGACATACTGTAGTGATAATCTTCACCAATAAGAACAAAAATACTTCACAAGAACAATGTTGGTGTAACGCTGAAACGTACGCTGAAAGGTAGATTTTTTACATGCATGTATTATCAACTACAATTAAACTTTCACAAGTTGGCATTTCAGCTTTGCAAATGCATGTGTTTGACTAGTACTGGTACATCCCATGAGCCGGAGGGACATGAGTGTTGTAATTTACTACTTAGTAGTGTGCTTGTAGATCCCATACGGCGGACAGACAGATTGCGTACGATTGGCTATTTTGGTCTATAGCCCCACGGGATACCTATAATTCTAATTCTCTGTGACGATTAATTCACATAAATTACCTGGTTTTCGTTGAGTGATTTGAATAAATATTTGGTAATAGAGGTCCTTGGCCTGCTGTCAGCATGCACAAGAAATATGACGATTAGCTGCGGACATACACACACAGAGACAGAATCTCTTTGTAGGCAGATGGATTCCTATGTTGGAGTAGGGTGTGTTTAAGCAAAAATCTTAACCTAAACCGCCAAACGTGTTAATACCTGCTTTGAACACAAGCTGCTGTAATAATGTGTATGCTATTATTATAACCTCTCTTGCCCTGGTCTCCTGTTCATAGGTCACCTAGGTCAAAGCAGTTGCCCACCAGATGAGTTCCTGTGCGGGAACGGGAAGTGTTTGCCGTTGACCTGGAAGTGCAACGGCCAGGACGAGTGCGGTGACTCCACAGACGAACGAGGCTGCTCTCCTCCTCCCACCGATGCTCTTCCCCTCCTCCGCCGCCCGCCCTGCCCCCCCGGATCCTCCCCCTGCACCCACGGGCCCTCCACCCTCTGCCTGCCTCCCCTACTCCGCTGCGACGGCAGGCACGACTGTCCGGACGGGAGCGACGAGCGTGGCTGCGCTGACACCGCCTGCGGGAAAAAGCGACTGGGAAACTTCTACGGCGCCTTCGCCTCGCCGGATTTCTACTTCCGGGTCAACCGCAGTGGGGCGGGGAAGGCGGTAGGAGGCGAGGCAGGAGGGGCAGGAGGCGGGGAAGGAGGAGGTGAGGTGAGGTGCGCCTGGTTCCTGGACACCCAGGACCCCAAACCCATCGTTCTGCAGCTGGACCTCAGGCTGGGCCCCGGGGACTCACTTCACGTCTACGACGGTCTGGTACAGAGGGCCGAGCGCCTCCTGCAGGTGAGGCAGTAGAATTACGCTGTTACTGCTGTTAGCTGCATGATGTAATGTTTATGTAGAAGTATGTTGTGGAAGAGATAGACTATCAGTATGAAATGAGAAGATGCAGTGATATCAGCAGAAGATATTCACTTTAGAATTGTACGATTAAAGATAGCGATAAGATTAACATAAAAATATCGATATCAGTTAATAAGATAACGGTTATGAATATAAACATTTGTTATTGCCTGGGAGTCTATAACTGAGGGCTGACTTGGATGTGAGGGCAACAATGAATGCCAGGTGATCATAAAGATCCACATAAAGTCACACTGTTTTTAGACCCCATCTTGTTCATTAACAAAGACAAGAAAATGGCAATGAATCAATGTAGTTTAGTCAGTCCTCATCAATAGCATCAAATAGTCTCACACACCTGTACTTTGACTTCTGGTTGCTAGACACCTGTTCTGCCAAGTTTGAAAAAAATAAAAAAAGAATCTGCTGTGTGGCAGAAGGACCTTTCTACGTACCACCGTGGAAAAAAATGCCTCTGAACAAACAGGAAACCACAGCATGTCTGCAGCTGGCTGCCGGCCTCACCGTTTCGCAGCCATTCTCTGAACCGTCAAAGGTCGTGGCTTCCACATTGTGTTTTGGTTCCTATGCACCCGGATACACTCCAGTGTAATTCAAACACACTATACAAAGCCATATAGGCAGCCAGGTTTTGCCCACATTTGATACTGTGGGATCCTTAAACCAACCTTTGTTGAGTTCCACATCCCAAGTTCTAGTTCTCAGAGGGGTAGAGGGGTAAGCAGAGAGGTCCCTCGCTGTGCCAGTTCAACTGCGTTGCAACGTGTTCTGAGCAGCGATATATACAGTAGAGAGAGTGTTGCGTCACGCTTTGATCTCGCCGCAAAGTGTTCACCTATTTTCACCAAATGTTCCCCTATTATGACATGCCCAGAATAGGGATGCTAAGGTTCATGCAGTTAAGGGATACTTTTGAGCAATTATTTATTTTAGACACTTTTTGCACTTTTTACTTACCTTAGAAAATCAAGTCGTACGTATGGACAATCAGTCAGACAGTGATGTGCTATTAGTTAGGTATAATGCTATGTCTGGTAGGCTTAATTAAGCCTTTTAGGGTGCTTTTCTGTGTATGTAAATCATGGTCTTAATTCTTCCACAGGCTCTGTCCCACCATAACAACCACAGGCCAGCTCTGCTGGAGTCAACCAGGGGACAGATGAGTGTGTTGTATATGGCTCAGCCTCATAGCCTTGGGCGCGGCTTCAATGCAACCTACCAGGTACCCAGCTCTAAACCCTCTAACACATATAACCTGTAATAACCTTAAACACCCAACCCTAATCCATATTCCTGTACCTGGAATGTGGATTCGCACAGCGCTGCAGTGTGGGCCGAAACATCTGTGTTTTAATTTTTTTAAACATCAATGGTCATGAATAGGTTTTTATGTTTTTGCTTCTTCTAGGTCAAAGGTTACTGTTTTCCCGGGGAACACCCGTGTGGCGGTGACCAGGGCTGTTACTCGGACCGCCAGCGCTGCGACGGCTACTGGCACTGCCCGTCCGGACGCGACGAGGAGGGCTGCCCGGCATGCCCGGCAGGAGAGTACCCCTGCGAGGGGAGCGGGGGTCGGATTGGCATCGGCAGCGGTAGCAGCACGTGCTACCCGACCTCCGAGCGCTGCAACAACCAGAAGCGATGTCCGGAAGGGTCGGACGAGAAGAACTGCTTCGACTGCCAGCCGGGGAACTTCCACTGTGGCACCAACCTGTGCATTTTTGAGACGTGGAGGTGTGACGGACAGGAGGACTGCCTGGACGGCAGTGACGAGAGGGACTGTCTAGCCACTGTGCCCAGGAAGGTGATCACCGCTGCCCTGATAGGAAGCCTGGTCTGTGGGCTGCTGCTGGTGGTCGCCCTGGGCTGTGCCTTCAAACTCTACTCGCTCAGAAACAGAGAGTATAGGTAGAGCCTTTTCTCAAATCTACTTTTTATTTTTTTTGTAGTGGTGCAAATAATCTACCTAATCGATTAAATCATCCATTTAAATAAAATAATCGATTCTCAAAAATAGCGACGTATGCAATGCATTATGAGCTTGTAAACCGACATTTTTTTTAATTGCTGTGTGACACAGTTTTATGACAAAATATAGAACAGGTCCTAAGTGTTTAATCAGAGTAATCGATTTAGTCAATTATAAAAATTCAAATAAAAAAAAGAATGTTTATTCATTGATATAGATGAAGCGTCCTTCTGGGGTCCTTAGCTGGACCATTTATTATGTAACAAATCACGATCAGTGTGTCTGAATTGAAACCAATGTCATTCTTCTATGAACTAGCTAGCATAAAGGCTCATTTATACTTTGTTGCACAACATGGTTGTGCGACAAAAAGTTTTTCGAGACTAGGTGGTGGTATTCAGACTAGGTTACCCCTAACCCCGCAGCCATAGTGCATTGAGCTACACAGCACCAATCTCTCTTCCTCAGTCCACCCGTAGTCTCTCTCACATTTCTTCTTCTGTTCTGTCTGTGTCTCTCTTCAGAGCCTTCGAGACTCAGATGACTCGTCTGGAGGCAGAATTTGTGCAGAGAGAGGCTCCACCCTCCTATGGCCAGTTGATCGCCCAGGGCCTCATCCCTCCCGTGGATGACTTCCCTGTCTACAACCCTGTACAGGTAACACATTACTTCATTACACCACCACATAGATATAAAATGGCAGTGACAACAGAGCTGTCCGCACTAGACATCACATATTAGTTAATAATAGGTCTCTGATGTCCCTGAAGTTGTTTTCTGACAATTCCACTCTATGTGTGGATAGAATAAGTATTCTTGTATGCCTCAATACTCCTCTGTATATTCTGTGCTTTTCTGGACAGGCTGTTTCTACGTCTCTAGTTTTAAATGCAAATGAGGTACAGCTTCCCTCACCCCACTCCAGAATTGGTTGCCTCTCACATAGTTTTCATCCCCCCCATGTCATCTCTAAAACAAATCCACATTACATCTATGCGGTTCACATTCAACACTGGAGTGGGTAAAGATAGTACTGAGGCAGGATTATTTGTCCCCAGTTGACGTAGGACTGGGAGGCAATGTTTTCAGACCTAGGCAGCCAACAAGAAACTGACTGGGTTGTCTTTATTTCACAGTTTGTATGTTAATAGGCATTTAAACTCTGATTCCAACTTTCTTCGTGCACTGCGACAAGGCAGTGTAGAATCAAGTTTATGTTACTGCAACTCCAAGCGGGTTTGCAGTAACATAAACCCGGATGAAGTTGTAGCAGCGGCGGTGAATATTTGTATCTTGAACAGACTAACGGAGAGACACAGAGTAGCACCGCTCTCTAGTGTCTACAGCTCAGTGTGAAAGAGGCTTTGATTCTTTTACAGACTATGGACTTTGGCAACTGAATTTCCCCAGCGGGATCAATAAAGGTCTTATCTCATCTTATGTATCTCTTATGGATTGTCCATTTCCCCCAGTGGGATCAATAAAGGTTGCATCTTATGGATCTCTTATGGATTGTCCATTGAACTATGGGATTTTTATTGGTTGAAATTGGTTAAGGCCTGCCGATGTAATTGCACATTACATTGTCGTTTGACAGGAAGTAATTAAGATTAGACTTTTATAGATATTTTATTATGATACAAAAGTTTTGTTTTTGTTTTGTTTAGATTTTCTTCCAATTTGTTTGGCCTCTCTTGTTATCTATGCCTTCATTATGACCATGGATATGTGTGTAGAAAAATCTTTTCATTTCAGCTCATCTTTAAAGTGATGATAATAGCCTGATGATAGAACTCCCAGCATCAGCACACTTCCTAAGCTGCACATCACACACACACACGCACACACGCGCACGTGCGTGCGCACACACTGATTTACTGTCACATACTCACACAAGCACACATAAATACACACACGCATACTTATACATGCACATACACACTCCCAGTCTCTGTTGCTTGTCCTTGGGAACGTAGCCAAGCATTCAGAAAAAGCCACGTCAGCGCTTGTGTGTGTGTGTGTGTGTGTGTCTAGGGCAGACAGTGTCGTTTATCTCTGTATGACAGACGGTTAGTGTGGTTTGTCCCTATAGGACAGACAGTTAGTGATGTATGTCCCTGTAGGACAGAGCTTTGACATATTTGTGGCTGTCTAGGTGGTTTTACAAACCATGGCATTACAGGAAGGTCTTCACAGATCATTAGTGTCCTTCAAAAAGACACCTATCCACTACCTGCAGTGCTCACTGCTCACTCTTTGACCCTGCTCAGACTTGACGTCACTATTACTTTTTTACCCAAAACGCATTGCGGTTGCAATTATCCATTAAAATCCAATCATTCAGAAGACCACATGCGGAGGTGGTCTGTGACATATGTGGCCAAATGCGTCCCTTTCTGCATTTAACACATTGCATGCCAGTCGCGTAGATCTACGCGAACCTATTTAAAGCCGCAGCGTGCCAGTCGCGTAGATCTACGCGAACCGCCGATTCCCATGTTAAGTGCCCCAGGTGCACTTTCCGAATTTTTTTGATCCATTTCCGTTTCCGGTTTCCGGTCGGAAACGGAATTATTCGGGTTCCGGTTTTTTCGATCGTATCCGCTTCCTGTCTGGGATCCTGTTTAAAACTCGATTTTCTCTGGTTGTTGTTTTTCTCCTCGCTGATCACTGTTTACCGTTGATCGACTGTAGCTTCAAGATGGCGGCACGGATTTGGAAACTGTTTTCGCTGTCCGTTTCTCACGGATCCGCTGTGTGTTTAGAACCAAATGAACGCGCACTTTTAACTTATTTAGCGAGGTCTGTGGCGACATGAAAAAAACTAAAAAACAACAATAAAACGCTGGCACTGGTGAGTACATTATGAGATTAAACTCTGGCATGGAATGTGTTAAAGGTTCGATGACATTCATTTTCACTTTTTTAATTTGTTATGTTTTTTTGGGGGTTTTATGACCTCAATTACACCCAAAAAATCTGAACTTTGAACATTCAGTGGATTTTCTGTGGTCTGGGGTTTTCTGAATAATTAGGCTGAAAAGTAATCTGAGCTTGGCCCTTCGACAGTGTGGTCACAGTCGATTAATCCCGCCCACTCTCCTCCTCGCCCCTCCCCTCCCCTATCCTTTCCTTTGGGGGGGGCGGAGCAGAGGCGATGATTGACAGGCAAAATCCCTCACCAGCGACACCCGCAGGCAAAGATTTATTTTTTCATTGCAGTTGAAAAGGCTTTAGAAATGTGAGACAAAAACACCTACAGTGAATCACTGGAGTGGAATTTTCAGTTAAAACTTTTTTGAAGGACCAGGACAAAGACTCTGAATGTGGTGTAAACATGAATGTCATGATACCTTTAAGGACGGCATAGTCATCTGCATCCTCCAGCTTGTTCTTAAATTCAGGGTCCCCACGGTCATGAAATTCCTGGAAATATTTTGAAATACATTTTTAAAAAATCCAGTACTGGAAAAGGTTTGGAATTGATCAAAGGTCCTGGAATTTATCAAGGGTCCTGGAAAAATATTTGGCTATGCATTGTTTTTGGCTATTGATTTTTTTCTAATACAAAACATTTTCATAAACATGTATAACATTACACAAAATATGTAACATAAGTAGTTTTTCGCCGAACGGGCTGTGTAACACCCCATCCGCACTGCCAGCGATGCGATGTGACGCGAAGCGAGCGGGCGATGAAATCTCATTAAAATACATGTTTTTGAATGAGACCGTCCTGACCTACCGCGAGCGACAACGAACCGTGCAACGACGTCGTCCACCCCTCCTATTTTCGCTCGCAGGGTCACTATGCCCTAATTTTGCACGAAATGTTGAATGAAATTGTACTATTTTATATTCTATGCTTTATTTTTGCTACACTGCCTATCTTTGGGCATTGTACATAGGAGTAAGAGACACATTATTGCGCTGAATGATTGTTTTATAGGCCTGGAAAATGGGCTAAATATTCTGGAAAAGTTTTGGAAAAGTTTTGGAAATTCATTGGTAAAAATGTGTGGGGACCCTGTAAATTGTGTAAACTCGCTTCGTCCATGATGTCTGAACATTTAGAAAAATAGACAGATGTGTGAAAATTGGATCCCAAGTAGTCACACAAGTTATGTTTGTAGAGGTGCATTGTGTTGCCATGTGACCTGCAATCCATCTCAACTTGATCTAGACACAATCTGGATTAAAATGGATACAAGACACTGTCACATCAGAAAGTGATCTGTAGCCTTCTGGAGAGCAGGCAGAGATCAGATCTACTAATTCATACAACTAAAAGAAACCGACTCTTATCTGCTGTCTCCATTCTTCCTTTGGGGACAGAGCCTTCAGTGTGACAGCCCCCACCCTGTGGAACTCTCTCCCAACGGAGCTTTGCCATGCTCCAACACTGGACTCTTTTAAGGCTGCCTTGAAAAGACAACTATTCTCTCAGGCTTATGGCAAATAGTTGTTTGTTAGTTTGTTTGTTAGTTTGTTTGTTTGTTTGTTTGTTTGTTTGTTGTTCATTGTTTTTGATGTAAAGCATCCTTGGGTTCATGGTTGCTATATAAATTCAAGCTATTATTATTATTATTATTATTATTATTCTGTCATTTGGTCTTTCTCATCTCTGTCCCTCTTTGTCCATCACTCTCTATTTCTCTGTATCTCTTCCTCTACCTCCGTCCTTCACCCTCTCTCACCTCCTCTCTATGCCCTTCACATTTGCTTTTCAATTCAATTTATTCTCTTGGCATGAATTCATTTGAACGCCTCCTCTCCTCCATTATTGCCACAGCTCTCACTTGCTCGCTTTCTCCCTCTTGTCCCTGTGTCTCTCCCCTCCCTCCCCTCTCTCTCTTCTTATATTTATCTACCTCTATACAACAGCAATAATAATAAACATAATTTACATTTACAATTTAAAACACAGTGCAACAGAATAAAAACACAATAAAAAAGGGTTGACTTTTATAAGAAGGACGACTTCACCCATTCACCCATTTCAACCTATCTTTATATAATTGGTCCTCACTAATGCTCGTTACAACATGGCACCATTTTTGCCTACTCTGTCTGTGTCTCAGAGGAGGGCTGTGGACAGTCCAAAAAACACCTACCAGTGACATCATCGATGGGGAATCCAAGCTAATTGAAACTGCAGGCTTTAGAAGCCATTGTTCTCACGTTTATAAAAAAAAACGTGCCTAACGATGTTATCACTGGTAGACAGGTTTCTGAGGTGTCAAGCTGGCAATAATAAAAAAGTAAACCAGTAAGTAAAAGAGAGTAAACATATCTATCTCTCTCTACAGTATCTCTCCAGTGAGATGCTGTATGCAGCATTACCCTCATCCAAGGAAATGATCAGGGGATTATCAGAGCTCGTCCAAGGATGACCTAGACTAGAGAGAGTATCATATCAACACTACATGTCCAATTTATTAATATCTCGCTCTCTCCATCTCCAGTCGTCTGTTCTTCAGAACCTGCGAACAGCGATGAGGAGACAAATGCGACGTCACTCATCTCGTCGCAGTGCGTCCCGCCGGCGCCTGGGTCGTCTCTGGACCCGTCTGTTCCAGCAGAGAGGGGGAGCGACTCGACCCCACGGAGGCCGGGGCCACGGCATCCCTCTCCTCTCCCCTCCTTCTGCGCCTCCTCCTCCTATCACTTCACCAACACCACTTCCTCCCTCTCTTCCCTCAGATCCGGACACGTGGCCTCGTAGTCCCGGCTTGCCCCTTTGCCTGCAGGAGGGACAGGGGAGCGAGACGCCAGGCGAGGCCAGAGGAGAGCTGAGGTTGGTGGGTGTGACTTCAGTCGCGACCCCCTCTCCTTGCTCCGTGGCGGCGCTGGAGCTCGCGCTGTCCCTTCCCCAGTTCTCCTCGGACCCCCCGACCCCCTCGTCATCCTCCTGCTCCTCATCCTTCTCCTCCTCCCCTCCTCTCTCCCCCCTCCGCTCCAGTTCGGAGAGCCAGGAGGAGGACGAGTTTGTGCTACGGCGCGAGGTGCGTTCTCTGGAAGGCGGCGAAAGGGCAAACGGCAGGCGAGGAGGGGGATTTGAACCGCCCACCTCACCGCAGCGAGGAGACTGTCGAGTCCTGCCCACCTGCGGCCGCAGACCTCCGCACGCGTCCTCCTGTTCCTCCTCCGCCCCAAGCCCCTCCCACTCTTCCACCACCCCCTCCCACTACCACCCCCTCCACCCTCGCCACCGACGTAAAGCCTCCAAGAGGCTGGTAGTGGGACTGGCTGTAAACCTGACCTCTGTATCCCTGAGGAGGTACTCTCCTCTCAGACACATCTCTCCCACCGCAGAGACTGCTGACTCTGTCTGACACCGTTAGCTGAGCATGGAAGTCCTTTTTACAGCGACCACCCTGCTTCGCACTCGATACTCGTTCCAAACCTGTACACTATTCTTCTACTATTTCCCAGTGGGAGAACGGCCACAGTGTTCTACCATTGGCTACGGAGCAACTCCACTGAATCAGGCCAGGGGTTAAGTGCCTTGCCCAAGAGAGAATAATTTGTCATTCACTTTGTCACGCCCCCCAGGCGCCTAGGGATACCAACCACCGACGCTGCAATCACAAGACTGAAGCTCCTCCAACCTCTAACCTACTGCCATCCAGTGAGACAGACAGGCTGATTCCTAATTGATGCTTCGTCATACGACGGTGTTACGCCCGAACACATCGACGGGGTTCGGCGCGCGATACTGTTTTGCGACCCAAGTATTAACCAGCCTTGAGAGCCCAGGATGGAGGTACTTGACTCCAAACTGCAGACAGATGCAAAAGGTTGGATAAAGAGCCATGGTGACACATTTGTGGGATATATATAATGACATGGAGATGTTTACGCTGTGATGTTGCCCAATCAAACCAATTCTTGAAAGACTCTTTACATGTTTATATATGTTTTTCCTCTTCCTCACATTTTTCTGCATTTGATGTAGTTGCGTTCCTTCCTTAGGGAGCCTGTTAATCCACTTCAGCACCGCTGATGTAAACATGACTGATTTGCATATTGCAAGTTAACATTTCAAAAACAGTTTGCTTAAAACTCCCCTGGCAGTTTAACAGAGGTGAATCTTGTAAACAGTGTTTACAAGGTAAGAACCAAGACCAGTGTGAGCAGTGTTTGATCGACTTGTATTCAAATTAGAGCCTGGCTGATGCCAGATTTTTGAGTCCGATACTAATCCCGATTTTGTCAAAGTCAAAACATCAGTAATCGGTGGTCTAGGGCCTAAACCACCGATTACTGAAAATAAAAATGATAAAAAATGTGGAGGGCACTATTTCGGCACTATTTGGCCTATAATGACATGCGCAAAATAGGGAAGCCAGGGTGTTCCTTTCAAAAAATCCAATAACGGCCGATACGTCGGCCAGACTGCTAATATCAGTCAGGATAGAGTGGCTCAGCAAACGGGCATCATAACTCCCTCTCCATAGACCAGCAGAACATTTTCTGATGCTTGGAATTTATAAATGCAGCAGAATGTGACTTTATTCTTGTTAAACATCATGCAGTGATATGATCATCATCATTCAGATTTTAAAAGGATGACATCACAGACAAAATCTCACTGGAATCTGAAAGGTGTGCTCATTTTTCTCAGCAGAAAAATGTCATACACTAGCTGGATTTGCTACAGACCTGACTACATTACTCAGGACAGGAGATAAACATCTCTGTTTCACTACTCGGTTCTGTAGAACCGATCTTGTACGCTTGTTTTTTTTCCAGAGGAAATACTGTGACAAAAGGACAAGAAAGCAAAAGCCTCTATGTTTCAGTCTTCATTAGTGGTTTGGACTACTGTAGCTCTGCTTTGTACATTAGCCTCTGCTGCCACACAAAAGCTGTTCTATATGTCTGTCTGTCTCTGTCTGTTTGGGGTGCCTTGCTCTAAATGCTGTTTAAATGTTCTGCAGAATGCACTGGTCAGATGACACTGAAAGGAATTACTTTCATCTCCTTCCACAGTAAAACCTGAGGTTTTGATGTTATTGTATTATTTTCTGTTCAAAACAATCTACATAGTTGGCTCTGCCACTGTGGTAGGCTACCAAGCATCATGGAGGTTCTCTCCATTCTAACAATACTTTCTAATAAACAGGGTTCGATTTGCTAGGGGGGATCCATGCCTCTGTTTTTGATATCCCGCTCTGGTTGTTCATTTTTACAGCCGGTGGGGATGTTTGAGTCCCCCTCCCCTCAGCTTTTTTTTTTGTTCTCAAATCAAACCCTGTAAATAATGTGTCAGTGTGAACAGTATGAATGGAAATGCCAAATGTCCTGGTGGAGAGAGAAACCTTCTTCACCTCCTGTATGTTCCTATGCGTGCCATGCCAGTATGAAATGTTTTCCCACAAGATAACAATCTAACGCATCCATCTGTTACATGTATGGCCTCATGATCAAATATGATGATTAAATAGTTCACAATATTAGCATATTGGTTCTCTATGCCATTAGAGACATCTCTCTCCCATCCCTGTCTGTCTATATCTATGCTGTACCTCACACAATGACTGTGTGAAGATACCTCTGTTGGTTTTTCTTTGCAAAAGATATATTCATATTATTCTATTATGTTCTTTGGAAAAACACTGGGAAAAAAACCCATCAGAACCCAGAACTGTGAATTGTATGATGATATTGTGGAGAGACCTAATCAAATGATGTGACTCCACAGGTCACTGTTTTAATGTTGCACAACATTGAGGTAGATGACTGGACACCATTTGTGAAAGGTTTGTGTTTGAGGTTTTGTTATTATACAGTAATGTGCAGGTCATATGAAATAATATAGCATAAGGCTATAATTCTCGCTTTCAACTCATTATATCTGTGGTTTTGCAACTTGTTGTGGCCAAAGCACACCAATGGCCAAGTCAAAATCTCAAGGCACACCTGTATTCAAAGGGCAGATAGCTGATCTACAAGCTCACAAAGCATCGGGAGATTCTGGATGCAACGCATTGTGAGCTTGAAGATCGAGTATTTTCACTATTTTTGAACATAAGTTTGTGTGGAATTTAATATTTCTGTCTATAATGCCTTGCCTAAAATATGGATGCCACGTGGAAAGTAATTAAAATATCTTTAGAGTTTGCCTCTAGGAAATGAGTGCACACAACAAAGTACTTATACTTATATAGAAAGAAATCTATATTTGTATAGTGGTATACATTGCAATACTAATGTGTGGTTGTCCCAAAACCCAAAGCATACTCCCTTGTCTCACGGCACAGCAGTGTGCCTCGACACACTGTTGGGGAACCACTGATTTAGAGGGGTTTTACCTAGCCTGAAAGCCTGGCTGTCTTACTATGTTCATCTTTTGGATTTTTTCACTAGTATTAAGAGAGGGAAAATCCAAATGTCAGTCTGGATTCTAGGCTAGGTTGCATCTTTTTCACAGGGAAAACCTCCACAAAATCTGTCTAAAGCAGACATCAATTCACACAGATGCTTAGGTGTTTTAACAGGATGCAAGAGGTGTCTGTTCATCCTTTACTGACCAATGACTAATTTGCTATCTTGGGTTAAAGTGTTGACAGACTTGCTGGTTTGATCACAACACATGGTCACATGCAAGGCATGTGCTGGACACCCGTGGGCCCAGCACATGCCCCTCATAGGTCACAACATCTTTGGCCACAACAGGAGTACTGTTTAAATACAGTCAGGGCTATTGACAGAGTTCAAGCGTCACAGTATTCCAATGTCAATGCCAATGTCGATAATGGTTACTTACAGCTAGGAGAGAGAACAGATCCTATTTTGTCAGAGAGCAAGATTAGATTGTCAGAGAGTTAGATTAGATCTCGTTCATTGTAAGCCATGTATCAAGTTCTAGCTTGTATTTTGTGGGCCATTCTGTCTCTCACTCTGTCTCCATCTTTCACTGTTTCTGAATGTTCTGTAGAATTTAAGTTGTACTGATTAACAGTCAGAATGCTAAGATCTGGTCATAATGCTAGAAGAGATTAAAAGACTACAGACATTGTAATTGGCCTAAACCGAAAGAATAATATATTTCACATACATTTCACGTGTGATAGTTTGCCAAAAGTGTATTGAGTGTGTAAAACATAACATATTGCTTCCGTTATATTAGTTGGATGTACTTGTCAAGTTATACTGTATGTTTTCAATCAGTGCCCAAAATATTCATTTCTGAATTGTTTCTTTGGCCAAATATTATAGGTTTAAAACATAATCTTGTGACTTATTCTGAAGTATATATCTTTGTACTGTTTTGTTTTAATAATAATGATGAATTATTATTGGAACTACTTTGCAGTGCATCTGTGAGATGCACCGTACTGGGTTTTCTGGTAACGATCCTTTGAGGTGCCCTATCAGGTTTATGTTAAGCGAGGGTTTTAAAAGGTCATGGATATAGGTGTTTAGATTTCTTATCATTAAAAAAATGGTTAAATGTGTCACTGCTAAGTGATATGGTATATTTTCTGTCCAAACAATATATTTGGTGGTAGGAGAGATACACTTGAAATAATCTTTTCTCAGACAGTTCCTGATTTTCTTCTTTTGGAGGGCAGAATGTCTTCTCCACTCTGCTGTGAGACTGTGTTTATCCTTGTGCTGACAAACTTAAAGAGAGGACTCATGTTTGTATAAAATAATTTATCTTGTTTTGGGATCTGTCTGTATATTTTGTGCTGTGAGAAAGACACTGCGTAATGACTCATTTCACTGTTGCCATGCGTTTGGGAGGTTAATTGCCACTTGAAAGCCTGTACATGCAGCTGTTCGGTTCTGAATTCTTGTGCCTGCTTTTAATAAACATGAGTCTCTTTGATAGTTGATCCGCTATGGTTCATTTATTTACCTTTTAATCACATGAACCCTAGTGTTCCTTTTCTGGGCTCGTACCATCATTCTGTGAAAATACCCGATCTAGTTGCGAGCTTGTAGATCAGCTATTTTCACCAAAGAGATATGATGTAGAGGGAAAAAGGAGGGGCCAATTATAGAACCCTGGGGGACTCCGGTCAACGAAATATATACGGATTAAGTGTTTAAAATGTAAACCTGTGCATGACTAAATGAGTGCATGACTTGGGTGTTTGTTTCCTCTGTGTTGAAAGGCTGGTGATCAAAATATTACAACCGAATGTATGTAATAATGAACTACTAGAAACCAGTGGTGTAACTAAGTACGTTTTACTTAAAGGGGAAGACCACTCATTTTCAACATTGATCTATGTCTTTAATACACCTTAGAGCTGTTGTGTGGAAATAAGAAAAAAGTCCCCGCACCTTCTGTGTTGCCTAGAAAAGGATAATTGATTGAGGTCATGTGATCAGTGACATACACAGGGTGTACTTTTGGCTCCGCCCCCTCAGCCAAAAGTACACCCTGCGTATGTGGACTTTTACTTGTAACAAGAGTATTTCTGCATTGCAGTATTGATACTTTTACTTAAGTAAAACATTTGAGTACTTTTTCCACCACTGCTAGAAAACTATAATGGACTTTTCTGTGCTTAGCTCTGGGATAACATAAACCCCGGCCTATCCTGGAGCGTAGCCCATGTTAACAGGTCTGTACTGACCCAGAGAGCTTAGTGTAAGCCCTGAACTAGCTTGGAGCGGGGCCAGCAAGCCCAGGGCTAAACCGGGCGCTAGCACTCTTCAAAATATGGTGGTGTGAAGAACATCCTTTTCAACATTTCTTAGCCTGGGGCTAATGCATCACTTAGCTCTAGGATAAGAGCAGTGTGAAAGTGCCTGTAGAGCATGTTATGTGGTTCTCAAACCTCTTCATGTGAAGGACCCCAAAATTACACATATTTGGCTGCGGACCCCCCATCTCATATTTTGTGACATTGACCTCCAGAAGCAAAGATTTGTTGGCTTTTAAAAAAAAAACATATATTCAAAGATTTGCACAAATTTTCACGAAATGATTGAGACGCTTAATTTAGTAATTAATTGTAACTAATTTAACTGGGCACCCCCTGGTACCCCCCCCCCCCCCAAGGACCCCACTTTGAGACCCAATGTTGTAGAGAATCAATTCCATTCAAGGCAATACCACTACTACTTAAACTACTACTACGGTCTACCACTACTGCAACAACAACATACAGTATAATACGTACATATGCTAGAACTATGGCTGCACAGTGCACTTAACATTTTATGTGGTATCACTTCCTCTGATGGCTGCAATTCAGATTGATTACATTTCTCTCATTAAGTTAAGTGCTGGTCACAGCTGTACGCACAAGAGAATGGTTGTCCACCACAATAATGATTGTTCATTCATAAGAGCCCAGACAATGAGACGCCTCTGCATCTGTATAGGCAGAAACCTGGTATGTCCAAAACCATTACTTTTCAGGAAATGTGTTCAAATTGATCCAATGTAGTTATTTAGTCACAAGGTCTTGATAGTACTTTTCATTGGTTAAATGTTTATAAAAACCATAGACTTAACTGCTATAGGGGCGGCAGTGGATCAGGGGTAGAGTGGCCGGTAGAGCGGCCGGATGGGAAATCCGAGGTACCCAGTTCAATCCCGGGCTCCCCCAGAGTTAGTATTGAAGTGTCCTTGAGCAACTCGCTGAACCCCTAATTGAAAAAAAAGTTGGTGCCTTGCATGGTTTCCATGAATGTAATGCACAATCTATGTAAATCGCTTTGGATAAAAGCGCTATATAAATGCACCATTTATTTATATTTATTTTTATACACCCAGCGTTCCTATTCTGGGCATGTCATGGAGGAAAAAATCTTCAGAGTTGTTCCAAAGTGCAAACTACTTTTGCGCTACACGGTCACATGATAAAGTAGAGCATTCAGTTATGAAAAAACAAGCATAAAAACATGGAGATACAAGGTGTCTGACTGACAGCGACGATACACACTTTTTCCACCTGTGAAACTGACACACACATACACACAGAAGCTGGTTTATCCAAACAAGAGGACCAAAGTTTATAATTTTTTTTCCAATCAACTGAGAATTACATTTAATGAGCTATTATCTTGTTATCCTTTTACATCTTTAAGCTCTTTTTACAAAACATCCAGTTCACCAAAAAAAATGAAAAAAGGTACACCATACGTACAGTATGTATATGTAATCACAACAGGTCTGAGGAATGGGTTTTCTCAGGAATCCCCGATGCTGGTTCACAATCTTTACAGATTAGAATATTTACAGGACAGGGATGATGGTGTGTGTGTGTGTGTGTGTGTGTGTGTGTGTGTGTGTGTGTGTGTGTGTGTGTGTGTGTGTGTGTGTGTGTGTGTGTGTGTGCACAGTGAACAGTGAACAGAGAAGCATCACTTAAGAAATACAAATCACATATACTTTACAATACATTCTACTAGGTTTCAAAGGAGCCAAAATATAGAATAAACTTGCATTCATAGGTTTATATAGTATTACATATATTGTATACCTATGTATGCAATAGCAAATTATTATTATTAATAAGAATTATTTTTTGTGGCTAGTTATTGGATAATATATCTAGACATATTCTAAAGAATATATGAAATGTATTTTTTCAGCTCTGTGAGATGCACTGCAAGCCAAATATTTAAATAACATTCATGTGGACCAAGATTGATGGAACAGTATTAACCTTGGTCCACATGTATGGTTATTTAATGATTTTCTTACAGCCAGTGGATGTAAATGTAATGCTTAGTTGAACACTCCAATGACCAGTTGAACTTGTATCTTTTCAAGTGGCAGACTGGATAAGACCAGCTCTCTTGGTCACATGCACATTGTGCTGGTGAATGGAGGGTTGCTAGTTTGAATCCAATCAGACAGTAAAGTGCTCAACTTCAAACACAAGTGATCATGCAGCAGCAGTTACATGTCAACAGGTCTTATGCTAAAGATTACACAGTAAAACATGGTGTCGTTTTGTCCCACACAGAATGGATGAGAAGTTAATTCTAACAAGAGTCTGCTGTTTAACAGCCATGACAAAAGTCTCATCCACCCCCATTTGAGAACATGTCCTGAGTCTCAACGTCTAGTCCCTGTCCTCAACCTCTATTCCACATAGCCCCAATCCCTTGTCCATCCACCCCTAGTCCCAACTCCTAATTCCAAGCCCTCAGGTTCTATTCATTAGACCCTACCTCCTAAACCCTAGCTCTTGGCCAGTGCACATTAGCCTCTATCCTCTAGGTAGCTCAGTGGTTTTCAAACATTTCTTGTGCCCAAGGCACACCAAAGGGCAAGTCGAAATGTCAAGGCACACCTGTATTCATACAGTATCCGTGCGACTCTTAACATTTTGATCACTGTACACTTTTTTTCTGCTTTTTACTAATGGCAAATACAACGTTTGGGGAAATTCTGGTGTATAATTTGTCTCTGTATTGTGAATTGAGTACAGTACACACAAAGTACTGATAGTGAATTAAAACAAATAATGCCGTAATAATGGGTGGATGTCTCAAAAAAACAAAAAGGCACACCTGGACATGTTTGGGAACCACTGCACTAGCTCTTCCACCTCAACTCACTAGTGATACCTCCTATCCACCTCAACTCACTAGTGATAGCTCCTATCCATAGACACTACTCCCTACTCCCCCTTATTCATAGACTCTACTCCCTACTCCCTCCTATCTATAGACACTACTCCATACTCCCTCTTATCCATAGACTCTACTCCCTACTCCCCCCTATCCATGGACACTATTCCCTACTCCAACATGCTGATGGGATCTGTGGGCATTTGAATGAGTGTTTGTGTGCATGATGAGTGAGTATTGCTTCTTTTCACAAGGACAAATACTAGCAACTTCCTGTTGCATTATACTGTGTATGGCTAGTTTCCAATACAGGAGCTTACAGTATGCACAGGGGTATGGTGTGCTGGCTCAGGTGTAGTTCAGCTACACATTTGGGCACTGGGCATTGTCTGCACTGGCAATCAAACCGGGAACCTTTCACCTGCTCAGCGGCCTCCCTAGCCTCCATTCCACTGCACCAGATTTACTTTATCCATCTAGGGCTAGGGGTTGCTTAGCTACTGGGTATGATTCTTCCCATTCCACAGTGTCACATCTCTGCTCACGCATCAAAAGCGCTACCTCTTCAATTCATAACGAAGCCTTCAGTCTGCCCTTACAGAACGGCTGCATAGTCAACATGCCTAATGCTATATAGACAATACACGTATGTATATAGAAAAGTACAATGCAAACCCACAATATTTCCTATCAATTACTCACCCCATGCTGCCTTGAATTCCTGGAGATTTTATTTCCTTCTCACATGCTTATGGTGAACGAAGAATCCAAAAACTGAGCCTGAAGCCATGAACTGAAGTAAACAGGGGCCAAGTTTAACCAAACCATGTCAAAACATTTGTTTATAAACTCACACAACTTATAAAGTATAATCCAAGAGTCATGTATCAGTACTTTCAAAACACATGTATTTTCACTCAAACCTTTTTTTGTTTTTTGATTGATGCTTTTATTGACAAACATGCATATACATGACCATATATTTGTACATATCTGTCAAAACAAAAAAGCTAGAGAGCTTATTTCCATTGTAGTCCTTATAGTTTTTCCGGATAAACAGTCTCACGCACAAACAAGTAGCTCGCCTGCGATGTTTGATATACGTTTTCTGTTACTAACATTGGCCGCTGTTAACTTCAATTCATCAAGCATTTTCTCAGTTTTTGGATTCTTCGTTCATTGTGGAGGTATGCGCAAAAAGAAAATGTCTCCTGTAATTCAAGGCAACACAGGATGAGTTATTGATATCAAATGTTTCATTGAGTGAAAAATCCCTTTAAAAGGAGTTAATAATGTTAAAGAAGGCAAGGACAGCACTATTTATTGTGGCAATAAATAGTAAATTTAGAGTGATGTCCTTGCCTTCTTCATTATTCTTTATATTTATGTATACTGTATACAGTATATAAACATTTGATTATTGCTGTGAAGCTTTTTCCTGTGTTTGACAGACGCTGCACAATACAGTTTTGACTTGACTTGTGTCTTTTGATAAACAGCTTATTGTTTAGAACCAGAGAGAACACAAAAGGTAGTTGTTAGATTGTAATATTGCTACGGCAGATGAGGGAAGTGCAGTAAGTGGTGAAGTACAGAAGAGTGTGCTACCAGCTCAGCCGGGCAGACAGAACATATTAATGTCATCAGATTGATCAGTGACAGCAGACCTGATGCTGTCAGTGGCAGGACATTGTGAGTAGTTGAATAGATGTTAAGTGCTGTCAAAAGAAAACAAAAAAAACACAATTATCCCCCTTTCCTACTGTACCTCCTCCTGCATAGGTTAGACTTGTTACAAAATCCAATATAGCCCCCCACACACCCTTATCCCAACAATCACACACAACATACACTTCACATTAGGGGTGCAACAGTTAATTGAACTAATCGACTTAATCGATTATTTAAAATTATTTTGATTTGATTAAAATAATCGATTCTGTGGGGGGATTTATTTCTTTCGTGTATTGTATAAAGTACAAAGTGGTTATTCAAACTAATCGATTTAGTCGATTATAAAAATCTATTACGATTTTTTTCAAGTCGATTCATTGGTGTATAAAAAAAACAAAATAAAAACGTGCTTCTCGATCATTAGATTAATCGAAAAAGTAACCAATAGAATAATCACTAAGAAAATAATAGACAGTTGCATCCCTACGTTCACATACACAACTCTCAACACTCAGGAAGGCAATAAGGCACAAAGATTTAGCTCAATTATAAAAATAAAGCAAAAACTAGATTGTTAATCGAGACACATGAAAGGTGCATATCACAGAGAACAGAAGACCAACAAGCAGTCAAATAAAACAGACAAATGAAACAAAATATGTGTGACATGGCTGGGGGTACGTGACCCATAATGTCTCAAATATGGACAGATTAATTCCTTCAGACTGAGGGGCTTGGATCTCAGCACCGCAGGAAAGAAAAATGACCCGAAATAAAGCAGTTGTCCACAGATGGTGTAGTGGTTAAGCACTCCTGTCGCTGGAGACACGTGGAGCCTTGTCTGGTGCTTGTCTAGTTGTTGTAGCCTGTCCAATGTTTCAATAGTTTGAAACATAAATGTAAAAAAAAAGTTTTGACTGTCTTGTCAAAAAAAAAAAACTAAGGGTGTGTACTGCCCACACCTAAAAAAACAAAACAAAACAAAACCAAGCAGTACTTCCAGGGTAAATGGTAAAGAGATGAAACAAGGCGCTCAGTCATGTTTGGTGTCGGTTAGCGGCTCGGTTTCTGAATCTAACGGGTCCTCCTGAGGGAAAACTACATAACACACCTTCTGTCCAACGTACGTCACCAACTCTGAAACACAACAAGAGGAGGAGGGGTTAATTCTAGGCTGTCAAACAGATGAATATTAATATTTTTGTAAGGAAACCAGGGTTTGACACTAAAAGGTTGCCAAACTAGTAAATAAAACGTTTGGGCGAGTTTCAGGTTGCCCGGCGGGCAAGTGGCCAGAGCGCTCTCTCTCCCTCTCTTCCACACACACACCTATCATTTTATAATGGGCGATATACTTTTCGGTAGGCATGTAACGATGCATCGCGAGACAGTTAGAAATCGATGCAAACGTGTGACAATTTAAAATCGGTGAAATAAAAAACGTAGGGCGCAATCTAGTTAGACTCCCTTCCTTGTTCTCCGCCTACTATTTCTGCCTGCGTTCTGTTGTCACTCACTGAACTGGCAGTTGTGCAATAGGCTATGTTCACCCGGCCGAACGTCCTCTCAGACTATGAGATCTAAACAACTAGGCGCTAGAGCTGCATAAAGACGGAAATGTGCATCGCATGTAAACATGTTTATTTGATTGATGAATGGCCCAAACTATACCGTTTACTGAGAGGACTTCTTCCCCTTCTGACGATTGTCAACTGTCTGACTTAAACTCTGCAGTGCACTGAGACACTCCAAATGAATTGATTAATATCAATGAAATTCGCTATATATCTGAAAAACAGCAGTGAAAGGAGTTTGACGATGTCAGCGGTCTGATTGTTAAATTATTAGATTATTAGTTCATTGAACTCTGCGGCCGCACTGAGTCGCTCCAGATAAGCAGTTTTCATTTGCCTATTAGTTGTAAGTTTCCCTTATTACATAAATGTGTTGTTTTGTGTGCTGAGAATGTAGCATAGACATGCTTCCTTTAAACATGTAAATCCCAAGCTTGGAACAAAGACTAAGCCTTAGTTTGTTTATTTTAAGAGAATTTCTTTATCATTTCTTTATTTCATCTGGGATATATGTTTTAAAATTCATTTATTAAATTTTAAGACAAAATATATTTAAATTTATTATTTTACAATTATTTAATTTGATATTGTAGGCCTATTGAAAAGAGGATAAGAGAACATACTGATGTTAAAAAATACATGATTTTTGTAAGAGAAATATGGGTTTTCCGGGTAGTTTCTCTGGAAAATAAATTTGTTTAAAAACATTGTGAAATAATAGGACAAAAAATAAAACATTTAGACAGCAATGCTGCCTTCTTCAGGGCCTTGCTGTGGAAACGCAATTCTGTTTTTAATGTTTACTGTCAATGGCAGGCTAGTCTCGCGTGGCCAGACTGTTGCCTCTCACAATTGTCAAATGCTACCTGGGACATACAGTCTGGGACACGGAAGCTCTGATCATGAGTAAAATATAAAGCGGATGTGAAGCCTCCTCCCCACTTCCGTTTCGTCTTTACAGTTGTGCACATTTATCCTAATATAAATAAAAAACATCTAAGCATATATAGCTTGCTGCTTAAAAATAATTTAAAAATAAAATGTAGTGGAGATCGTGGAATAGTTGTCTGGCTACGTGAGACTAATGGCAGGCCAACAGGTTTGCGTTGCATCCCTTTGAACTCGGTAAAGCGATAGTTAACCAAAACGCAGAAATGGAGCTACAGGCAATGGATAATAAAGTTTTACTCACCGACCACCCTGTAGACCCATTTGGGTTTGTTTTGCCAATATACTCCCAGGAAATAGACAGGTACACCAGTCAGCATGATGACCATACCCAGGCCACACACCACAGGCTCAGAGTACATACTGAACCCCAGCAGAACGGCCCAGAACAGCATGTAGCTGATTGGAATCAACAGGTTCACCTTAAAAACAGAGAAGATAAGGAGAAGGAGAAGGACGGGGCTTTATAAATCGTTGCTGTCAGGCCCTTCATCATACTACTGCGTCACACACAAGCATCAAAAGTAGCAAAACTACTGAAAGAATGCACACACATTAGAGATGCATGGTCTCGGTTTTAGCCGCGGATAACCGCAGTTTGGGTGGATTTGGGTCAAATATAATTATTAATTCATATTGGATAACCCACGGGTGAAATAATGCGGAAAATAAATTAATGACATATATCTATAGGCCTATTATAGACCAAATCTCGGTGTGCGTGCGCTTGTAGTATTTTAATATGAAGTCATTTTCTATCAGGCACAAATTAGCCGCCTACTACACGTGCTTTGCTGGCATCTGGGGTCCTTCAACTTCCAAACAACAACAGTGGACCAGTGGACGCAAAGGCAGCTAAAGTGAGAGTGAGAGAGAAACTTAACAGATTTAAAACAAAATAAAAAAGTAGGGAGGAATAAAAGTTTGGCGTTGGAGTGATTTAGTGAAGTTGTTAACCCTGCCGACAACGAGTCAAGTGCTGGATATATCTTATGAAAAATTGCGATGTGAGAAAGTGATGGAAGACAGAGCGCTGTTACCATGGATATTATGTATACAGTCACTACATCGGTGATCTCAACAGTGGAATTGTTTGTACAAGTACGTATCCTTATAGAATCCAATTGCCTACAGTACAGTTAGAACGGCCTCCGTAGGTAAGCGCTGCACGCCACGGAAAAAAAAAGACGGAGGGACGTCCCAATCATCTGTAAAACCATGCATTTCTGTGCAAAACTAAGAAAACGAACGTCAGGGAAATAATAATTATTTGACATGCGGATGATGCGGTCGGTGCGGTCTAATATAATGCGGGATAATATAATTATTTATTTTCGATGACGGATGGATAATGAATGTGTACACACGGATTAGGGTGACGAAAAAGCCCATCCGCACACACACACACACACACACACACACACACAGTTACCTTAATGGGTCGCATCATGTCGGGTTTTTTGTAACGGAGGTAGAGCAGGCCGGCGATGGTGACTCCGTATGACAAGTAGTTGATAAAAGACACATAGTTGATCAGTTCGTGAGTTTCTCCTATACACAGGATCAGTATAGTTGCTGAGCACTGTGTGGAGACAGAGAGACAAACCCAAAGGTTGTTGTTTTTTTAAAGAGAGAAAAGTAAGTAAACCATCAACCCGATCGTCTGGCAATGCGAGACTACACCTGTGCCTTGGGTGATGGGTGATTGCCCTCCCCACCGCACCCCACCCCACCCCCAGTCAGGACTGCAGAACCACTCTCCTTCTTGTGAGATTACTTTAGTTGCCTGGTTGGTGCAGTACTCACACAGACCAGCAGGGCGGGGATGGGGGTGCAGTTCTTGAGGTGGATCATGGCCAACAGCTGGGGCAAGTGTCCTTCTCTAGCCCCTGAAAAACACAACCTGACAACACAAGCACACACACGTACAGTACATGCTAGGGTTCAAATTATAACAAATGTGTTTAGTATCTGTGCCAGTGTGTGTGTGTGTGTGTGTGTGTGTGTGTGTGTGTGTGTGTGTGTGTGTGTGTGTGTGTGTGTGTGTGTTAGTTACCTGGAAGAGGTGAACAGGTATCCATTGATGCCTCCGAAGGTAGATAGAGCCACTGAGATGGGCATCACCCACTTGAACATTCCAAGTAACTTCTCTCCAAATGTCTGTAATAATAATAATAAAAATAAATAATAATAATAATATATACAGTACATAACCAATGACAAAACACAGTTACTAATCTACCAATGCCTGATCAACATCACAGACAGACAGACAGACAGACAGATACAGACCACAGCTACTGCATTAGATGCCAGCAGTTCCTCTGGGGTCATGGAGGAGAAGTAGGCGATGTTGGTCAGTGTATAAACCAGTGTTACCAAGGGGATGGAGATATAGATGGCACGAGGTAGGTTCCTGGACAAAATAACATCACATCACATCACATTATATAACATACAGTACAATATCATAATGACATATCATATGAGACAGTGGTTCTCAAAGATCCCCCAAATGAATATGTATTTGGCTGCGGATCACCGTCTGAAAATATTTTGTGCCAGGGACCCCCATACAAGATTTGAGTGTGTGTGTGTGTGTGTGTGCGCGCAATGTTCTTACTTCCTGGGTTCTACCACCTCCTCGGTAACGTAGTTTAAGAAGTTCCAGCCGCTGAAGGCGAAGGAGGCCTGTAGGAAGGCCAGAGCGATCTCTGGTACTGACGGATCAGTACTGAACTGGAACGCTACACTGGGACGCAATGCATCATAGTAACCTGGATGGATGGACGGACGGACGGACAGACAGACAGATTATAAACATTGTTAATTTTAATTAAACATCATAGTAACCTGGATGGATAGACAGACAGACAGACAGATTGTAAACCTTGTTAATTTTAATTAAACATCATAGTAACAAAACTAGTAGAGGTTGGTCCACTAACAAGACTAAGCAAAACTTTATTTTATCATGAGAAGTGATTTGATTCTCAGGTCCCTTTTTTCACCTCTGTGTAATGACTACTAATAACCAGCAGGTGGCAACATTGTCAATAGGTTACTAGTTGTATTTGAATAATACTGTATTTTGCTTAATTACAGACCATTCTTTAGATCAGCATTCATATTGTTATATGATCCATATAGTTTTATGCCCCATGCAAACCAACTACACTCAACAATGTCTTAGTTTTTGTGTATTATTGTGTATTAGCATAGTGTACTTATAGTACAGCCCAGGGGTTTCCAACCACCTCTTTTTGATCTGCCAAGTGATCAGATTGGGCAATTTATGTGATCAATTGAGTTGATCAAAATCAACCATTATTATTTGTTGTGCATAAAACCTTTCTCCCACGTATTCAGAATGTATCTTGCCTTTTGTTATTCATGTTATGTCTGTGTGTGTGTGTGTAGTTTACCTCTACAGATCTGAACCAGTCCCACTAGTATGATGAGACACAGAGCCATTAACTTTGCCACAGTGAACACGTCCTGAATCCTGGTGGCCCAGCGCACACTGGAACAGTTGACCCAGGTCAGAAACACTGACGCACACGCACACACACACACACACACACAGAGTAAGAAACAAATTTGTCTTGACATGGGTCAGCCTTAAGGTCATTACACACCAGCGATTATGCGAATATACGCAAAATTCAGACTCGTTACGAATAATTAAAAGACGCTTTTTCGCGTCGCTTTTTCGCTCCGTGGAAGCTTGCATTGACATTATTAGGTTTTTAAAAAATACGTATTATTCGCATGAAAAAAACGCCCCGGTGTGTAAGGAGCTTTAACATGTGTAATTCATTATTCTCTGCATAACATTACTCAGAAGAACCTCAAAATATAAATCTTCAAAAGCAAAAAATTTTTTAAGTAAAAAAATAAAACAAAAACATTTCCACCTATAATGACATGCCCAATGCCGACAGGGATGACTGACAACATTCAACAAAATGCTAATGATGTTCAGATCAAAGCTTCAGCATTGTGTGAAATCTGCGGTGGAGTTGATTCACATTGCTAGAGCAACAGGTAGGATGTGACTGTATGATGAGTTTTGATGGCAGTTGAAAGTTCACAGTTTCTATGACGTATATACTGTAGCCATAATGACATACATTCATACAGCCCACACAGGGTCTACTGGTCTGTACAGTTGGTTTTACAACACCTTGTCATTAGACCTCTACTTTGAGTGATAGACGGACACACACACACACACACACACACACACACACACACACACACACACACACACACACACACACACACACACACACACACACACACACACACACACACACACACACACACACACACACACACACACACACACACACACACACACACACACAGAGTGAGAGAGTGTGTGACAGAGTCTGTCTGGGCCGTGCTCATGTCCATAACTAACATTGAGGACATTACATTGTGGGGGTGTGGTAGGACTAGGGAGGTGTGATTTGGCCTCTGCTATGGGTGGAGGAAGGGGGAGTGACTAATGGGAGCAGTGCCAAGGTTAATTGAGTGGCAGGTGTTTCAATTACATTCTCCTTTTATAGTAGAACGCTAGGCCTGGGATGTTGCCCATTCACACACAGTGAAGACACTGGCAGAGAGAGACGTTTCTCAATGTTGGGTCCGGGGACCACCAGGGGTCCAAATTGGCTCTTACGGGTCTGTAACTCTGGGAGTATACAAATGGAGGGGTCCATTTGGTTCCATTTGTAAATCTCACAGTTAAATTAAGGATTGATTTTATGTGGCGCTACAGATGCATTGCCACTATGCACCTGTCTTTTTATGCTATGTGTAAACAGTATATAAAGATAGAGATCTTTGACTTTTCTTTTGCGTTTTTTTCCTTGCTCTCCCACCCTCCCCCCTTTGAAAACTATGAATGATGGAGCTTGAAAAAAAACTATTTTGATTATGATTACAGTGTAGATTGGGGTCCCAGAGATAAAACATTGTATAGGGGGGAAGGGGTGTTCTAATGCATATCAAACTCGGTCCTTGAAATGAAAAAGGTAGAGAATCACTGGTCTAGACTTGGAGGGTGCAGAACTTACGACTGTAAACACATGGGAAGCAGCAGACCCAGCAGCACAGCTGGGCTCAAGGGTCTTTTTCTTTTTTGCACACTAGCTTTCTATGTTTATGTTCATTGTGTTTGTGTACTGTGTGTGTGTGTGTGTGTGTGTGTGTGTGTGTGTGTGTGTGTGTGTGTGTGTGTGTGTGTGTGTGTGTGTGTGGCCAAATAAAACACAAAGAGCAACAGATAAGGAATTTACCCTTATCCGTTTGTGTACAGAACACACAGTACCAACCACATTGCTACAGGGGGCTTCTCCTATTACAGTGGTTCTCAACCCAAAGGACTGACCCAGTCTGTCAGTGCTGGAAGGATGAATGTGTGTCGGATGGAAACGGTTAGCCATGATGGCCACCAGCTTCCTCATTGTGCTCACCTCCACACCATCCTGTTTAGCTCCAACGACAAAGCCAGCACTGTATGTGTATGTGTATGTGTATGTGTATGTGTATGTGTATGTGTATGTGTATGTGTATGTGTATGTGTATGTACATACATACATACATACATACATACATACATACATACATACATACATACATACATACATACATACATACATACATACATACATACATACATACATACATACATACATACATACATACATACATACATACATACATACATACATACATACATACATACATACATACATACATACATACATACATACATACATACATACATACATACATACATACATACATACATACATACATACATACATACATACATACATACATACATACATACATACATACATACATACATACATACATACATACATACATACATACATACATACATACATACATACATACATACATACATACATACATACATACATACATACATACATACATACATACATACATACATACATACATACATACATACATACATACATACATACATACATACATACATACATACATACATACATACATACATACATACATACATACATACATACATACATACATACATACATACATACATACATACATACATATGCACATATGCATATTTATTTTTGTATATAAGAAAGCATAACAGTAATTTCTAATTTATTTCAATCTTTGTATTCATATTTAACACAAATTTATACTTAGTTGCTGGCCCAACAGTTATGTTCTGCATGGCCCCAGTTAAATAAACAAAAACATGACCAATATTTGTAAGTAAACGCTCATTAGTTGTATGCTTTGGGCTAGTTATTACAACTCCAGCTTGTAGTAGCTTTTGAGAGTAAGGTGTGGTGGGGGCTGAGGGGTGGGGTAGTTATGACCCCAGTATTTTTAAACCCGGGCTTCGGCCCTGGTCAGGGCCCCTAATCACTACAGCATGTACACTCTGGCAGCATGGACCACGTCTCTCTTACTAATGGTATCCACAGTACACACACGCACGCACGCTCTCATCATAAAGGGGTAGGGCGAAAGGGAGCAATGCGATTGGTCCAAAGTATTGTTGTGTCTGCTGCTTGAAGGAGGCTGGACTCGCCACGTGCTCACTGTATGTTTACTGCTTTCATTTAAAAAAAAAGAAAGAACACAACTGCAGACTGCCATAGTGAGTCAATGAAATGAGACTGTGCGCCAACAGAGTCTAGGAAGGAACATGTTGCACATAGAGGTAGATTTTATTATATTTTCCTGCTATTTGTCACTCTAGGACAGAGGAGGTTGTTGTCACACTCTCCATCCATCTGTTCCATCTGACAGACAGACAGATGAGAACATGTGTTTGTTTGAGTGTGTGCATGCATGTGTGCGTCTGCGTCAATGTCACATGCAACATACATGTCATGGGTCTTGTGGTCTGTTCTTATGCAACTGCAGTCTAATTCAATCTCTCTCTCTCTCTCTCTCATTGTCTCTTCTCTCCCTCTGAGGACCTCTGTCAGTTCACTTCAAAAAGGTTTCGTTGACATGACTGAGGTGAATGATACTTTTTCTGAAAAACCTATACTGCTACATCAGTGGTGCTCAAACCTTTTCATGTCAAGGACCCAAAAAGTTATATCTATTCAAGATTTGCACAAATTCTCACGATTTTTCAAAAATAGTAGATCTACAAGCTCATAGCTCATCGCGGCACGCAGTGATGCGCTATGAGCTTGTAGATCTGCTATTTCTGAATAGCCAAAGCAATAATGGTTAAAGTGGTTAAAATGATTATGATGCTAATGCTATATTAACTAAAATGACAGTGACGCTTTCCCAGTTTTAACGGGTTAACCACTCAGTCTGCACTGACTGAGCCGCACATCCCCACAGAAAGACAGAGAGACAGGCAGACAGACAGACAGGCAAGCAGGCAGCAAGACAGACCTTTTGGAGACCCAGGGGAGGAGGAAGAGGAGGGGGAGGAAACAGCTACTGAATTTTTGGCAGAAGGGTTTTGGTGGCACCGGGCACAGCTCTGTGATCCCCCCCGCCTGCCGCCCTCTCCCGCCGCCACCACACACACACACACACACACACACACACACACACAAGCGTTTACACACCACTCCCACACCGCCCACACACTGTTTTATAGTAGTAGCCTGGTTGAGAGGGTGTAATGTGCATTTCCGTTCCCTCTCTTTCTCGGAGCCCCCAATCCCCCCTACCCCTCCACCCTCTCTCTCTGTCAGGACAGGAAGGAAGGAGGTGTGTGGATGGTCTTTGAGGCTGTGACAGCAGCAGGTAAATCAGGGAGAGTGACGGGGCCCCTGCATGTAAGGGCCACTCCACACTAGAATACTAAACTAATCACTGCCTTTGTCCTTAATGGAGGCCCAACAACACAATTCACCAGAGATTTACTGATCTGAGGGTAGAGTTGCAAAGTGAAGCCCTGCTCTCACTGTAGGGCAGGGGGGGCACTGGTTCCCAAACGTAGGGTCCACACTCATTTTGGGTGGTGGACACGTTTTTATGGGTCGCGAGTCGCGTGTAAATATCAGTTTGTTGTTTTTGTTTTACCTTTCCTACAAAGAAAATCTGAAATAAAAGAAATTATGAAAAACACAGATCTATATAAACGTATTATATACGTTGACGTGAGCTTACTATTTTTTAAACAGTTTTTTCTATATTTCACAAGTTTTTTTTAAATAGCGCTTAATTCATAATTTATTTTTGGGAACTCACAAGATATACTTTTGTGAAAGTATAATGGACTGCTTGGATCCCCATGTGGGGGAAACAAAATAAAGAAAATGTATTTCAGAATATGCACAAGTTGCACAACCTTTTCAAAATGTACTGTATTTTTTAATGAAAAGGGTTTATTTTAGTACAGGTTGTTGGTGCCGTTTATCAAATGTAACTTTTTCCGGTGTTAGCTATACAATTATAAGAGTTAGTTAGATGGATGAAATCAATTCTTAGCAATGGAAAGCATACATTCCTGTGGCTGAAAAGTGTTATAGCTTTTCTCAGTTTATTTATCCAGGGAAAGTTGACATAGAACATAGAGGTTCTTTTTATAGTCACACCCCTGCTTAATATTGATAGAGTTGCACACACCTGAGAGCTGCCCAGTGCAAACACAGTCTTTTACCAGTGGTGTTTCCAGACTTTCTTTTGTCCACCCCAGGTGGTGCACTGACTTACCCTAGCGGCGCAGGTGGAGCACTGACTTACTGTAAGTACAAGCATGAGCACGCACATGCGCCCACACATGCGTTAATTAACTACCCATATCTAATTACACATTAGAGAGTATTTTATTTAATTTTAAGATAAATTAAATTAAATACCTTCTGACTGGGCAGATAGCCAATCATACTTTAGGATAATGGGTGGCACCTGGGGTTCTCAGTCAGATTACAGGGGTGGCACGTGCCACCTTAGGCCAGCCCCTGGACACGCCACTGTCTTTTACTGTGAGACAACGCCACTGGAGCAGTTGTAAGTGTCTGGCTCTGCATCCAGTTGGTAGTTGTTTAAAAGGGGAACTAAACCCATTTTTGTGGGTTTGCCGTCATCTAAAGGCTTAACGGCTGATGTGAGGTAATGTGTAATGTGATGTAATCATAAAAACTGCAGCTAATGGAATGAATACATGCCAGTGTGCAAGTATTGATAATACTATGACATTTGGTATGACACTGGAATAGTCTTGTCCTCGTCTTAGTTGGATGTATAGCACTTTGCTCACTTCTTATTTTCGTACTACACAGCTCCTTCTTAATTAAATAAACATGCCTCGACTTACGTTCCGCACACAGTCTGGGGGTCAAACGAGTGAACATCCAGTCACACGGATGTTTCTCTAACCTCTTTAGTGGACACTGGCCCCAGTAAAGTGCCAGTACAAAGGTCCACAGGCCAGGCCTTCTGCCAACTGGAACACCCATTGCTGAGATTGGACTGCCAACAAGCAGGTAATTCTTACTTTGTTGGAAGCATAATGTTGTGCATCTGAGACTCATGGTGTAGTGAATGTTTTTCAGGCCAAGGGCCGCCTTAGCTGAGAGAGAGATGAAGCAGGGACCCCCACTACATATTGTATACAATTATGTTGCATATTCAACTTTTTCATAGATTTCATAAATAGCTTCATAGACTTGTTAGACAGTGTTTGTTTACACACAAACTTTTCTATTAATATGTTGGAGTCGTGTTAATGTGTATTGTCTCTAACTAAATAGCTGATCTACAAGCTCACAACGCATCGCAGCACAACACGCTGTGAGCTTGTAGATCTGCTATTTTTGGCAAATGTTCCCCTCAGAATAGGGATTCTAGGGTACAAGTGGTTAATGAAAAAAGAAGAAATTCCAATCACACAAAGAAACTGAGGACCCCCTAGGGGTCCCGGACCCCCTGTTGAAGACCCATGGTGTGGTCTGGGGTTAAGAACTCCACCTCCCACGTGGTGTAATAGTGGTTAAGACCCTATTTTTCTGCAAGTCTAGGATCAAATTCAACCTTAATCTTCTCTCCCGAACGTCTTGCACTCAGCTTTTTGTCCGTTTGCTTACTGTATATATTATCTACTCCAGTTTTTAGGCAACTTGAAGAGACAATTGAGAACACAACAAAGTAAAGTCGTGACAGACTGTTATATAACATCAAAGCTATGAGTCATCTCTCTCTCTCTCTCTGTATATAAATATAGTTAGTATATGACTCGGTGCCAGCGGGAGAAAGTGGTGGTAATCACTGTGACAGAATACTATTGAGGAATTACAGCTTCAAAGCCACAAGCATGAACATGATTATGAAACCCACGTGTTCTAGAGGAAAGCAGATCAGAATGAAAGCACTTCGGGCCAAACAGTTTTCATGGGAAACCATGAAGTCCATATTATGCTCTTCTCTCTCTTTTTAAAAGGCAAAGAAAGACGTATATTTTTATTTGTTAATACAGACATTAGGAAAGCTGAGAGGGAAACATTGCATGGCAATTAGCAGACAGTTCAAAACAACAATGGTGGCAGTAACATTAGCAGATATAATTGATGTTGCTATTGAAGCCGTTTTGAAAAGACACCAAGGAATAATGAAGTGAAACAAAATTGAAATTCAGGCTGAGTGTCTGGCTATTCAAACCCACATTCTACTGAAATAGGAAATTAATCACAGAGTTCAGTGTTACACCCTAAATCGGTGACTTTTCAAATTCTGTTACTAGAGCTAGAGTTAGTTCATTAGCAGGTTAGCTGACCGGTGGCTTGACAACGATTTAAAAATGCTTTACTATTGATATTGGTTAGGGGAACTAATCGTTGAGGACTCCGTCTTTGGCAACGGCCATCTTGGAAAGCGGCTGCAATGGGAGCACTTTCAGACTGATTAATGAAGTGAAACAACATGTAAATTCAGGCTGAGTGTCAGTTTAAGGGAGAGACGGTGCATGGGAGACACACAAGGGGAGTCTCTGATGGGATTTGATCCTATTCCTGGGAAAAAGAATGTCCCTGGTTCGCCCCGGTCTGCATGTCGAAGTGTCCCTAAGCAAGACAATTAACCGCTAACTGCTCCAGAGGCGCTGTCCCCATAGCGCCCACTGCTCCTGATAGTTAGGATGTGTTGTTGTACCACATTTCACTGTATATTGAAATATACAGAGACAAATACCACAAAGGAGTGTGGACCAAATTATTATTTATTATTATTACTATTACTATTATTATAATTCCAGCTAATGGGTAACATTGTAATGGGGCGGCAGCAGCTCAGGAGGTAGAGCGACCACTTGGGAAAACAGAAGGTTCCCGGTTCAACCCCTGGCTCCCCCTGGGTTAGTGTCGAAGTGTCCTTAAGCAAGACACTGAACCCCTAACTTTCGTTGAAAAAATAATGTTTGGTTGTCCCAAAATCCCAAGGCACACCAGGACTTGTCTCACAGCATTTGTGAACCACTGCCCTACAGTGTGACCTCTCTTTTTCTTTTTTTTTATTTAAATTTTTATCCCACGATTTTGTAACCCTATTTTTTACACCCAGTGCCAATTGTCTATGTAATCCTGGGCACTACCTTCCCTCTGCCAACCTAGGGAGGCCAGGGCCGAGCTCATGCCTCCTTCAATGCATGAGAGCCAACTGACCTTCTTGTCACCTGACAGGGGAGAGTTTCCCTGGTTGGACGTAGCGCGTGGAAGGAACACGTTATTCCAACCAGTTCCCTTCCCCTCCATCAGGCGCCCTGGCCGGCCAGGGGGAGGCAGTATAGTGACCAGGATTACTGCATGTTTTTGTGAGGGTACCTACCCTAGGAGACACGGGGAGAACACGCAAACTCCACACAGAAAGGCCCTTTCACCAACCCCACTTAGGGTATGGGCACTGATGACGCAGAGGAGAGAACACGCCCCCAGCGCCCACAGCGTCCCCTGCGGGAATCGAACCCATGACCTTCTAGCTGTGAGGCGACAGCACTACCGACTGTGCCACCGTGCCCCCAGTGTGACCTCTCTGTAGGACAGGCCCCTAACCAGCAACTTGATGTGGTATGTGTTGGCCTGCACTCACTCACCATATATCCCCAATAAAAAAAAAGAATGGTGGTCTGTTTAGAATTGAATTACATAGCAATGTGGTTCATCGATGAGGACATGAGAGACTGAGGGGTATAAGAGACTGATTCACATCATCACATTTCAGAATGTGCTACTACTAATTATTACTCAGGGATGCTGCTAGCCCTGCTTTTTAATAAAGGACGCATTAAACCAACCATCACGGCGTCCACGGGACGCATACAACCAAAGCGAGCCAGGAGCCGCGCTCCAAAGCGAGCCACGCACCAAAGCAAATTTTGTTTAATTTTCAGATCATTTGAACATACATGAATGTAGCTATAATTATAACTCTTGGAGATCAAAGAGAACGATAGAAGGAAAAAAAAACATTTTATTGGGGACCCATAAAATGTTTCTGGGACCCATTTGAATGACCACCTGTGGGTCCCGGGACCCATTACATAGAAAACCTAGCAAAATCACTGATTACTGATACTGCTACTCTACTACTACTACTGTTACAATTACTAATACTGTTAATACTACTATAGCTCCTTCCTCAACTACTGCCACCATTACTTGGTAGCAGTAGCAATAATAGTAGTAGTAGTTGTGTATGCTTTGGAAAATGGTTGGCAGCATTGTTAAGTATGGCAGTCAGTAAAGATGGTCTTGATTTCATTAATATGACAGAGTTTTATTTGCTGCCCCATGACTTCCAGTGTGAATCCCACAACAATATTATGTGCCCAGCAGGACCCTAAGGTCAGCTGTCCAGAGTCTATTGGTCATTTCTCGTACCAGGTTGGGCGGCCATGGTTGAATGGTTAGAGAGCCCGCCTGGGAAGCCTAAGGTTCGAAGTGTCCCTGAGCAAGACACTTAACCCCTAACTGCTCCCCCCTCCGCATTCCCCAACGAGATGAAGAAAGGTAAAAAAGGTATGCACAGGTCTTGAGAGCTGGAACGAAAAAAGGTCAGCCTCTGTGGAATTGTTCAAGAACCACTTACAAACATTACTGTTTAAACAAGCATTTGTGGAATGCCTTAGATTTTTTTGTTGTTTTTATGCTGGAGGAGACGGAGGAGGAGTTCCCCGCGGGACAAAAAAAGGTCAAAAACAAAAATGTATGGAATGCCCTTCCACAGGTCTTGAGAGCTGCAGCCTCTGTGGACATTTTTATGAACCACAACCCATTGTGGAATGTCTTAGATTTGTTTGAGTGTTTTTGTTGTTTTTAATCATTTGAATATTTCACGCTGTGTTTTTATTTCTGTTGTATGTAAAGCACTTTGTGAGTTCCCTCTGTGAGAAGTGTTATATACTGTACAAATATAATGTACATACTTACTTACGGTACTTCACCACACCACACGTTCATAAGAGTTGTTGAACATGTTTCACCATAGCCTGGTAAACCCTCCCTCCGGAAATCTCATTTCTATTTGATTCCAGGAGTGAGTCTGGCCTGATCGCCCATTCTGCAATATTGGCTGCAGGCTGGAGTTGGGCGGGAGTAATACCGTTGACTGACAACCCCTTCAGCCAATGATAATTTTTCCCCTTCAGCCAATCAGCAGTTCACCAGTCTAATGTGACGCAACAGGACTTTTGAGACAGCCATGCCCAAAATGGGTTGCCTTATTCGGATACATGGGTGTCACTGCCCACCCCTACCGGTTCTCTACATTTTTATTTTTAAATAGGCTTTGTCATGATTAATTGACCACATATATGAAGTTAAACAACTAAATTCTATCCAAACGATACATTATAAGTAAATTCCGTGCCTCAAAATAGAAGTTAGAGAGCTTTTTGAAGTAAAAAAATAGCGGAGAATATAGCGGACAAGAAAAAGATGGCTGCCGTTCGTGTTTTGGGCTCACTCGAACTCGCCACCTGATTGGCCAACTGTCGCTGTCAATCACAGAACGATGTGCGACGACGCTGATAGGCTCGGTTAGCTGGTAATTCCACTAGAAACCCCCACAATGGGCTATCAGGCCAGACTCACTCCTGGAATCAAATAGAAATGAGATTTCCGGAGGGAGGGTTTACCAGGCTAGTTTCACCAGGCAGTTCATGTCATTTGTTAATGAGGTAATCAAATGTGACACTGCACTGGCTATGACGACATTAGAGACTGCTGTTGTTCCCCAAATGGAAGGAACGTTTTAAGCCTAGCCTGCTCTTAAACTAACAGTGTCTGCCTCCTGGACCAAACCTTGAAGATGGTTCCAACAGGAGAGGAGCCTGATAGTTGAAAGTTCTCTCTAGGTCGAGATTCTAGGAGCCACAAAGTAAGCCTTCGTAGCCTACCGGGAATGCAAGGACGCACACGTGTGTACTCACACTCACACACACGCACACACACGCAATCTTTAAATATACACTCCAAGGATTATGAGAAAATAGTCGGCAAGAAAACTATCAACAAGTATTTAGTAAAAAAGACAAATATAGATGTAATCCGAACATTGTTGGCTCAGTTTTTATTTTTTTGCCCTAAAATAGAGTCAAGATATGCTTAATAATACCATAACAACAATTCAAATTATAATGCAGTCCAAATTGTATGGAATATGTGTTTGTTTGTATGTTGTATACTTCCAGATATTTGCTATGTTTCCCTTTTTGGATGTAACAAAATGTTTTGGGGTGTAAAAAATGCAGTTGGTAAGAACTATTTAGTAAAAACAGAAATATGATATGAACATTTCAGCTCAGGTTTTTTGGTGCTGTTTTTGTCCTGTAGCCTAATATAGAGTCAAGATGTGCTTGAATCTTAACAATAACCACTTTATTCCTTGGTCCAAATTGTATGATATTTATTTGTATCTTATTTGTCTCTGGTTGTTTCCTTCAAAAGTTATGCTCTTTTCTATTTTCTAAATTTTCTGGTTTGGGTTCAGGATATGTGTAATAAAGGGTTAAAATGAACCCCATGGGACAATATTTTAGGCTGTTACCTGGCAGAATCTTAAAATACACACTTCAAGGATTAAGACAAAGCAGATGGCGAAAAAAGAATTCACCCTATGCACATGGACCCCACTTTCCATCTAGACTAACAGAGATATTAACTTTTAAGTAATGAATGGATATTATTAAAGATGGGTCTTCAGTCATCAAATCAATTTCTGTAGGCCTACTTTTAGCATTTTAATGGATGGAATTGTACCCATCATCTCCCAATGCTAGCAACTAGTAACCAGATAAAAGTATCAAACTCACAAAATTCAACAAAACACAGGAAATATCATCTACTCTGTTAACTCTTTCAGTGCCAAGAGTATTTTCATAAAGTACTCCCCCAGTGCCAGCAATTTGCGTTTTTTTTTATTTTGTAATTTTGTAATTTTTCATTCAAATAAATGATCTGATTGGGTTTTTAAACCCATAATACAGTTCTACCAGTAGAGAGCAACAAATCGACACATTGATGATCTCGCTGGCTCACTCGCCCCTTCCCAAACAGGCTCACGTCATATCCGGTCATAACCGGATGTTGACATTTTTGACAATCGTTGATCGGGCTAAATTACGATGTGATACACGACTACGATGACTGATCGTCACCCAGACCAAAGAGAGTAGACGTGGACCTCTCCGTTTGTTTTTTATACCATGTGAAAAACCGTGACTTTCCCTATTCTGGCCGAAAATGATCGCGGGAAAAAAATGAGAACCGGAAACGGAATCTGCGTCATGAAACCGGAACCCAATGAGTCTGAAGGAGTCAGGAAGCGAAAGTGATCATGAAAAATAAACAGCATAGCGCGACCACAGTCAAAAGTAAAAACTCAGGATTTCTCGTGCTGGCACTGAGGGTACTCGGGAAAAACTCGGGATATCTCAGGGCGTGGCACTGAGAGAGTTAAAAAGTTTCAGGGGGAGGACCCCCGGACCCCCGCTTGGGGAGTCCCCCCCAAATGATAACTCCTCCCACTCACTCTAGCGGGCATATAACTCCTCCCACTCACTCTAGTGGGCATATAACTCCTCCCACTTGCTCTAGCGGGCATACAACTCCTCCCACTCACTCTAGTGGGCATATAACTCCTCCCACTCACTCTAGTGGGCATATAACTCCTCCCACATGCTCTAGCGGGCATACAACTCCTCCCACTCACTCTAGCGGGCATATAACTCCTCCCACTTGCTCTAGCGGGCATACAACTCCTCCCACTCACTCTAGCGGGCATATAACTCCTCCCACTTGCTCTAGTGGGCATACAACTCCTCCCACTCACTCTAGCGGGCATATAGCGCCTTCTACTCACTCCAGCAATCGCTCCACCACACCTCCCCGTCGCACTGGCAAGAGCACCACTGCATGCCAATCCACTCCCTTCTTCTCACACCGGCAAGCAAACCACCACACTTCGCCCACCATACTTCGCCCACCCACCTCACACTGGCAAGCACACAACAGGACTAGCAGGGCCGCACATCCACCATCCTTCAGTTCAAGCTCGACTCCATCCTCAGTCCGTATTAATCATTTTTAACTACCTCACCACGAGTTGCTCCCACACTGCTTCACCTCAGAACCCACTGTTCATCACTGAAGCCGGAATAATCGCTACCCGTTTTTTGGTTCCACCTTCCTTCACCTCAGTGGAATCCTGGCAATGTCCAGACCTCTACTCGCTTCTGCATTGGCCTCCACCACGTCCAAACAAGGCCTTCCTGACCACATCACCTGCATTTTCGGGCACTGGTCCACTCCTCTCATGTCTACTATAGCTACATCCCCGGCAATATTCAGGATGTCTGCATTGCACATTCCCATCTAGGTCAGCCGTGATACGGAGCTCGCCTATCTCCTGTCTGTCGCGCTGGAAGGGGGTTCCCTCTTTTTTGATCCTTCCCGAGGTTTCTCCCCCTTTTTTTCTAGCTCGGGTTTAATCAGTAGCTTTACCTCGATCAGTCGAGGGTCTAAAGGAGTCCATTTGTCCTTGAACATTACATTTTACCCAACAGACAGCTTTTGGGGGGTAGAAAGAGCCACGACAGCCGCCAACTTCTGAGACAACACACCCTCCCTGAGTCTAGTCCTTCCCTGGGACCACCACAACAGATGTTTTGGGAGAAAAGGGAGAAGAATAGCTAAATAAATAAATAAATAACACCATAGTATAGGTTTAGGTTATACTATAAGTTATAGTATAACAACCTATACTATAGGCCAGTGGTTCTCAATGTGGAGTCCAGGGACCCCCAGGAGTCTTCGAGTGGGTTCCAGGGGGTCCCCAGGTAAATGATTGATAGTTAGGAACCAAATGGACCCTTATGGGTCATGACTCCAACTACTATTGACAACCAGAGCTGTGTAGGCAGAGGACAGAGTCTGAATGTCTGCTGAGGTGAGGTGGTACCATTGAGAGCACGCTGGCTTGTATCAGCAGAGCACTGTCATCAACACATCACTCTCTCTTTCCCTCTCTCACACACATGCATGGACACACGCACACACACAGTAGTGGAAGAAGTACTCACGCTCTCCCCCACTCACACACACACACACACACACACACACACAGGCAGGCACGCCACGCACACACAATGTAGAAATACTATTTATAATCCGTTGTTGCACGCCAAAAGAGCCAATATACAAGCTCACAACGCGCCAGGCTTAAAAGTCCTGTATTAAAATTTGTAATGGCATCAAGATGTACTTACTGCACCAAACATAAAAGTATGCAGAATGGCCAATTTTAGAGTGTCATTATTGGATTGTAGTAATGCATTAATGTGTTCATTACTTTAAAGTTGCAGATGGTAACGGTGAGGCTGATTAACCTGCTGCTGGGTACCTTAGCCTATAATAATACCTAATAATGTATCATTAAATACATATTACTATTAATAATCTGCACAGTAACTAAAGCTGTAGTGGGGTAAAAAGTACAATAATTGCATCTGAGACGTAGTGGTAGAAGAAGAAGTATCCAAAAACACCATAAAGTCGTTCTTAAGTACAGTGCATACACAGGCTATATTATTAAATAAAAAGCTGTGCATATATGTATTTTTCTTATTTTATGTAGTTTTGCATGGCACCTTGATTACCTTGCAAGGTGTCTTCTTATTATATTTTTGTTTTATTTTGTTATGGTGTTTTTTGTCATGTGGTCCAGGCAGGTTGAAAACTAGGTCAATTAAATTATCAGGTTAAATTACCACCCACCCAACCACCCCCACACCCACACACCCACACACAGTCCATTAAGTGGGTGTGTTCAGTCATGTGACTGGAGCGGTGCTCTTGGGTCACACTGGTCCTATTCTTAGAAATATACACATGCACATAAACGGATTCAGACCACTGTGCACACACAGGTCAGTAAGAACTGGACAGAACAGGCCTCATCCACTCACACACACGCATGCGTGTACACTCATGCGCACACACACACACACACACACACAGGCAAACTGTGTCATGTTTTTGGGGTCACTTCAGGTGACAGTCATAAAGTACATTCAGCAGGGGACGTTCTCAAGCCGAGGAAAACATTAAACCAAGTAATCACAGTCTAGCCAATTCCTAGAGGCTAGAGTGAATGAGAAGTCACACAGCTGCTGTGTGTGTGTGTGTGTGTGTGTGTGTGTGTGTGTGTGTGTGTGTGTGTGTGTGTGTGTGTGGGGGGGAATACATAATAAAGCCCTAAGTATTATTTCCATTGTGGTTCTCTCTCTAGGGGAACGAGGACAATATGACAGCTTGTCAAATCGGACAGGATTGGCAAAGGCAAAGGCAATACCAAAATGTTAAAATTAAAAACGTATAATACGTTATTTAAAAAAACAAAACACAAAAAGTGACATTTACTCATGAACCATAAAAATGTGTTTGGGAAACAGTGGTGTACACTTAACATTTAAAAGTCCTTCTGGTCAAGCCAAAGTAAAGACCACTGTAACTGAACACTGAAGAGGCTCTAATAAGATGATAAAGGATATCGGCTTAACATCTGAAGTGGTTATAGGTCTAGTGAAAGGATCTGTCAACGTGTGACATGAGGTGTGTGTGTGTGTGTGTGTGTGTGTGTGTGTGTGTGTGTGTGTGTGTGTGTGTGTGTGTGTGTGTGTGTGTGTGTGTGTGTGTGTGTGTGTGTGTGTGTGTGTGTGTGTGTGTGTAGGGGGGGGGGGGGGCACCAAGGGCCCAATAGCAGCATCGAACTGTCATAATGAATGTCGGCTGTCGCATGGGATTCTCCGTGGTTATATCGCCGGGGTGTACCCCTCTGTCCCACCCACTTCCCCATTCGCTGTCACTCAGTGACAGTAGGCGTCACGGCAACCATTGTGAAAACAATACACAAAGGAGACACGCCCTCTCATTAGCGGCAGGCACAAAGGCTGGCACCATTATGTAGTCTGACACACACACCACACACACAAACACTAACACACAGGTCAAGTGATGTGTTCCAATGATCTTGTCTCCATTCCGTCCTGACATCTGCATTATGAAAATACACATACACAGTACACACACACACACACACACACGTGCAAACAGACATATTCATGCATGCATACATACGGATACATCTCACGTACACATAGACAGTGTGAAGTGAGTGTGAAGGTGATGTGGTATGTAGACTACCCAACCAGGCAACATTATGAGGCCAAAAATAACCCTTGACGATCAGAGTTACAGCACCAACCTGTAAGTCTCTCACGCACACACGCATACTGTATGTGTCTATATGCTGAGCCTCCCACTGGCTCTTTGAACACATCAATAATCAATGTCATCAAAATCAAATAGATATTAAGACTGTAGCAAGTTTATAACCACAGTCTTGGCTACTGCGAGCTGCAAATGATGACCACAGTCCAGCATAACCAGTCTCTCCTCTTAGTGTTGGCCACTGGAAGCACGGTGCAGGGCTGTCCTCAACTAAGAATGTTCTTAGTCAACTCAAAGTGTCTGTTTTCAAATGACAGTCAACTACTCATGGGTGTGAGGTTGACCATAGTGGGCTCTGCCACACTGGCATAGAATCTACGCCAGTGTGGCAGAGCCCACTAGATAATGTATAGCTAACCTAGCAGGGATACCAACCTTGAACCTAATGCTGGTCACTGTTCAAAAATGCAAAACTGGTATTCTATTAATGTTTCCACATAAATGTTAACCAGCTCGGCAGCATAAATTACTCCTTCAGCTCGAACATTAACCAGGAAAAAGAAGAGTGACAACTCATGCCAACAGCAGCCTTTCTTCATCAAATTCAGTGCATAACTGGTGTTGGATATAACAGTGATGCGGTTCATCGTTCTAACCAGACTAAAATGAACACACCTTATGAACTCGATCAACTCTGATCTGTTTACAGCTCTGTCCCTGATACCTTATGGGCTTATCGTGATCTGGGAATTGTGCGTAGGGCTACGGGGGTTTGGGAAGATGTTTTATTTCTTTTATTTACCCAGGGAAAGTTGCTGTCATTTTCAGCCTGCACAAGTCCTGCACATGTCACAGACATACAAACAATGTTTTTCCTTTGAATTTGCCTCTGGGGGCACCGCCCATTTCCCTGTGTAGAGACACCGTTCTCCTTCAGCCCTCCTCTTCCGGTCTTCATTCCTAATAACAACAACTATACACGTTGTAATGGAAGTTGCCGACAGATTCAGCTGCGGAGCTCTGAATCTGTCTTGAGAGATTACTCTCACAGTGATACATACTGTAGTTACAAAAGGTAAAATAAATTTAGCTTTTACTGTAAGCTCTGGGAACTCATCAAGAACTTCACAAGGGACTGTGTTTCATACATGTGCCTCTTGACAGAGTCTGTGGACATGACAATGAGCTAAATGTGTGTGTGTGTGTGTGTGTGTGTGTGTGTGTGTGTGTGTGTGTGTGTGTGTGTGTGTGTGTGTGTGTGTGTGTGTGTGTGTGTGTGTGTGTGTGTGTGTGTGTGTGTGTGTGTGTGTGTGTGTGTTACTCACAGATACAGGAGGTAGCGAGGAGTCTGGTGGCCACGTAAGGAGGTAAGCAGTTCTGGAAGGCTGGTTGGAGGACGTAGTTGGAGAAGGTCAGAGCGATGACAGCCAGTGTGGTAGGATACATGATCAGCACAGCACTCCATAGCAGCAGAAACCTACAACACATAAATACAGTCAGTCGTGAGCTTGTAGATCTGCCATTTTTGGGGAAAAAGGGGGGAAAAAAGGAGGGGAACCCCGGTCAATTTAGCATATAGGAATTAAGTGGTTAATGAAATGTGAAGCACAATGAATATTAATGATCTTTAAAATGTAATGACCACCACCTGATTTATACTGCACTATATGACAGTTCACGATTTTCGCCTATAATAGGGATTCCAGGTTGAAAGTGGCTAATGTTGTCTCTCTTGACAGTATTTGTTCCAAACATTGAATCTTTGTTGCGTTTTCTCCATCATGTCCTGGGTGTCACCGTCTATGTGACAGTTGCTGAGGCTGCGTTCCAAGTACTGTACGAAAGGAGACATCCAACTACAGTTCCTCATTATTAATATGAGTGTTCTTTGTAGCAGTGCAGCTGGGCACATGGCTGCTGGCACAGTCACTGGTATGAACCTGTGACCTCATGATTAATGGACTTGAGTAGCAATGTGGTTTATGTTATTTGTTTGTCTTCATTCTGTGTTTTATCAATCTATGCGCTAATAGATAAAACTGATTATGTGCTTACAGTAAAGCAGGGCCTGTTTAATAAATCTTGTGGGACCATAAGAATTGTGCCTTGCGTATGGTCGCTATTCACATGATAAGCCTGCCAGCTGGTTCCATATGAGTCATACTGTACAGTCAGTACATAGTTCTAATACGTACCCAGTGGTCTTTTTTATGAGGGCGAGTAGTCTGCTTTTATGGATATTTAAAATAAGAGAGAGAGACAGACAGACAGACAGACAGACAGACAGACAGACAGACAGACAGACAGAGAGAGAGAGAGCCCTGGATAGTAGTTGTCAGTACTGATTTTGGGGGTAAGATGTTGAAGGGTATGGGCGGGGGGTCCAAACTCCTACACCAGTGGTTCCCAATCATGTAATGCAGCAGGGTGGTTAGCCACGTGGTCCTGATCAGAAGGTCACAGGGTTGAGTTTCAGTCTGTGTGGCCAGCCACCAACAGCAAAGTGGTCTGTTTCCTAAGCTTACTGTCCTGTATTGATTGTACTATGCAATACTATACTATACTATACTATAGTAGGGAGACTCATTTTAGTTTTTATGGGTTGCGAGTAAATATCCCTTGCCTAAATTTTATTTTAAAATTAATAGTATAAAACAAATTATAATAATAATCCAGAACAAATTAAAAGCTATTCACAAATTAAAAACAAATTCAAATGTTTGTCAATAGAATTTCATTTAACATGTTGTGAGCTTGTAGCTCGGCTATTCTCACTAGTTTGGGTCCCAGGGGAGACAAATTTCTAATTTAGGTCTTGAGCAAAAAAAGTTTGGGAACCACTGCTATACTAATACTATACTATGATAAAAATGTTTAAAAAAAAGTGTAATATCGTCCCTGTCGGGTGTCCCAAACTGTTACTTTTCAGGATTCAAATTCTAAAGAAGCAAAAGTAGCAGATCTGCAAGCTCAAAACGTGTTGCTTCGCGTCACGTTTCGAGCTTGCAGATCTGCTACTTTTGTGTGACACAGTAGTATGATGAAGTAGGGCATTTATTTACGAAAAGAAAAGCTAGAAGTTATAATATGGAGAGTAAGACAAGAGGTTTCTGCCCAACAGCAACGATATGATGGCGTGAATGTGGGTAGTAGTAGTAGTACAGTACTTACCCAACCAGGCCTCCAAAGATCTCAGTGACGTAGGAATAATCTCCCCCTGACTTGGGGATGGTGACTCCCAGCTCAGCGTAACACATGGAGCCCAGGGCACAGATGCCACCGCCCAGAACCCACACTACCAGAGACAGACCCACAGAGCCGGCATGCTCCAGGACTCCTTTAGGAGAGATGAAGATCCCAGAGCCAATGATGTTTCCTGAAGAGACGATACAGAGCCACAGTTAAGATGTTAATGTACACAAAACTCATTTATAATCTTTTTTTTTTTTTGTAAAGCACTGTTTTTATTATTATTATTATTATTCAAAATCATTATTATCATTATGCATCCTGATGGTTAAGCCAGAGCATGGACCACATTATCCGCATAGACACTGAGCTTATCATATTATTATCATGAGTTTAGATCTGGCACAAGCCAGAGGGTGACATAAGTTGTGTCACTCGTCACCCTCCTCTCGCTCTCTCCTCTCTTTGCTCGTCTGTCTGCGGTGTTATCTCTTAGCAAAAAGCAAACAACCCATTTAGACCTGAGGTCCATTCTAAAAACGCCTTCTAAACCCTGACCTAAGTTTTCTGAAAAACTTCAAATATTCATTCAAAAATTACCCCCAAAAGGGGTTCCCAGATTGAAAGTTACGTATAGGGGTTCCAGGTCTAAATGGGTTAAAAATTACGTTATCTTTAAGGTTAGCTTTATTTGCACACAAATGATACAAACTTAATGGAGCATTTCACATAAGCTTATGATCTGTTGTATGTTCTAAAAAAAAACGGACCCTCTAAAACAAAACCAGTATGAGTTGTTTTCCACAGCTGATTTGATGGACCACTGTCTTGTCTGTCCACTGGCTTTATCAGATGCTTTTAGGCAACTACATTTACAGTTCAGCCGTTTAGCTTTCCAATCTGTGACAGCAGAATACAAGCAACACCACATATTATTCCTGTGATCCTAAAAAGATCAAAAGCCTCTCTAGAAAATCAGTGGGGTTCATCCACCTGTGAGCATGAATGCACAAGGTGTCTTGTTTGGTAACAAAGTGTTGGAGAGAGAGAGAGACAGACAGACAGAAAGATTGCCACCCTTAGAGCTGTGCTGCTAAAAAGTGTATAGCGGAGGAAGACATATCATAAGAGGGTCGGACTACTAAACTGGATTCATGTGTACTGTAATGTAGGTCCTGCCTGGCTCTAGCAGCGTTAGCCCTGGTCAGCCCAGTTTATGGGGAAACTAGGCTTTGCTTGGTATTCTGTCTGAGGAGGACAGCACCTGTGAAAACAGCAGTCTCCCACAGGACTCTGGTGGCTCACACTTTACAAACATCAGCGCCTTTCTCCCATGACCTGTATCATGACATCTGTCCCTGTCGCTTTTTAATCTCTGTGTCCTCCTGTTTATCTCTAATCTCCTGTGTCCTGGCTCTCCCTGCCTATACCCCCTCAATTCCCTCTCTACCCATCTCTCTCAGTCCGTACCATCTCTGTCCTCTCTCTCTACTCTGTCTTTCGTGTCTCTTTCTCTCTTGCTCCACTGTACCACAGAGTCATGGTGTGTGTAGCACTTTCAAAATTAACAGATCAATGGTAAAAGACACAAGAGAAACTGGACAGGAAAACCACAAACATCTAAGAAACAGTTATAGAAGTTGCAACAAGTTTGGATAAGTTGAGATAACGTGACATAAGCCCTAGGCCTGTCCCCGACTAAGGATTTGTTTAGTCGAATCTAATTGGCAACTAATTGCCAATAGTCGACTGGCAGTCGACTAAATCGAATCTAATTGGCAACTAATTGCCAATAGTCGACTGGCAGTCGACTAATATATATATATATATATATATATATATATATATATATATATATATATATATATATATATATATATATATATATATTATTTTTTTTAGGGCCACAATACATTTTATTTTAAAGGGCCAAGTCTACACAGTTTGTTTTGTGTCTCCAGCAGAGTTTCTAGTGTCTATCTCTCTCTGGAAGAGGTTGCACATGAACTCTGCAGCCGCACTGAGGCGCTCCAACACAAACAATACCAATACAAAGACGAGGAATAAGAAGAATAAAGTGGAAGTTACGTGTGGTTGCAGGTGTAGACTTGGCCAAAAAACTATTAAAAACATTTATGGCCCTTAATTTTTTTTTTTCTTTTTTCGACTAGATTCCACTTAGAGACACGCAGTCGACTCGGACCCCCCGCGACTAACCAGTCGACTAGTCGACTTAGTCGAGGTCAGGCCTAAGCCCAATTGTACTGCCCTGGCCCCTGCAGGTCAATGATACCTGTACACAAAGACTACACTAATATCAAAAAGGCAAAAGAACATTAAAAGAAAAAAGAAAATATACTGTAACAATGTGAGACAATTACAATTGCATGCATCACTGAGACAGGCCATGGTCATTTCACTGTAAAATTACAGCAAGCACTGGACACGGCATCATTGCTTACTGATTGTCATAATGATGCATATAGAGAGAGGGGGAGGGGGAGAGACAGAGCGAAATTGAGAGAGAGAGCGAGAGCGGAGGAGGCCCTGGATAGTAGTTGTCAGTACTGATTTTGGGGGCCTGGTTGAAGAGATGAGCAGTTACATAAAGGCCTGTGCTGTGTGTTTGTGATGTGTTGCATGTTTGTGTTGTGTTCGTGTTGTATTGTGTGTAATGTGTTGTGTTTGTGCTGTAACAAACTGAAGCATCACAATGAATGACCCTGACCAGTCACTACTGTATGATCACTGTGCTCACATTACATTACACACATCATTATAATGCATTAGAATAGAAACCTTTTCGTGCCAGTTGATTCACTATAAAATAATTATATATCTGTAAAACACGACAACAGTCTCTAGTACAGCACATATTCCAGTTCATATTGACAACAGAACAGAGTCTCCTAAATTCATAGGAGACTCTAAATGAATTGGTTTAGAGACAGGAAATTTGATATTCATATAAATATAGGAAGGCAAATAGATATTTAATATGAAGACAGAAGTGATACTAGAATCCACAGTTTAGTATTGGATTTTGCTAAACTTCATCCAGACAAGAGACATTTCATCCTTTATTTGTTTTATCCAAGCCTTCAATATAACTCTCCAAGAAAGACTTTCACTAGTCTGTACATTATTGTTGATTTTGATTTAATTTACTACACAAGTAAATATCAAAACAATGTGTTCATTGTACACAGGTACTCTGTATCTTCCAGATAGTATCCCTTAGCATGGCTTGAGGGCGGCCAGGCTAGTTTTACATTTGCACTGAGCTGTCTTGGCGTAATGATGGCAAAATCAAACTATTAACAAGTCTCAACACAGATGAGTCAGAGTTTAGTAGTTTGTACTTTTGGTATTGCGGAGGGTGATATTACTATATGTTGTCTCACTGAGCAGCAGCAGTCAGTGTTAGCTTTGCAAGAGAGAACTTGACCTTGACTTGTCTCTGAGGTAAACTGGTGAAAAGGTTAAGGTCATGATTAAACAGTCTGGGACCTGCTGTAACCTCACAGAGAAGCCTTATTTAAGCCCTTACCTATAAACAGAGTTTATAAATGTTTTACAAAAAATTCAAATAATGGCAGAAAAATATACAAAATTTAAAAAAAAATCTTTAGAGAAATATTACAATGAAAAGACAAGCGATTCATAATCATGATCATTTTCTACGAAACTAGGAGAGAGAAGGGGAGTTTGCGGACTCGCTGTCAGGCCTTAGAGCCTATGTAGTACACGCCATAACCATTCAGCTATCAGGTTGCATACATTCTTAAATTAGCTGAAAGGCCTTTTTTGACTTTTTGACCCAAGGTCTCTAAAATGTCAAAAGAACACCACTGGAGCAGCTTGGACAATTATGGCCTCTTTACTAAGGTGCTAGTAAGTACAAAAAGCAAGACTGACGTTTCAATGCTACCACGGCTATGATAGAAGAAGGCAGGGTCGGTCCACGGGCCAGTCAGGTGCCATTGACGCACATGGGAGGCAAATCTGGATCAGGAAGTTATATATATTGGAGTCAATGAGAGCCGACTGGACCAGCTTGTGAACAAACACGATTGTGTCCTTTGTCAGTTAATTGGTTCAGGAATATAAAGACATATCACAGGTTGTTTTCTAATCACTTGTTTTTTGATAATTTTATTGAGGCATCTAAACAGCTCCATGTATAGTTTCTGGCTCTGCAGTATCGCAAGATTTGGTCGTCACAGGTTGTCAATGACCGACAGTCTCGCGATACTTTGGTATGTTCAGAAACGTACTTTGTGCTGTTTATAGATACCTCAATAAAATTATACAGTGTACATATCGAAAAGCAACACAGCAGAAAACAATGTGTGATACGTCTTCTTTTATTTTACATTTTTACAAAGGTTGCAGTTGTTTAGAAATATTGTTTGTTCATAAGCTGGTCCACTTGGCTCTCATAGACTCCAATGTATTCCACGGCTGCAGTTTGCTTCCCAGTGCAACCAATCTGCCGGCTGGAATTGCTGGATACTAGCGAAAATGACATAGATGACCGTACCTTCTTTTTAATTACCTTGAATGCTACTGCATCTCATGTTGTTGGCATGACTCTGAGGAAGCTGCAGTAGCATCTTGATTTTTATACTTACAGTAGCACCTTAATAATGGTTATAGTTAGGGTCATAATTGTCCGAGGGGCTTTTGATGCCTGTGACGCACCGGACCTGCCTCCACCTGGCTGAGGCATGGCAGAACTCTCTTTCGTCTCTAAAATATCATCAGGTAATCTAGGGATAACTGCCGACCTTTCCTGACAGCGTCATGTCATTCCGTGCAGCCATTTTCCTGTGAAATTGCCAACAAACACATAGGGCCCTATTTTGGGGGAAAAGGCAAACTGGCATGAAGATCAGTTAATGATTTGGCGGGTGAGGGGTGGTGACAGACTTTTGTAATTTTCCAGACCGGAGAAGGGCGTATCACTACCAAAGAAAAAGCACCTGTGGCGATGTTTTGAAATTGGGCTGAATATATGATCAGTGGGGTTGTTGCAGGTGGATTCAATCATGACCAATCAATCAAATCAACACTTTTCATTACCTCAAAAGAGCAGTGAGCTGTGCTACGGTGTACTGGTTTTTACAGTGTCATGGAAGAAATGTCATTTTCTTAGCAAACTAATGTCCTTGTGTAGGAGGTGCAGAGTCACCACCAACAAATCTACAGCACCTCAAACAGACTGCCAAGAGCAGATGAAAGTCGAAAAAATCAATTATCCTATCATCCTATCTAAATCACCAATTCATCTTTTATCAGATAACAGTGAATGCCAACACACGCACGAACACATATATAGACAGACATTCCAAAATACAGCTGTATCTGTTCACTTTGTTTTTACAGCTGAACAGCGCTTTTCCACTGTATGGTGCTGGCCAGTAGCAGAGCTACCATGGGGGCAAAGGGTGCGAGAACCCCAGGCCCTAGGGCTTACTGAGGGCCCCTTAAGGGCTGTTTTTGTTTGTACATTTTTCATAATATATGTTTTCAATTATTTTTTTTATTTAGCACTATAAAGCAAAATTGTGTAATGTAATTTAATTATATCCTGGAATCAATCTGAGCTTGTTATTGAATTTTTTTACTGGAATCAATCTTGAGCTTGTGTTACTTTTATGAAGTTAAGTGCAGCTGTCTGTCACTACCCCTGGGCTGTAGAACTTTCTATTTGGCGAGATACAAATGCAATGTTTTCAGATTCATTTGTGTAAGTGCAGACGCTGGATGATGGAATGAACAGCATGATGACAACAAATGGAATAAAGAGACACACTGCCTCTGTGGAGAGTAGTATGCTGCTTTTCTCTCTGGGGTATTTTATCCCTGTGTAAAAAAAAAAGGCAATGGCCTGTCGCTGTCCAATGGCAGTGGTGCTGAACCATTCACCAATCCATGCATGTAGAACGGTGTGTGTTGTCCTTGGTTTGTCTATTGCATCATGGCTGGCAATCAGTTTCTTCCGTGTGATAGGATAAAAGCTATTTTACCGTTAGTTGCATTTTTTATTTGAAAATGTCATCATGAAATCTAGGGACAACTGCCCACCTTTCCTGACTTTGTTATGTCATTCCGTGCAGCCATGTTCCCGTGAAATTTTCAACAAACACATAGGGCCCTATTTTGGGGGAAAAGGCAAACGGGCATGAAGATCAGTTAATAAGTTGGTGCGTGAGACGTGGTAACAGACATTGTTATTTTCCACACTGGAGAAGGGCATATCGACCAAAGCAAAAGCACCTGTGGCCAAGTTTCAAAATAGCTTGGATTAGGCTGAATATAATGTCAGTGGGTGTTTTGCAAGTGGATTCAATCATGACCATTCAAATTATTGTTTTTCATTAACTTTAAGAGCAGTGACCTGCTCGTAAAGTTTGCAATAGCAAACTAATTTTCATAGTCAAGGAAGAAATGTAAGAAAGGTAATTTATCCCAAGGGCAAACTAATGTTGCCAAATCTACAGCACTTGAAACTATGAAATGATTAAAGTTGAAAAGATTTATGAAATATTCTTAATGAAATAAGAAAGTAACAATGGCAATTAATTGTCTGGCACAGCTCCTATGAGTAATGTTTCTCAATGTAAGGCCCAATTCGTAAATCAAATAAACTTTGCAGAAAGACTTTTCTTGCATGTTGTATTGTCACTTACATTTTCTTTTAACTGCCCCTCTCTTCATTGTATTTTTTTTGTCTGATGAGCTGCCGAAGCATTTGGACAAGCAGTCATATCTACCAACAAGGCGCTCTCTGCATAAGCTAATGTCCTTGCATCAATGTCACTACTAGAGACCATCTCCCAAACTATGTACTATTGTTGGTGAACTTTTATACCATTCTTTGAATTAATAAAAGAAAATCTAAAGCCGGCAAAAGATCACTAAAAGATTCAATATTAAATGTTTTAATCTACTGAGTTACTATGAGTTCAATACAGAAATAACCATTTAATCAATGAACTTGGGCATCAGTTGAATCACCAAAGTATCCATTATCACATGACCCTGAATGCCAACCTGCTGCACTAGTTTGATCCGGTCTCAGTAGCATTGACCTGTTCTGACCTGTCTTGATCTGCTGCCCACACACACACACACACACACACACACCCCCCCACACCCACACACACACACACACACACTTTATTTTAATATGTACTGCCATTTGTGTGTATGGCGAAAAAAGAGAAGTACCTGTACAAATATGTGTGTCCATTGAGAAATCAATAAACATGTTTTGTTTTAAGTTATCTTTCTGCCTGCGAGACATGACTCCTTTGTGTTCAACTGCAACAGCATAACAAGACAGTGTTCTACAATATCCCAACTCATTGAACCACGACATAGCTTGTCATGATTCCATCATAGCATAATGCAATGATTGAATTAATGGAACATAGAGGAAGAATGCACATAAAACATTCTGTATGTGTTCTATGTCTATGCATCTATTGCTGAATCTGTAGTGTTCATAAAGGCTTAACCCATTCAATACGGGAACGCATCTGTGTCACTTTAGATTTCTTTGGCTATTCAAAAATAGCTGATCTACAAGCTCATAGCGCGACACATGAGCTTGTATATCTGCTATTTTTGAATAGCAGATATACAGAATAAACGTGAAAATGTGTGCAAATCTTTGAATATATATATACATTTTAACTCAAATCTTTCCTTCTGGGGGTCCCACTCCCTGGAACAAAATATTTTGAGATGGGGGGGGGGGGGGTTCGTGGACAAATACATATAATTTTGGGTGGTCCTTGACATGAAAAAGGTTTGAGAACCACTGATATTATAGCAATTATTTTACTGTTAGGATTTAGAAAACATTTGTAGAATCCCCAGAAGCAAAGATTTTAGTTTTAAAAAAATCGCTTTAAAAACATATACATTCGCCCAAAGTATAAAATAATGGTTATAGCTATAAAACTCAGTGGAGACTGAGACAGTCAGGCGGCAGACGGCACTGATCATCAATTCACCTGCCTGCTGCACACCACACGGCGGATAGGACACACAATGTGAATAAATATAATATCACATAGATCTCAAATCAGATATAAACTCTAACAGGTGTGCAATAATAGCACTAGGCTGTCCTCTATAGTAGGATATAATAGATGTATTTATGGCAGGAGCTATGCAGATTAAAACCTTTATTGGTCACCAATAGCCTGGTAAGAAATGTAATTATGCCATATTAAATCCCCACATAGGAATGTATGGAAATGGACACTAGACAAGAATATATCTAGTGTGCCATGATACAAGTCCAGGTGGGCCTTGGGACTTTGTAACAACCACACATTATTATTATTATTTCAATATAATACGATACAGTATACAAAAATGTATGCATTTTTTATTTATTTACTATATCAGTACTTTGGGTGCACAATTCCCAATACAGATGCAAATTCTATACCCTAATACTTTTTATTTTTTTTACCAATCCCAACCTGGCATCCCCATTTTGGAAATGTCATTTTAGGGATTTTACCTGAAACCTACCATTCTGTCAATCAAAAGAGGCACAGGGCAGTGCCACACCAATGCACAGAATTTGAATACGGGATATACTGTTTGTTATACAGTATGTAGCAGTGTAAACATTGAAATGTATGACTTTCTTTTTATCATAGGGCTCCAAGCCTCCAACAACACATACTGTGCATATTTGAGTGAGATTTTGACAAACCACGTTTGTCTGTAGGGCAAATTCACCTTTACTGGAATGTGAAAATTGCATGGAATGTGTGGGATATGGGAGTGGGACATAAAACTTCTGGTAAGTCAGCCAGTCAGCCAACCAGCCAGTCAGCCAGCCAGCCAGACACCCAGTTTGATTTTAATTAAATAATTAACCTCATGAATGAACCCTAGCATCCCTATTCTGGGAAAATAGTAGATCTACAAGCTTACAACGCCTCGCAACTCGACAAGTATAGACCCCTGATCATAAACCTTCTCCTGCATATCATCGGTGATGGGAGGTTAATAAAACGTAACTGATGATAGCTATCTCAATTTCTCTAGAATAATGTTAGGCTACAGACCTCAGCAACCAACATGTTGGCAGGAGGCAATGCCATGTGCCTATTGGGGTTGGTTGGTTGTACTACACAGTACACACAACAGTCTACTTTTATTCTTCATTAACAACTTAAACCGAGGCTTAAACTGTGGCAACCAGTCCTTATTCTGGGGCAAACATTCTGCAAAAATAGCATAGATTTTCGGTGAAAGTATTTGATGTGGAGGGGGAAAAGAGGGGACGAGTTATAGACCACTGGGAGACTCTGGTCAATAAAGTATATAGGGTTTAAGTGGTTAATTCCATAATCTATATAATGGTTCAAATTCCCCTTTAATGAACAGTGCAGTGCCTGTCTTCCTTTGGTAAGAAATAGCATACTTTTAAGTGTGCTTTCTAATATTTGGCATGCTGCTGTGGTCTGTATTTAGCCTTTATTTAGCCTGGTAATTTAATTGACCCAGTTGTCAACCTGCCTGGACCACATGACATAACTAAATGAAACAAAAATATAATAAGACACATCAAGGTGCCATGCAAAACTACAAAAATAATAAATGAATTTCTGCACAGCTTTTTATTTAATAATATAGTCTGTGTGTGTAGGTGTGTCACACACACACACACACACACACACACACACACACACACACACACACACACACACACACACACTAATTAAGAATATAATAATGATGAACATTTTATTTGTAGCCTTCTCCAAACATCACAGTGTGCAGCCACGTCGACATCACATTGCCTCTATACTGTAATCAGAACTCCCCCTTTGAACATGATGCAACCCAGCCAGCAGTTTTCATTTTCATCCACATGTACGGTTTAGCTAAGCTGTGCCAGATGGCAACATGGACCGACCGACCACATGTAGATGAAATACGCCACAACTTCATCATAACTTCAAATAATAAGCTATTAAAGACCATGCTTTAATCGGTCGTTGTCAAAACTCTAGGCTACTTTAAGGTCGGAAGAAGCATTCTACGTGTTGTGTTTTAGGACGTTTTGTCTCCTCACAAATCACCAAATGACAAAGGCAGCGCTATTTTTAAAACGTATAGTAGGCTAGGGCTAGGCTATAATGTAACTAATATAAACTATGCGGGCGCTTTGTTGTCACGCGCGAAACCGACATCCATCTACAGGACAGAGTACATCAGTACCGACATTCACACTTATGTTCCTACTACCGTATACCAGTGGTGGAAAAACTACTCACATATCTTACTTAAGGAAAAGTATCAATACTGCAATGTAGAAGTACTCAGTTACAAGTAAAGTCCCGTATTCAAAATGCACTTGAGTAAAAGTACAAAAGTATTGGCATCAAAATGTACTTAAAGTACCAAAAGTAAAAAGTAGGCTACTCATTATGCAGAATGTCCCATTTCACAAGTTTCCAAATGTCATTTGAAAATAGCAGATCTACATAAGCTCAGGTGTGAGCTTGTAGATCTGCTATTTTCACATAGCCAATGTTTTACAAAGTAACTAGTAACTAGTTAAGTTAAGTTTTCAAATAATTGTAGTGTAGATTAGAAGTAAAAGTACTGAAAACTGGAAATACTCCAGCAAAGTAAAAAAAGAATGCTCAAAGTTGTACTTATAAGTACAGTACTTGAGTAAATGTACTTAGTTACTTCTATTACTTCTATAAAACTGCAGGTAGGCTACCCATTGCCCCGATAAAGTATTAAGAGTTTTCACTGAACTGCATGGAGTGATACAGAAATCACATGTACGCTATGTCCTTAAAGGGATATTTCACTTTCAAATAAAATAAACATTAAAAGAATATATGAAAAAAATTCAAAAAAGTAACAGAAAATTCACGGCCACCGTGATATTTACGTTACTTTTTTTATATTTATTTTATGTATATTTTTAATATTTATTTTATTTGAAAGTGAAATATCCCTTTAAGACCACATGCACGCTGTTTCCTATACAGTATGTTAATGATCGCCTATTATGTTCTACCAACAGCAACATAAAACACCTTAATGATCTTCATACTTGGTCATAAAGTGATTCTATAAGTTCCTCTGTAGTTCGTCATTATGGATAATAAATAATAAACTCACCAATGATGATAGCGCAGGCGCTCATCAGTCCTATTTCCTTCTTCAACGCGACCCTGTCGCTCCCCCCCGGTGGGTTCTTGTCCTTCTCCGTGGCCGTCATGGTTGTTGTGTGTGGAGACTGTCCTCTGACTGCTTCTAACCTCCTCCTGTTGCTGTTAGTCCATCTGATCTGACACACACACGACTGGAGGGGATGTGGATCTGGACCTCTCTCTCTCTCTCTCTCTCTCTCTCTCTCTCTCTCTCTCTCTCTCTCTCTCTCTCTCTCTCTCTCTCTCTCTCTCTCTCTCTCTCTCTCTCTCTCTCTGACTGACTTTGTGCCTCTCTTTCTCTCTCCGACACGCACTCTCTCACTCTGACTGTTTCCCCCGCGTTTTCTCTCTTCCTCTCACTCTCTCTCTCTCTCTCTCTCTCTCTCTCTCTCTCTCTGCTTCGATCTCTCTCTCTCTCTCTCTCTCTTTCTCTCTTTCTACCTCCCTCTCTCTCTCTCTCTCCCCCCCTCTCTCTCCCCCCTCTCTCTCTTCTTCTCAGTCCCCCCAAAAAATCTGCTATATTGGCTTACAAATTATTTAAGACCAACTAACTGTAGCATATAGTATACTATAGTATACAAGTTGTTCATAGCAAACTACTCTTGTACTATGTAATGTTTCTGTAGAAAATGTGTAGAAAATGCTGGGCAACCCCCAGCCTTGATTTTGGGAATTCCCCACACCTGCCAAATGTCAAATGATGCCCCCCCACCTGCCAATTGATTAGACACTCAGTCTCACTCTCCTCCACAGACCACAGTCATTCTCCACAGAGAACTCTTCTGCATCTCTACCCTGCAAATACTGTATGTACGTTTCTGTAACTGTTGACTGCCACATGAATTCTGGTGAATACAATTGCTGTCAATGCTGTCTGCCTTTTCATCCAAACCAAACTATTAGAGGGATTTCATCAAGGCCTGATAGTTATTTACGTTCTTATTTACGTTATTTAGTTATTACGCTGATTATATATGAATCTAATCTAACCTAATCCAGCTTGTTCAGTACATGAATGGGGAAAAAAGAGATAGGCCTAAAGTAAAATGACAGATTGAAATCAATCACACTGGCAACTTTGTGGCAGTCAGGCTGCGCACACACAAATTGTGAGCCAGTAGGTGCCAGCCTTCCTGAAGTATGATCGCCTCATGACCCCCCTACCAGCTGCACCTGTAAACCATGCCTGAGTGACTACTTGGCCAACACTGTACATTGTCCAGTGTCAGGGTTTAAATAAGGACAAAACATGTGAAAACCAGGAGGCCAGTCAGAACATGCAAGAAAAGCAGAGAAGCCACAGGCAGTAGGGTGATTCAGTAAAAAAGTGGTTTTCAAAGAGGGGTTCGAGGAACCCCAAAGGACCTTGGGGGGTCCCCAGCTAAATTATTGATAGGTAGGAACCAAATGGACCCTTACAGGTCCACAAATGCAACCAAATATTCCAAAACACAGGAAAGTGCTATACAGTCACCCGGTGTCATTATGGTGCGGTGCTATAACCCTTTAAAGCTTGACACTACATCGCTTTCCACAAACAAACACATGCCTGCACATAAGCAGGGCTCACACACGCCTTATTAGATGTTTCTCACACACATTCAAAGTATTTGAAACATCATGGCAAAACATGTACTTAGGCCATATAAGTTAATTAAATGCTATTTAGACCATTCTTTATTTAATGTTGTTTGATTAATTAAAACAGATAAACAAAAGGAAACAAAATAACATTACAATGCATGCCTGCCTGCAGAGCACCAATCGTGCACAAAAGTGGCAGCGGTGGCCTAGTGGTTAGAGGGGCGGCCTTGATACCGGAAGGTCCCTAGTTCGATTCCCCAATTCATCACATCAATCATGAATCACCGCTGAATAGCCCTTGAGCAAGGCTTCCATGCAGGGCCTGGCTGTAAATAAGTGTTAACTTAGTCCAACACCCTGGGTAAACAACAAACTTTGCTTTGCTTTGCACCACAGTGCACACATGCACGTGGTGCTAGTTCAGCACCACGGACAGCGATCATGTCATTTTGGAACCCTCTTCAACCAATTACGCTGGACATAATATTACATGTGATGGGCCCGCCCAACGTGCCAGGGACCCATGCAGTCCTGATAGAAAAGAAAGGTTGATGTGACGGGCCTCCGGGAGTCCCTGGCCAGGGGGTTTCCTCCTCCTCCCCCCCCCCCCCCCCCCGGCCCCCCCTGAAGCTCCGCCCCTGAACCCACCAGTTTTGCTGCTGTGGCACTCTGGGTGAGAAGGGCGGAAGTACAGGAAGTACCGCCCAAGGAAGTTATGTTGATGCCTTACATTCCCCGGGAATGAAAATTGTGTTGTGATTGGTCGGGGGGAAAAAAACTGCTTCCGGGGGAAGTACGTTATGGGAGTCCCGCCCTACACTACAGACACTTTCTGCATAAGGTCGTTACAGGCTTTTACCCCGAGAAAATGCTGGGAACAAGGTTATTGGTGTGGCAACACCACTCTGGTCTTGAAACGCATATGCCGCTGGCCACTTCATAAAATAGTCCATCACTACTATGACACAGTAGTTCCCGGTCACGGACGTGTGATCGGACCGAAGCAGAAACTTGTGTCCGTATATTATAAGTACAGGCGGACATGCTTCACAGCCTGAACCACCGCTAACAGCTCTTGTTGGGTCAGCAGTTGTAGTACACGACTACTCACTCTCAGACTCCGCCTTCCAAGATAGCACTGGGCCCAGGCCACTGGCATTACTGCCGTTTGGTTGTCCAGTTCAAAACTCAATACAGAGCTAGCCTTCCTCACCAGCTTGTTCAGTGTGTTTATGGCTGGTGTTGATGTTACCATGGCAAAGGAGAAGACACTCCTGTGGTGGAGGGCCTCTGTGCTGTCAGTCCAGTCCATACAGTTTCTTCTTTTTTTTACCAACTTGCTTGAAGAGCATGCTAGTCTACTAACAGACAGAGCAACTAGTGAACACCTATGCGACATGTTTTCGACATCTTTTTCAACATTGTCTTTCCTTTAAGCCAATGGGGAGTACTTCCCATACTCTGAACGGCATCCTCCCATGCTATGGCATCATAACCTTACTAGACACGCCTGCCGTTGGTTCTCTGTGTTTCCTTAATTTAAATACATTTGAGACACCTTTTTTTTGTTCTTGTTTCAACTCAAAACAAAACAAAACACGGTAATGGCGGCAGCAGGAGAAGAACGAACTGAGTCTGATCAGCAGCTGAATCAGCCTGACAAACCTCCAAGAACACCCCATGGCCTTATCTGAAGTCCATGTTATGAAAAAAAACGCACAGACAGACATACAAAAAAAAAATCTAATGCTTACTGTGTTTACCGAAGACAAACTACATCGCTTACAAGGTTCTATAAATTCATTGTGAAAACATTAAATGGTGCATTTATATAGCGCTTTTATCCAAAGCGCTTTACATAGATTGTGCATTGCATTCACCCATTCACACACACATTCATACATACACCGATCGCGGAGGAAACCATGCAAGGCACCAACCTGCTCATCGGGAGCAATTAGGGGTTCAGTGTCTTGCTCAAGGACACTTTGACACTAACTCTTCTGGGGTAGCCCAGGATCGAACTGGAAACCTCACGGCTTCCATCCGGCCGCTCTACCGGCCACTCTACCCCTGAGCCACTGCCATCCCATTACAGCAATGCATTGAGATTTAATTACAATGGGTCACATGTAGACCTAAAATAAATGTCAAAGTCATACCAGTTTGACTGGAGAACATGCTACTGGTCAGGGAGAGTGAGTGAGTTTGTGAGAGAGAGAGAGAGAGAGAGAGAGAGAGAGAGAGAGAGAGAGAGAGAGAGAGAGAGAGAGAGAGAGAGAGAGAGAGAGAGAGAGAGAAGAGAGAGAGAGAGAGAGAGAGAGAGAGAGAGAGAGAGAGAGAGAGAGAGAGAGAGAGAGAGAGAGAGAGAGAGACACACATGGTGAAAGATAAAGAGACAGTGGGGTGGAGAGAGAGAGAATCAAACTACTAATACTGTCCCATGTGGTGCGTTTCTCTCTCTCTGCCACCCTCTTTCCAGCCTCTCTCTCTCTTACTCTCTCTCTCGCTCTGGCCCACACATAGCAGTTCTATCATTAGACCCACAGCTGTACACTCAATGTCACAAAGTTTGTCTTAGGCTTAGATATTAGGCTCTGCATAACTGTCAACACAGTCACACACGCACAAATGCACGCATGCACACACGCACACACACACACACACACACACACACACACACACACACACACACACACACACACACACACACACACACACACACACACACACACACATACACACACACACACAACACACACACACACACAAATATGGCTCTGACCTTTGTAGTCCTTACTATTGGTTGTTTGTAATGGATCTAGAAAGTGAAGATTAAATTTGCATTGATTGCAATCGATTACAACATCCCCAAATATCAAGCCATTTGTGTCCTTTGAGTGTACATGCTGTTTGTGTGTGAAAAAAGTGGTTTAAGCTGACCTTGGTTTCTTCCCATTCATGCAATTGCTGTATACACATTTACATGAGCAGCCAAACAACACCACAGTCTTGTGGCCACTGGGAGCTGACCAGCATGACCACCACTATGGTTTCTACTGTCGCTGTTGGCCACTGGGAGCTGACCAGCATGACCACTGTCTTTTACTGTTGGTCACAGTGAGCAGACCAGTGCAGTGAATAATATTATCACAGTGATCATATGAACAGGTTCACCTGGTTATGATTATCCAACAACACCCCCGGGCCCCTCCCTCTATCTTCAACTGAAAACATTTCAAGTATCCCCCTCCCCTCTGGGACAGTGCTAACAACAACATGTCACTCTCCCCAGGGCGAACGAACGTGAGTACACCTATTCTCTCCTTTCATTGTCCCTCCACCTCTCCTTATATTCATCCCTCCTCCTGTGAGGTGTAACCTGACACCTGGCTGCTGAACCCATCATGGAAATAACTAAATGTGAGAAAAAAAAGTACTACAAAAGCTTAGCCTTTGTAGTACATTTGTTGCACCATAGAGTTATATAACTCTGTCTATCAATCTGCCGAACATAGTGGCATCTTTGGTTAAGTATGAAGCTGAATGTCGATTTATTTTTTAACATAGCAGGGATAAAGGGGTGGTCAAACAGAGGCACTTCAAAAATGCCTTGGCAAAATAGCACATCAGGCACAATAGTGTGGTGCGCTTCTGGAGGAAAAAGTGATTCAAGGAGACTTTGAGCCTTGAGTGTAATATCAAACTTTTGTCAGCATTTGTCGCACTGTTTCTGCCACATCGTCAGGTGAGGTCAATGTCACAATCGAGGACAATTTCAACACATGGGTGGATTTTAATGAAACTCGTTGGGGAATAATCAGTGAGCTGCCCCGAAGAGATGATGTACTTTTGGGGTGAAAAGGTCAAGGTCACAAGGTCAAAGTTACATAATCTGCCACATCTCAGGAACAGATGGATGTAACAAGACATGTATGGAGTAAAAGATGTGAATGGGCTCTTAGTCAACTAGCCTGGTCGATTAAGAGTTAACGAGGGTAGAGTTGAGTCGAGGCGTCTGAGCATCAAGGAGAGATATAAAGAGAGCGGAAGGGAGAAAAGTAGATGGAGAAGTAGAGATACAGCAAGAGAGAGAGAGAGAGAGGAGGAGCACAAAAGGCAGCACAAGAGTTAAGGGGCCTCAACACTCTCTCTCTCTCTCTCTCTCTCGCTCTCTCACACACACACACACACACACACACACACACACACACACACACACACACACACACACACACACACACACACACACACACACACACACACACACACACACACACACTCACTTCCTCTGGGGTTGAAGGAGTCAGGTCGTTAAGTCGTGGCAGGCTGGCAGTGCCTTTTCTCTGCCCAACCAACCGACAATTAACAAAAAAGAGAGGAAAGCAAGGGCCCCCAACTTGGAAGTCTCCCCACACCCCCTCCTACACCCCCCAACCCTCCAACCACCCTCCATCCCAACCCCAATTCCCTGTCTCCCCCAACTTAAAAAGACCCCCAACAAAGACACGGGAGGCTTGGTTGTTGTTGTTGTTATTGTTTGTTGGGGGAGGGTGGGGGGGGTGCAGGAAGGCGGGCTGACTGAAACACAGGCCACAGTGTGAAGGGGCAGTCGGGGGGGAGAAGAGGGCACGGGAGGGGAGGAGAGGAGGAAGGAAGGGAGGACACGGGAGGAGAGGAGGCGGTGGAGGGCACGAGGATGGGAGGCAGGCTGGGGGTGAGAGAGGAGGTATAATAAGGAGGAGCCAGAAGTTGAAGAGGAGTCAGGGGAAGAGAGATGGGGAAGGGGCCATAGGAGGCAGGAGTAAAGAGCCGTAGCATCCTTATACTGGGGCGAAAA
>NC_137603.1:48614916-48792416 GCF_963280865.1 Gymnoscopelus braueri
TTTGCATTCTCTCATGGGGCAATTTCCAGCCATGTGAAATAGTAGTGAAATTGTGGAACCCTCTCAAGGAGCCCTGGAGGTCTCTGGACCCCCAGATCCTTTGAGATTCTCAAAGGAGAACCACTGATTTACAGTAGGCTATACAGTATGTGAGTAGCCTACATAAGAGCATGGTGCCTCACTTGAGGACTTGAGGACATGGCAACAACAGGGATTTAACTCATTATAGGATCCAACAGCTTCAATTTTTTTCACAACATTTATAATGATGTCTTCTTCAGGACAGGTCCTTTGTTGTATCTTTTCTGTTTAATGAAGCAGAAATATCTTAAATTGATCAATATAAATTAACCTTCCCTCTCAATGCGCCACAGACTGAAAGTCAAGCCTTTAGCGCCATCTAGTGGTTAATGTAGCCTTGTACAGTTTTAAAAGTGTGTGTGTTTGTGTGTGTGTGTGTGTGTGTGTGTGTGTGTGTGTGTGTGTGTGTGTGTGTGTGTGTGTGTGTGTGTGTGTGTGTGTGTGTGTGTGTGTGTGTGTGTGTGTGTGTGTGTGTGTGTGTGTGTGTGTGTGTGTGTGTGTGTGTGTGTGCGTGTGTGTGTGCGTGTGTGTGCCTACACATAGATATATCTATGTGTAGGCCTACTTCATGAACTTCATTTCCAAGAACAGAAAGAATTGGATCAAACTAGAGCAAACTGACTCCACCCAGCTGGCACTCAAAGTAAGCCAAAACAAACAGTGTGACTGAATGGGCAGAGATCTGTTCTGAAATACCATTGGCTATTTGTTGACAAATGGAATTAAGCTCAATCTGCTATTCCACACGATAGATAGATAGATGCAAGATAAAACAAATAAATAAAAGTTATATATTTTACTTATAGAGTTAACATTAATGCAATAGAGGATGTGAAGAGAAAGTCTTATCAGTTCTGGTTGCCCTTAGTTGCCCTTGGCACAGCGAAACGAGTATAGGACACTGCAACACACTTGGACACATGCATTTAAATTTAATTGTATTACCGTAGGCTCAGTACTCACAGTACTTCTCCCCTCTGTGTAGCTTTCTGCAGACCTACACAAACACTTGCACGCACGCATGCACACACACACACGCACGCACGCACGCACGCACGCACGCACGCACACACACACACACACACACACACACACACACACACACACACACACACACACACACACACGCGCACACACACACACACACACACACACACACACACACAATGTGCTGTGTCTTCATGGCCCACTGTGTTTGTCTATAAGATAATGATAGCTCACATCATGGCACTTTGATGAACACATCTTTATTGCCAAACATACAAGATACCATAAAACAAACAAGACAGACATTCTGTAAATACAAAATAGACAAAAAGCAAATACAAAACAGATAAAAACACAATAAATTAGTTAAAAGGAGAGGAGTTGTTAAAGAGCCAGGTTAAGAACTGATATGTTATTATCACATCACAGGTTTACTGGAGTAAACCAAAAATAATTTGTCGCACAAGCTCCATTATTGCAGTTTTAAGAAAGTAGGAAAGAAATAGAGAAACAAAGAAACAGCTAAAACAGGTCAGTATCAATATGAGCAGTGTAAAATATATACTAAGCTATATACAAGGTGTGTGGTTAAACATATCAATACAATGTGGCAGTTAAAACGCCGCAGATATAATAACAACCATGACATGAGTGTACAAGTGACAGTCAGTGCCAGTGCAGCCAGTGGTGGGGAAAGTACTCAATTGTTTTAATTAAGTAAAAGTATCAATACTGCAATGCAGAAATACTCTGTTACAAGTAAAAGTCTGGTATTCAAATTTACTTAAGTGAAAGTACAAAGGTTTTGGCATCAAAACTATACTTAAAGTACCAAAAGTAAAAAATACTGAAGTGGTTAATATATGTTTTCTAATAATAATCAAAATCTACAAAGTAACTGGTAACTAAAGTTTTCAAATATTTGTAGTGGAGTGTGTACAATGTTTGCCTGTGAGATATGTAGTGGAGTAGAAGTAAAAGTATTGAAAATAGGAAACACTTCAGTAAAGTAAAAAATACCGCACAATTGTACTTAAGTACAGTATTTGAGTAAATGCCCTTAGTTTACTTTCCACCACTGAGTGCAGCAACAGCGGGGCACACCTGCAGTCATATATATATACAGGAAGTTAATCCTGTGCGGCGGCCTCTGTCGTCAGGACAGCCTGGCGACAGGCGGGCTTAGCGCTTGTTCAACAGCCTGATGGCGCATTGAAAGACATGTTGAAAGACGTGTTAATGTTACAGACACAGACACAGACACAGAATGTTGACCTGCTGTCTAACCCTGTTTGATCTGCAGTCTGCTAGTTGGTGTACAGACTGTACAGACTTTCACAAGATAAGGTCAGTGCTCTGCTTATATCAACTGGGAATGTTTTGGTTGTAGATGTGCAATAAAACACAATGCACACTCATCAAGACATCTTTAATTAATAATGTTTTATTAGTGCAGAGATTTGACCAAGGAAGCAACTACCCGTGCGGGTTTGCAGCACAATATATGGTGGAGTAGAACTTCAGCTTGGTTGAATTGTTGTGCTGTTTATGCTTTCCATCCTGAGAGACACCCCCCCCCCACCCCCCTGCCTCTTGGATCTTCCAACAATCCTCTGGTGGAAACATTAACCACTTTCAAACTGTCGTCCCCATTTTGGGCATAGGTGGGAAATTCGCTTTTCAAAGATTTTCAAAAAGTGTGAATAAGCAGATCTACAAGCTCACAATGCATCACAATGCGTTGTGTTGTGAGCTTGTAGATCTGGGGTTTAAGAGGTTGACTCCATCTGAAAAAGGAAGCAGACTGGTCAATGAAAGCAGATGTCGTCTGTAGGCCTATGACTTTATGGTTGCTAGTTTAAATCCCTGAGGTGCTTAGAAAATGAGGAGTGGCTTTCTTCCTCGCCTCCATCAGCAAGTGCCATGAATGTGCCTTTTAACGCAAGACTTAATCCCAATTAGTTCCAGAGGAGCTGTGCTGTGGCGGTGTGGCCAGCTCCCTGTGACCCAACTGTGGTCCCTTTCCCATAAACAGGCTCAGGACCAGAATTTCATTGGTTCCAATTCCCTAGAAAAATACTGGAACCATAACCAAACAGCTCTGTGCTGCTGCTGCATTCTCTTTGAAAAATGATTATTAATAATAATAATAATTTAAAAAAAAATAACATTTACATACTGTGATTTTGTTGTGTGCCTTCAACGCTGTAGTTTCATGATGTGTTTTTCAACATTTAATATTCAGTTTGCTTTGTTCTGCCTCTGACTTCATTATGGGCTCCGGTTCCAGCAACACACAATCTAACCACACAAGTCTTTGACTGACAGGTTGGGAAATAACCGACATTGCCAAGGACTCACCCTACAATTAACACAATCACAGAGCAGGCATCACAATCTCACAGCAATAAAAACTCAACAAAGCTGCAGCAATCCTGAAACAGCCTCTCAGCTCTTGACATTACACACTCGTTACCAGGCAACCAGAGACACTTGTGGCCAGGAGTAGCCTTTAATTTGCAGGCAATAGCCACCAACCAGCCCGCTACAGCTAATCTATCTTTAATTTACACATGTAGCTGAAGCTCATATGCAGAGTGACTTTCAAGCCCAACGTTGGAAAAAGTTTGAGTACTGAGTTCAGCAACTTTGTAATCAACCAGTGGTAAATAGTGCAAGCATCAGAGCCACAGTGGACAGACAATTCGAGTGATCCTCTATGGTCATGATAAGGAACAGTACTACAGACATTTAATTTGTATTTTGAACTGGTGACTGTGTGTGTGTGTGTGTGTGTGTGTGTGTGTGTGTGTGTGTGTGTGTGTGTGTGTGTGTGTGTGTGTGTGTGTGTGTGTGTGTGTGTGTGTGTGTGTGTGTGTGTGTGCGCATGTGTGCGTGTGTGTGTGTGTGTGTGTGTGTGTGTGTGTGTGTGTGTGTGTGTGTGTGTGTGTGTGTGTGTGTGTGTGTGTGTGTGTGTGTGTGTGTGTATGTGTGTGTGTGTGTGTGTGTGTGTGTGGGGGTGGGGTGTGCGTGCGTACGCGCGTGTGTGCGTGTGTGCGTGTGTGTGTGTGTGTGTTTTATGATGGCCATATACAATGTTAGCCGAGTTGAGCGGTATGCGGGTGGTCCAAGAACAGAGAGGTCACAGGTTCAATCCTAACAACTTTGGCATACGTGTCCTGTCAACTCTTGAGCAAGGCACTGAAACACTTGTGAGTCTCTCTGGATAAAAGCATCAGTGACAGATATAATAGACTATAGAATGTGTTTGACTTTTACCTGAGGTAAAAGTCGATGAGATCACGTTTTTTATGATTGTGCAAATGAGAGCAACATACGTAGTGATTACGTGTCTTTGTGTATACAGTATCGGTATGTGTGTGAATTTGCCTCTGAGGGTGTGCCTGTGAAAGTCTATTAAATATTAACTCAAGCTGCTGAAAGAGCAGCAAAATATTAAATTAATCACATATTTTACATATTTGAGGTTTCTTGGTTTTATGGTATAAATATCGTATTACTTTGATAGTACTAGTTAACCAGAGAATTGTGCAAAACATATTCATTGGCAATGTATGAGTACAGTATGTTTCATTGGCTATGTTAACACACATGAGCCAGATAATATTGGAGTAACCCAGCCAGCATACACTGTGTAGGAAATGAGATATGGACATGGTGCACCAGCTGATGAATAGTTGAGTATCCTGAATAGCCTATTATTAAGGGAATGTTGGTGTGCATGTAAATCAATGCATGTTTTCTTCCTCATTTGACAACAGTGTGGTTTCAAATTTACGTGATATACAATGTCCTTATGTCATGCACCATTACCTAATAACCCACACCTTTTTTGATGTTTTTACTAAAACTATTGTTTAACTGTGTGGTTCACAGTTCAGTAAGTTCATATGCATCTGAGAGCAGTTGTGTAAAGTAACTAAGTATATGTACTCAACTACTGTACGTATTTTTCACTTTCTTCAGTATTTACAATTTTCAATACTTTTACTTCTACTCCACTACATCTCAGAGGAAAATATTATACTTTTACTCCACTGCAATTACATGACAACTTTAGTTACTAATTACTTTGTAGATTTTTATTATTATTACAGAACATACACTAACCACTTCAGCCCTATATATTTCGGCCATTTGAAAATAGCCCGATATACAAGCTCCAATGCGATCCATTGTGAGCTTGTAGATCTTTTATATTCAAAAGATTTTTGAACTCATGAAATGGGACATTCTGCACAATTAGTTATACTTTTGGTACTTTAAGTACATTTTGATTCCGATACTTTTGTACTTTCACTCAGGTACATTTTGAATACAGGACTTCTACTACTTGTAACAGAGTATCTACATTATTTGCTGTGTGTGTTGATTGTTGATACTTTTACTTAAAGGTAGGGTAAGTGATATTTTTTGGTAATTATTTTTTGGGGTTAAAAAGGTTACAGTTAATACAGTATTATATTCTGATAGTAATCATTGCTACAGCGTGTTTGTTTCGGTCACAGGGGTCTCTCTAGCTCTTTAGTAAACAGAATATAGTACATTTTCAGGTAGGAGACAAAATGTAAGCCAATTGAGAGAGCACTGATTAATAAAGAGCTGGAGAGACATGGGAGACTCCTCTTACTGAACAAACACTCTGTAGCTATTTAACACTTACTTTAACCAAAGTAAATCACTTGACTTACCCTACCTTTAAGTCAAACATGTGAGTATACTTCTATTGCATCACTGAGAGAGAGAGAGAGAGAGAGAGAGAGAGAGAGAGAGAGAGAGAGAGAGAGAGAGAGAGAGAGAGAGAGAGAGAGAGAGAGAGAGAGAGAGAGAGTGAGAGAGAGCAAAACATTACATTCCCTGTCAATCAGTCTGAAAATGGGAGGGGCTTCAGCCTCTCTCAGAGGCAGATCCACAGTGATCTCTCAGTAGTGTTCAATTCAGACAGAGAGGAGGACCAACTGAACTGCGACACAAACCACCACACACACACCTGTTGAATAAAAGTTCGGAATTCGTTCCGTTTTTCCTTCTGAGATTCACTGAAAAAACTCTCTACTTTTGGAGTTTTTTTGGACGTGGGGCAACAATGACGGACACCCTTTTACCAAACGGTATCAAAGATACTCTCCGAGGGGCAGAGAAGTACTTTAAAAAGGTGAGTCGGTGGTGGTGGTGCTCATAGTTTACCACCAGCATATACATATAATATACATAATAGAATGTCATTTTCATAGTTTACCTGCTGTAAAATAACAAGTTGTAGGAAGTGTTCGTCTAATACATAAAAGAAAAGTTGGTTAAATATGTTCAGTTTTACCTGGACGTGGGAGCGAAGACATTTTACGACATAATTCCAATGACACATCGGACAGTTTGACGTTGTTGCTACGGATCGTTACTTTTACAGTCACACTTCACAGGCACAGGCACATGCGTGCGTATTCTGCGTAAACATGCACACTAGTAGTAATGTAATGTTCATAAATACTTTTTGAACTTTACATTTTACTAAAGCGTTATACGTGTGTATGATGACTTGACGTAGACCTACTATATCAGGTTGTGTCATGGTGGAAAGTAACTAAGTCGATTTAGATTATTATTACTACAAAACATACATTAACCACTTCAGCCCTATATACATTTCGGCCTTTTGAAAATAACCGATCTACAAGTTCACAATGTGTCACGATCGAGGCATTGTGAGCTTGTAGATCTGTTATTTTGAAGAATTTTATACATTTGAAAACTTGTGAAATGGGACATTTCTACTTTTGGTACTTTAGTACAATTTGATACCAATACTTTTGTACTTTTACTCAAGTACATTTTGAATGAGTATTTCTACATTGCAGTATTGATACTTTTACCTAAGTAAAACATTTGAGTACTTTTTCCACCATTGTGTCCTCTGATAGCGACATATCAGTGACATTAACATAAAAACATTTATCCCTCCACTCACTGTTCTCCTCAAACTTGTTATTTAACAGTGAAAGTCGGGTTAGTATGTGTATTTGATACCTTTATCAGCGTGTTTTGATATTAGCGTGTGAAAGAACTGATTCTTTCCTTGGGAAACCTGTTCTTCCACTTTACTTGTAAGTTGTTTTGGTGATCAGCTGCCAACAAAATTCAGTTCTTTTTTTTTGCCAGTTCATTTTATATACATTTTACTATGACTAATCAACAGCTTGTTGCAAATAGCCTATTCATATGATATTAACTGATATTTGTTATAAATAGTTGCATAAAATTGCGACATTTGAACACAAGGACATATTCTCCTGTATGTGTAATTAAAAAAAAAAACATTATACAGATACTCAATAGGACAATGTAATTGGATAAACAGCTGTATAACTAATCATTAGATAACATTGCCTGTCCCTTGACCCTGGCCTGCACTCTTTGATGAATGCTACATTTGAACTTAGCCATTGAGCCTTGTGTATTTTAATGCTGTATGTATTGTTTGTAACTTTTTCTGTCTCACTGCTCATGCTGTTCTTTTAGTTTTGGTCAGTTTAACTGTGAAAGACAGTTGTCTGCATGACCAGCCAGTTAGACAGTTAGGTAATGCTCTACAGTCTACACTGTATAATACATTTACATTATGTTCTTAGAGGCTCAGAGGATGAGATGCAATAAGTTGAGCTTGATTGGTAGGCTTGGGCTACATCACTGCTTCTCTCTCTCACACACCAGACTCCTCACTACTATCTGTATCTGTGTGTGAGACACACACACACACACACACACACACACACACACACACACACACACACACACACACACACACACACACACACACACACACACACACACACACACACACACACACACAATATGGAGGAGAAAGAGAAGGCAGGGCTGTCAGTACCAGATGTCTGTGTGTGGAGGGAATGGGTGTCAGGCCATTAATAGCATCATGTCATACAGTGGACAAGTGTATCAGAGAAGCTATTTAGAGAATGTTCTCCTACTACACATGACATTGGCATGGCAACACACTTATCTGTTGACTGTTCAATATTGGGGTGTTTTTGAAGTTAGCCAATCAAAAATCCCCCTCAATATTTGGGTGGGTGTATGTGTGGGTTTTTTAGTTGGATTGAATGCATTTCCACTTGCATGGAACAGGCTCGGACTTGACAGACTGGACTAGCGTCGTTTTCCACTGCAGATAGTACCCCTCAACTCTGGTCTTTATAATGACGTTGTCTAACCCTCTGGGTAGGAGAGTGTTGAACAATGCTAAAGTCAAAGCTCTGAACAATCAGTAGCTGGCAGTGTTTTCATGTCACCTTTTGGTGTCACCCCAGCACACTTGGAACCACAACAGAGGTGAACAAAGCTGGTTCCATGCAGAAGAAAAGGGAGATAAAACATCACATAGTCACCGTCTGCCTGAAAAAAAAAGATCAGTGATAGTCCTATATTTTTGATACCAGTTATTTCATCAAAGCGTGGATTTGTTTGGTGGAAATTTACTCTCTCAGTCAGTTCACCTTCATTTAGGAGAAGACAGGGTTAATTTCTGTTGCTTTTATTTGTTTTATGGAATATGACGCCTAGGCATATTCATTATGCAAATTGTGCGGTACAGTGGTCAATTTGCATATTCCCCTCCTCATGCCCCAGCCTGGCTCAGAGAAACCAAACCAGTTGCACAAAGGTGTTCGTGACAGCTACTTGACTTGAAGTTGATCTCCTGTCATGCTGAATGTACTGTTGGTGTGGATGCCGATCATATTTATTGTCATAATTGTTGACATAATAAAAAGACTGAAAGAAGAAACTCCCGCACTCGTCTTCAAATGCAATTAAAAAAGTTTTAATGGGAATAACAACGTTTCGGTCTGTTGGACCTTCATCAGGTTATCTTTTATGTGATGCATTTTGTTCCCAAAATAATGTTCTGAATCGGATCATAAAAAGATAACCTGATGAAGGTCTAACAGACCAAAACGTTGTTATTCCCATTAAAACGTCTTTAATTGCGTTTGAAGATAGTGTGCGGGAGTTTTTTCTTTCAGTACGTTGGGGCCCTCGTTTGGTCTTCTCCTACGCACTCACCTTCGTAGGTGTGCAAAAGACTTGCTTTGACGTAATAAAAAGGAGAAAACATTCTTGAGCTGTGACCCATTCAAACAAAAAAATAGTTCACGTTTGACTTGGCAGACTTGGTATCTGGCTGCCATTATTCTTTGGTTTTGTTGACTGTAACCATGCTGAGTGCCACAGGTGTTCTCTAAACAAATGCTCTTTCATAGCCACAACCTCCTGCTTCACATTCACGCACACATTCACACCTGGGAGCTGCCTACAGTATGACCGCAGTCTTGCATGTGTCTTGCTCAAGGGCACACTGACAGTAGCTCTGTGAAGAAGAGACGGTCGAGTTGGAGGGTTTCCCCAGCTGATCTAGGGATTTGAAATGGCAACCTTCTCGACCTAAAAGCCTGGTGATGGGGAAAGAGCTGTTATCTAATGAGTGTTTACCTAGCCTCGTTCCCAGCCTTACTCATCTGCAAAGAGAAAAGCCTGGTCACGACCTAAAGCAGAGAGTGTCTATAGGGGTGGAACTTCTGTCGTACCTATTACCCCCGGAAACTATCTTTTTCGACCAATCACAACACTCGTTTCATTCACAGAGAATGTTAACAGATTTGTTCTTCCGCCAAATTCCGGTACTTCTGTTTAGGCACTCAATCGGCCAGGTCTTGCCCTGTGTGGTGTTTACCCTGTTCTCTAGTGCAGTTGGGACGTGTGTGTGTGTGTGTGTGTGTGTGTGTGTGTGTGTGTGTGTGTGTGTGTGTGTGTGTGTGTGTGTGTGTGTGTGTGTGTGTGTGTGTGTGTGTGTGTGTGTGTGTGTGTGTGTGTGTGTGTGTGTGTGTGTGTGTGTGTGTGTGTGTGTGTGTGTGTGTGTGTGTGTGTGTGTGTGTGTGAGAGAGAGTGAACATTGGTGATCAGTTTGTGTGGGCCTGCGGCGCACTGTGTTGTCAGTTCACGCATGTTTGTGTATGTGCGCAGCAGTGTGTTGTTGTAGATGAGTCTGTTGTTTTAAAGGGTCTTTGTTAGGAGAGCCAAGCCCCCCCAGATTCACCATTCTGAACCCTGTCTGGATCCATGCTTTGTCTCCATTTCCTGTCTGTATAAACACTGCAGCTATGCCAGACACACAACTCTACAGAATGAGAGAGGGAGGCCAAAGTTCAGCTACCTCTATCACCCCGTTTCCTATTTCTGACACACGCACACGCACACGCACTCACACACACTCTTCGGGACTCAGTATTGTCACCACAGGACCACCCTATTCTTTCTTTGTCTGCTCTCCATCTCTCCCTCTCTCTAGTCTTTTTTTTTTTAAAGCCACAGGGTCAATGAGTACGATGCTCTCATGATTTTCTAAATGTTAAACAGATTTGTGATCTGGAAACTGTTTTGTCAATTTTTAAGCCAAATGGAGCGAAGGACCTTTTCCCCTTCCTCTCTCTGTCTTTCTCTCTCCCTGTCTCTCTGCCAGTGAAAAGAATTGCAGTGGTTTGGCGTGGTTAAAGCTGCAATACGGGAATAACGAATAACATTTTATTTTAACCAATATGTATGGTAGTTAATATAAAATATAAATAGCATCTGCAGTGGCTGGAGGTGGTCTCCCTACTCTTAGCCCTGCCTAAAGCTCATAAGCCGAATATCTCCGCTGGCCAAGGGAGGATTCCCACTTGGATGAGTGGTAGATATTCGGTTTCCCCCACGGGAGACCCAGGTTCGAATCCCAGTGTGTTACAGTTCGAAATTACCACTCTTAACATAAAAGGACATAAAACTTTTGGATTAAGGCTTTAAGCAGAGTCCGTGAATGATTAACTTAGAGAGGCTGTCCTGTAACTGAGTCACACGTTTGAGTCATGTTTCCTGTCCTTTCTTGAGCAGGTGGGGCTGCTCTCTCAGTAGAACTTAATGTAAATCATCAAGTAAGGGTGCCAGCCAAATGCCAAAACATTTAAATGTAACAGTATCACATGAGCTTTGCAGTATGACTCTGACTAGACCAAAGTGATATCACAATATTTATGATTATGAACCAATTAATCAAATGCCAATATTAATATCTCCATATTGTAAAGTTTTCTCTAAACCTCCTTAATTGTACAATTCAGCATGTTTGGGAATTGGTTATATCCTATTATCTTCACAGACCCTATTCACAATGTTGTGGGTAGAATCTAGCATCTGACCCGCATGTGCACTTGTGCAGATTAATCTCTTTCTCCTTGTCTCTATCTCTCTCACTTTACTTCTCTGCATTGTGCTGCACAACATATTTCCCACAAAGAAAATTACCAGAAAATAAGTTTGAGCCCTGAAAGTATATTTTCTAGATATTACTAGATACTGTACATTTTGGCCGGTCAAAATATATATTTATATATACTTCTGTCATACGTTCTGTAAAATATACACTTTTGTTCCATTTCTTAGCTTATTTCTGAAACGTATGGCTCATATTTATTTTTGGTATGGGGTAAAGCCAGCGTCCTGGTGTCCAGATGAAGTAGGGATCTGCCCCCCCCGAGCCCCCCCTCCCCAAACTGGTCTCTGCCAGCCCCTGGCTCGCTACCACGCGGAAAAACCACAGGAGGAAAACAGCCGAATCGGCATGTTTCTCTTCTTCTCTTCCCTCTCGTTCCAATCCTCCTCCTCCAGCCGTTGGTCTCAGGGAGCCCATTGACGTAGTAGAAATCAGCCCCAAAGCCTGTCCTTCACCCAAACCAAACCACACAGACAAATGAACAGCATGTGCCCTGGACTACTGACAACACCAATCTCTCTCTCTCCCTCTCTCTCTCTCTCTCTCTCTTTCTATGCTGCTATAATAACACAGAGGCAAGAGTTCACCAACAAATGTCTTGTTTCTTTGGGTTTTAAATAGTAGCAGTCCTCTTCACCTTGAGTGTGTCTTTGTTTAGACAGTCTGGAGAGTTGAGAGGGAGACATAAACTAGCAAAGCAAAGAAACTAGGAACACTAACTGGGAGACAGAAAGTAGGAAAGCTCAAGAGGACTGGCAGGCAGACAGTAGGAAAGCTGCGAGGGAGACGGACAGTAGGTAAGCTGAGTCTGAGAGGAAGACAGACAGTAGGGAAGCTGCGAGGAAGACAGATAGTAGGGAAGCTGAGAGGAAGACCGATAGTAGGGAAGCAGAGAGGAAGACCGATAGCGATAGTAGGGAAGCTGAGAAGAAGACGCAGTAGGAAAGCTGAGAGGAAGACCGACAGTAGGAAAGCTGAAAGGTAGACAGACAGTAAGAAAGCTAATAAGGGGGACACTGTAGTGTAGGGGAGATGTGGTGAAAATAGACCCTGGAGGTATGGAGCCTCACCCTACCCGTAGCTAAGCCTGAGGTCTGAATGTGCAGCTCCTGAGTCACCACAACATCAGTGGGCACAATCTCTCAATTGCTTTTGTTCACTTATAAATACTGTCTTTTTGAGAGAGCAGGGAGTGGCGAGTGGGTATTGTGCTGCCATAACTGGTCCGTGGTTGGAGCAGGGGTGAGGTTAGCCTCTATCTGGCTCGCTGCCATTCCCTAATCGCCAGTTACATAACCGACCGACCCCATGAATCATTGCCGTACATATTCTTTATGAGGTGTTGGTTATACTAGAACAGACAGCCTGGACATAGGCCCTGTTTAGTTCAGGAGACTAGAGACTTTGTCATGGTGGCTAACAAGCTTTGTCTTCATTTGTTAACACAAACTTTCTACGTCCTCTCCTTATATTGTCGCTGTTTGGTTGGTTTGTTTCATGGACCCAGTGTAGTTATTATTTAGTCACAAGCTCTTGTTAATACTGTACATTGCATTGGTTAAATATTTATAAAACCCACAGACAGACTTAACCACTTTCATCCTGGCGTCCCAATTTAGGCATGACTTTACAGATGAAACCTTTCATAAATGTTCAAGTTTTCCCCAAAATGTTTCAGAAATAGCACATCTACAAGCTCATAACACAACTCATAATACAGCACACTGTGAGCTATTTTCGCTGCCAAGTACAAAATAGGACATTCATTTATGAAAAAACACAAAATATAGAGATACAAAGTTTCTGCCTGGTATCTTTCTTGTCTCTATTGTCGCACTGTCAAATCATCTTCACATCTTTGTCTGACCACTGTGTCTCTGATCATTGCACTGCTTGTTGGATGATATTTCCAATAAAAAAAAGTGATATTGTTTATTCTATTGTTGGGCTTATTGTTAAGAGGGTGTTACGTGACATCCCTATCCAGGGGAAGGAGCGAGGCAACATAAGGACTGGAGAGGGAAAATTACACATTTGAAGTGTTGTGAGCTGAGCCCCAGCATTGTGTTTTTTTGCTGCTGGTGGTGATGATGATGATGAGGTGAGGACTGTACTCCCTTTGTGCTCTGCGCTAATGAAGCCTGGTCAAACACTGGACTGGTTCAGCATGACTGGTCTGTTCTAGTCCAATGGGTAGAGCAGGACACTGCTTGGATAACGGCCCGGTGCCAGGCATTCCCACACTGTGCCCACTCATACCTAAAAAGTAAACATCCACCAAGTGTAGTGTTATGGTGGTTGAGGATAAAAACATCAAAGAGTCGCCGCACACGTAGCCTCTGATGAGGACTAGAGCACAATAAAAACCAATGTTTCGGACAGCAAGGCTGCCTTCTTCAGGGTGTGTTGAGGATACTAACAAACCTTTATGGTTTGTGAAGGAATGAACAAAAATATATATCTTAATTCAACCAGGCCTAGAGTATACCAGGGGTCTTCAACGTTTTTCAGGCCAAGGACCCGTTAGCTGAGAGAGAGATGAAGCAGGGACTCCCACTACATATTGGATTCATGTTAAATGTGTATTTTCACACTACTGCGACGCCTTGTGAGCTTGTAGACCTGCTGTTTTCGGCTAATGCTCCCCTCAGAATAGGGATGTGAGGGTTCAAGTGGAATGTAAAATTATCAAAAATAAAGATTTGGCGGACCCCCCTGCAGTATCTCTGAGGATCCCCTGTTGAAGACCCCTGGTCTATACTGTAATGTGGTGGTCACAGGTTCAATACCTGCTTGCTACAGCGGCCATGTATCCTTGGGAAAGACACTGAATCATCATTGTATCAATCACTCTAAGCATCTCTGTGTGAGATGAAGGAATGTGCTGCAAATGGACAGAAGCAGCGGGTAGGAAATCCATCAACTGAAATGTCACCGCTGACTCAGCAGAGTTTGACTCAGTATGATGGGAATGGCTTTGAACCTGTACTGTAAACAGGTGTATTGTGTGTTTGGTAGCATCACGTTTGAAATGTCACTGATCCTGTGGTTTTGAACACCTTAACTACTGTAAAAGGCTATCTGTTAAATTCCAAGTAACAGCCAATCATCCACTTGCACGAGACACTGAATGAAGTCTGTTGAACCTGTTGAAGTCAGTGATCATTAGGGCTCCAAGCAACTATCAATTATTTTGTTATTTTCTTTTTTATACATAAAAAAATCACGAGAACATTTTGAATAGCGTTTTTTTTATCGACTAAATCTATATTAACTAATTAATTATTAATTAAACAAAAACACTTTAAAAACGTTTTTGGCAGGCAAGTGTTAACACTAACAGCAGTAATAATAACAATTATTAGTGCTATTAATTAACTGTAGTACCTCTAGTGGATAACTGAGATAAAATGCAGTGGAAAACTGATAAAAGATATGACTGGGGAGCGAGAGCGACATGACCATTAGTAGAGTCAAAGACCCAGTGAGTGAGCAGGAAAGAGTTCAGTACATTGCTCAAGGACACTTTGACAGGAGAGAGACATGAGAACACTTTGCGTAAGAGGGTCAGCCAAATGACTGACATGTGTGTTAGATTAGTAGGATAGTAAACTGTTTCATGTCAGGTCATGGGCCTTAACAGCTGGGAGTCAACTCAAAGATGTATTTAAACGGACAACACAATCATACACAGGGAAATGGTTTAGTGGTTCAGTAACCTGTCAAGTTGTTTCCAAGTATACAGAAATACAGTGCACATAAACCTGAATTACTAATACCTTCACAAGAAATGGAACAAAAATGGATGTGTTCTGAATATATGTCAGACACACCTGTTAAGGCAGGGCGCACTAGTGTGTGTGTGTGTGTGTGTGTGTGTGTGTGTGTGTGTGTGTTGTATCAGTATCTGTATGACTATATTTGTTGACACAGTGAGGCAGGGCTACTGTTTTTGTGATAAGACAAGGACATGCAATGGGTTGATAGAGGGAGAGGCACATGGACAGAGGGAGGTAGATCCATGAACAGGACAGCTTAGCCTCCACACTAGCCTACCGTCACCTCTTGTCATTTGACAGAGGAGAGTGAAGAAGAACCACTGTCCTGCTACTGTTCAACTTGAACGTCAGCTTTATTGTTACATGACGACCAGGTTCAAAGGAGTGGGTCGAATTATTCTAGCTTCCTATGATTGCAGTTGCATTGCTAATGCTAACAACAAGAATCCTAGCATATTCTAGGCCAGGGCAAACATTTGGCAAAAATGGCAGATCTACAAGCTCGTGAGATGTGTTCTGGTCTTGTAGATCTGCGATTTTAAGATTTGGTGCAGAGGGAAATACTAATGGACCTACAGTAGTATAGAGTCCTGGGGGAACCCAGTCAACTAAGTATATAGGGTTTAAGTGTTGTTAAAAAAAAAAAAATGCAAAGGAAGGAGTAGAAATCTGCATAAGTATAAAATACATGTGTTGAGGTCACTGTTGTGCCTGTTGAGTTGCCCTTGAGCAAGGCACTTATTCATGAGCACTTATTAACTGCGTTTATGAGTTACTGACTGATGTTTTGTGTGTTATGTATTACTTTTTCTGCAATGATTCCTTTGTACAACAATACCACCTGCCTGCAGGTCTGCAACCCTAATCTGATGTGTCATGCCATTTTCCATTTTTACGTATTAAAATGGTATTAGCATTGTTTTTATCATATTATATTTTTAGTATTATTATTAAATTCCTATGTCATGTGGTGTCCTGCAGGGCTGCAATCCGCTGGCGCAGACAGGGCGCAGTAAGCTACAGAACAAGAGAGCCACCCTCAACCAGTCGATCATCAAACAGATGAGGATGAGAGCGGGAGCCGAGAACCTCCTCAAGTAAGTCTAAGGCCTGAATATACCTCTGATTTATACTCGTCAAGTACTGTGAGTCTGAAGCCTGAGCACACCCCTGATGTATACCTAGTTTGCACACTGGTGTTGTGCACAGAAAGTAGCCGATCTACAAGGTCACAGATCGGCTACTTTAGGTGCACGACACTGGCGCACAACTATGCATATAAAATGCTTATAAATCAGAGGTAACTACTGGACATGAGGAACGCTTGTATATTGTAAAATCCCGAGTATTTACGGGTCCATTTGGTTACATAGGTAGTACACTCTGAGTCACAAATGGATGAATTAACACTGAGAACTTTACTGTGTAGTCTGTGTCCTCCACACACAAGATCAGTGCATAAGAACAAGATCAGAACAAACATGCAGAAACCAGAAAGTCCTTTTAATATGGCCTTTTCATGTCCATTCATACTCACTGCTCACCTACACATTGCTAATATAATACATCCTGTACTGTTAATGTCACATCCTGTCTGTCTTAATCTTAAATCTGCTGACTTGTTTATTAATCCGTCAGTCTTACGTCTGCTGTTTTGTTTATTAATCTGTCTGCTGTCTCGTTAAGTCTATTGTCTGAATGTATGATCTAACAAACCATACACAGTACAGTACTGAAGATCAACGTGTAGAGATATTCTTATCATATTTTACATACTGGGGGTAAACGGTACATGACTTGGAACACACTGAGCTTAGGACAACAGTACATTCTCCAGCACATTGCTGCACATACTCTTAGATTATTGTTGTCTTAATTAATTAATTTGTGTCTTATTTACATTTGTAGTAAAAACAAACAAAAAAATAATCTTGTCCCATCTTCTGTTGTATTCAAATCTGGATCATGTTCCTTGCTGCTACAACAGCCAACACGTGAATCCACAGTTTATCTAAACATAACACCCACAAGTATCATATACTGTAAATATAGTACTTTCCTTGTAATATGGTAACACTTCAAACGGTCTAATCATTAGACCTGGCACGCCAGGGAGAATAGTGAACTACCAGCCTTGCCTGAGGATCAGAGTCGAGAACCACTTAATTAGCAGATAGAATAGCAAACTAGCAGTAATAACAGTAGCAGGAGTACTTTACATGACAACTGTTTAATAATTTAAACGAACAGGCATGACGGAGACTCCTATCAAATTGATACTGCATGACAATACAAGTAATTCTACTATGTGATTATACTGTAAACCTTTATGCTTATGATACACTAACAATGCCTTTAGTTTATGATGTGTTGCTGTTCAGTTCAGTTCAAGAAGAGTGCTACTGATAAGATAAAGTTTATTACACACAGTGAGAAACTGGGTCGTTAGCTGCGGAGAAGAGGATACAGATTACAGAAGTGGATCAAAATACAGTCACATATAATGCTGGGAGTCAAACTAAATCTCTTGTACACATCCTAGGGCTGGGTGATATTTGGACAAAATCAAATATCACAATAGTTTTGTCCAAATATATTGATGACATTAATATCATTTTTATTTGTCACAAATGTTTAAAAGTAGAAAGAAATAGCTGATCTACAAGCTCACAATGTGTCACTATGCGACACGTCGTGAGCTATTAAAAGCACAATTTTGAAAGTATAAAATAAGGCTTGAGTGATTAAAACCAGGAAAAGAGAATACTTATGCCATATCACAATAAGATCCCAGAGGATATGACCTAGTCTTATATCACGATATTGATACAATATAAATATTTTGCCCAACCCTTAACACATCCTGTAGGCTGGTTCATATTATCGTACAGTATAGGCTGATCACGTCTCATGTTCTCCCATCGAAATATATACATTTAGTTTTTAATGTGCTCAAAATCACATACACACAAGTACATAAGTTTCACTCCAACATTATGGTTACATAACACCATGGCCTAAGGCAGCTATTAAAGCTACATGTAGTGTCCTTCTTGTCACCCCACCCATCCTTCCCTCCATTCATACAGAGTAGACGGCTGTACCTCACCATTCACATACGTCACTTTGGTTCAGCTTCTGTCATATCTGTCAGAGATGATGAGATGTCTCCAGGCCTCATCAGGACTGACCTAAGGCAAAACAACACAGAAGATAAGATCAGAGCCGTGCGGGGAACTGCATTCTTCACGTACACACACACACACACACACACGTTATGTGTGTGTGTACGGTGTACGGTGTATGTGTGAACATTAAGATCCAATTTTGTGCATTTGAGGTGATTGATGATGACAGACACTCTAATTCCCGTAGAGCATGCTCCTTTGTGATGAGGACTTTATGCTCCTTGTGATGATGACATTATGCTTAGGCCTGTCACGATTATTACATAACCGCCTGCAATTATTTTAGATAATTGCCCATTGTCCATACATCCCATGATCTGCTGTCGTGACTCGTGCTATGTACCCTTGAGCAACAATGCTGATGAGCAGTGTATTATATAATGGATATACGTAGATATAATATTGGGAAATCTAAACCCAAGTCATAATGCATGACCTTCAAAATACCAACTAGCCACTTTGTTTGTAGGGCAGACGGAGGTGTAAGGTCCCTGACGGCCCCTCGGGGGTCCCTGGGTGTGAAGTGGGTTTGTCCCTATTGAAACATCTGACTCTTTTTATGGTTTGGATGACCTGAAATCATATTTCTCAGAAACATTTCACACAACATGATGATGAATGCAGAGAAAGCCAAGGCTGTCTACAGTGTTTCTCAACCTTTTCAGGCTGCGACGCCCCTAAAATAGTTATCATATTTGAACTGGGGACCAGCACCCTGACAAGTACTTGGAATGTAGGAGTTGAACCATTACATTTAGTTTGACTCGGTTCCACAGATAAATATTGTGAAAATAGCCGATCTACAAGCTCACAACGCCTCGCACTTCCCTTTCCCTCTTTATTATATTATTTGACAATTTGGCCAATGTTTGACCAGTTTTTATAGTATAGTTTGTTGATTGCTTTTGATGCAGTAATGGTCTTTTTTTTCATTCCATCTCTTTTATTATATATTTTTTCAGGTATTAGGTATTAAAAGTCCTTAAATTGTCACTTCACTGTCATCTGGGGACCCCCCCAAAAATCATGTGGGGACCCCCCTGGGGGTCCTGACCATAGAGTTAAAAATAATAGAGAGGGCACCAGAAATCTCCTCCCATCCACTTGCATTGAGTTGCTCACCCAGCGCATGGGCTCAATTGAACCCTTCTTCCGGGTTGGAAATTTGGTGGGCGCGGCCTATTTGGGGCTCCGAACGCGTCACTTCTGTGACGCGTTTTGCGTCACAGTGACGCGTTTTGCGTCACAGAAGCGCGCAGCCCCGTGCGCAAGCTCGTGCGCAAGCTCGTGAGTCGAGCCCATTGGTCGAAACCGTTTCCGCGTTCATGTGTTGAGGCCCCAGGCCTGGACGCGCCTGCACTACCATGACTGGCCACCATGTCCATTTGGCTTCAATGAAACCACTGGGTTCTGGGGGCTTGGTCCTGACCCACAGGTTGAGAACCACTGGTCTACTCCACAAATTGCTCTATACGTTTTGTTTTTTGCAGACAGTATTTGGCTTTTGGGGTTGGAATGATCTGGTATATCTCTCTACCTTTCTCTCTCTCTCCCTCTCCTCTCCATGCTCTCTCTCACTCTCCTTCCCTCTCTCTCTCTTTCTAACTTCAGGATTAGTGGTTTCAGTCCTTTCCATTAGTGGTGTGTGAGTGGCTGCACCCAGTGACGAGCTGCCAATAAAGGCTTTTGTTACTGTTAAAAAGGCCAGCTCTGAGGAAGCCTGATGACTATTTCTTTCTCTCTCTGTAGAACGGCCGGTCTGCTCCGCTTCATATTTCTTCTTAGTTTTAGAGAAGCAGATGGGGGAGGGATGGGTTAAACCAGTTAAATGTCTTCATTATAATTCATACCATTATAATACCTCTGATATCAATGACACGTGTTTACTACAGTGTGCGTGCTTGTGATAAACACACCACACCTCCAGGCCTCTCTGCTGCTACCATGCTCCCATGGTTACTGTGTTATTAGTTGTCATGCCAGCAGCAGAAGCATTAAGTCCTTGGCACGTGTGTGTGCATGTGTACCCACTTAATAGAGGCGGGTGGGAGGTAGGGGGGGTTTCTTGCCAGTGAGCTGCAGGCTTCCAGGACCAGAGGAGGGATTTGAACCCATGCCCTAAAAGACGCTGGAACTTAACTGTTGAACTGTCAGTATTTGTCATTTTCACCAGCTGCTCTGTATTGTGTTGTACTTGGAGCTTAGACTATTGTCTATCTACAAGCTCACAATGATGCGTTGTGTGAGTTTGCTGTTTTTTAGAAATTGTTTTGACATTTTTGCCTATAATGACTTGCCCAATATAAGGACGGCAGGTTGAAAGTGGTTCAAGTCCCAGTAGGAGACCATGACTTCCTCCTGTGGTCCCTGAGGCAGTCTGGGGTCTGTCTGTTTCACTGCAGAGGGGAAGTGGACTGGTATGAGCCAGGTCAACTTTAATCAGCCCCTGTCTGCCCCTGTCTGCTTCTCCTCCTCTGTTACTTTTTGCTTACTCTTTTTTTTTTTTTTTTGCTGTGTTGCAGTTCTTGTCCAGTTTGTGTATATTTTGAAACGTAGATAAGATATGAAATATCTGTGATTTTCTTCAGTATGGGGGACAGCAGAATACTCAAACACATTCCTCTAATAAAAACTAGTCTGAATAGATACACGCTAGTTTGAACACCATATTTTAACAAAGGGGATTTCAAGCCAACCGTTAAAAATGTGGCTTGAGAATTAGGTAATGATTATGTGTTTCTGGGTCACTTGTGATCGCTGACTGTATAGGTAATGATTATGTGTTTCTGGGTCACTTGTGATCGATGACTGTCATTTTAACGATTTGAATTTGTTTTATAGTTCTGTGTGAGCTGACAGTTTAACGTACTGCAGACGAAGGTATAACACAGCGTGGGGAGATCAGGTTACATTTAACCTGCATTTAAACACAACCGGTTACGTTTCAACATACGCACGGAAATGCACTCACATACTCGTTAACACCTGCACACACACACACACACACACACACACACACACACACACACACACACACACACACACACACACACACACACACACACACACACACAGTCAAACAAGGAAATGCAGAGAAATGGGAAAAGATCCATACACTTCCTTGTCCATAATGAAACATGTGTTCGTTGATACATACTCTCTATTAGTTATTATAGAGCATAATAGTTGTTTATGTCATTCATAAGTCCTCACATGTCCTTGGGGTCTTAAATGATGAAATATCACGAGAAGGTTTAGTCAGACTGTAACAGCAGTACAGTATGTGGGTGAACTGGCTGGGCAGCTACAGGTAGAACAACAGGACACCAGGACAAATACTTTTAGAGTGACACAGTCTCACTGCATGACCGATGAGACACACACACACACACACACACACACACACACACACACACACACACACACACACACACACACACACACACACACACACACACACACACACACACACACACACACCAGGCTTCTGTCTACGGTTCAACTCTAGCTACGCTCTCTGATACCAGCTTATCCTTGGGTATATTCTATATGTACAGTAAGTATATAATGGCACATCATAACTGGTTCATCTAGTTACAGTACATGCAATGAAATGAGGTGTGTATGAAGAAGGAGAGAGGGAGTCTGTCTGTCTGTCTGTGTGTGCGTGTATCTCTGACTGCATGGCTCCACCAGAGCGAGAGAGTTCTCTTCTCTTCTCTTAACCTGAACAGCAGTAGGTATGTCTGTATCTGTTTTCTATTATGGCTATCTGAGGAGCTCAACCAACAGTCATCATTCAGACTCCTCCACATTCCTGTCTCTCTCTCTCTCTCTCACACACACACACACACACACACACACACACACACACACACACACACACACACACACACACACACACACACACACACACACACACACACACACACACACACACACACACACACCCACCTTGCACTCCTTGGATGAAGGCAGGAACAGATGTGTGTGTGTGTATTTCTCTTTCCCAAATGTCTTGCAGACCAGAATCCATGTGTTTGAGGAATACTGTCAGGTTTAATTTTATATCCTTTTAAAGACAAACCTCATGCCTTTCTTCTTAAAAGTATAATAATCATTCTTCAGCTCAGGGTAGATTCTCTATTTGGACATATTCTGTATGTTTGACTGTCAGTCCGATATTGTAAATTATTTAGAAAAGAGAGAATTTGCCGGGCATGTTATTTGGGCCACCTGTTGCTTACCACTGCTTTATATGATGAGACTTAATCACCATAGCACACAGATAATGCACGGGCGCGCGCACGCACAGATGTCTCCTGCTGCCAACAGATAGTATAAAGGGCTCCATTGTCATGTGATTGTTTGTGTTACGACAAGTAAGACCCAACACTGACATGTCTCCACTGAGGAGGTGGAGGGCGGGGGAGCGAGACCTATTGTATGAATGCATTTATTAATGCTTTGGTGATGCTGAGGAATTCAGTATCAATCAGTAATTGTTGGGGCAAATGGAGACACTTATTTCTAAGGTGGTGATTTAATACATGATATCATAGGAGAAGTACATTCATTTACCCACCCAAAACATTTCTTATTTTCTATCAATTACACACCCTGTGAAGCCTTGAATTCATGGAGATTTTTTAGTTTTTGTCCCATTCCGAAGCCAATAATTTGATGACCGGCGGAGTAAGAGACTCAAAGAGTTTCCTACTAAGTCTCTTATCCATGAATTCAAGGCTTCATGGGGTGTGTAATTGATAGAAAATTTGTAATTTTTTGGGTCAACCCTCCTTTAAACCCTATACAGTACTGTAAATAGTTGACCGGATTCCCAAGGGATCTATACTAGGCCCCCTCCTGTTTATGCTCAACACTAAAGATCAACACATTGTGAGCTTGCAGATCAGCTATCTTCGCAAAATGTTAGCCCCAGAATAGGGATGCTAGGGATCTAGAGGCTTTATGCTCACAGGTCGGTGGTAAAGTAGTTCTCTGTCTAACAGCAGGGATAGGAAAATATTTATTCACATAGATAAGAGAGGCTCGTGCCACGGAGCCAAGCTGTAGCCATAACAATAAATACAATAAATATCAGACCAGCATACAGAAGCATCTCGGAATATTCAGACTTCTTGGGCATTTCACAAGAAGGGCAAAATAAGATACTTGTGTCAATAAGGACAAATGTGAACAACTTAACAATATAAAGAGTAATTCTGCCATAATTCCCAAACAGTGACACATAATGTATCTTCGTTATGGCAATGAAGCACATTAGCATTGAACATTACAAAATACTTGAGATTAAAATGAGTTTCTTTGACAGAGAGCGATGGATAAAGAAACAGACAGGGAGCCATGGAAGTGGTCATGTGCTTTTGCTGGTAGTGTGACTGTGTTGGCAGTGACGCCATGTGTTGATAGATAGTGTGTTTGCAGTGAGACATAGACAATAAGATCTGACAGACAGATTGTGTGTTGTGTGTGTGTGTGTAGGAAGGAACCACCCACTACTTATATATCATACGCACGAAAGCATGCATGCGCATACACACCTTTTGAATGTTCTTATCTCTGCTTTGCAGGGCAACAACATTGTCTTTAGGGCGCATACACACGCGCACCTTTGAGCATGCTTATCTCCTTTGCAGGGCAACAACATTGTCTTTAGGATGGACACACACACACACACACACACACACACACACACACACACACACACACACACACACACACAAAAACACATGTACACTGTTTTTGAGCCTGTCCACCTGTGTGTGTGTGTGTGTGAGAGTGATAATAATTGTTCAATATGTCTAGTACTGTTGTAATTAAATGTCAGTGTCTCCCTCTCTATTTCTTTCTCTCTGTCTTCAAGTTTACATTTCAGTGTTCTTTATTTCACCAAAGTATTCAAAGTGATGGATAACATTTTGACACTTTTCCTTCTGTCTCCCAGGGCGACACACAACAATAAGGTTCGTGAGATGGTGGGGCTGGAGCTGAGCTACGTCAACTCCAACCTGCAGCTCCTGATGGAGCAGCTGGAGGGACTCAACAGCTCTGTGGAGGTGTACCAGAACGCACAGTAAGAGCCATACTTCTCCGTGAAATCCTGAGTGTATATTTAACTCTGAGAGTGTACAAATGGACCCTATAGTAGCAGTAGTACAAATAATAATAATATTTACTACCACCACCACAGCTGCTAGTACATACTACTATACAGTAGTACACCAAGTAGTACATTGCTCTCTGACTACTACACTCGGCTCTGCTTCACACAATATTCTCTCTCTGTCTCACACACACACACACACACACACACACACACACACACACACACACACACACACACACACACACACACACACACACACACACACACACACACACACACACACACACACACACACACAGGCTACATATAAAGGAAATGGACACGACAGGAATATGCACACAGAGGACACGCATGTGCACAAATATGCTCAGATACGTTACACACACATGCATACACATTCATGGATACTGTGTCAGGCATGGAGAGGCAGAGGGCTTTGAGACAGTGTGATTAGAGTGACAGACAAGGTGATGATAAAGAGACATGAAAGGGGTGGAGAGAGAGAGAGAGATGGAGACAGAGAGAGACGGACAGAAGCAGAGAGGTATGCAGTGGAAAACTGGAATGGCCGGTTTTCAAACAATACTTTGCGCGTGAAGAAAGGTGTGTTTCTCTATATAATCTAAAATAAACAATGGCAGGCTTCATCTCACCTTACAGGTGTGTGTATGTGAGAGTGTGATGTATAGCAGCAATACATGTGCCTCTGTTTCAATTGACCGTCACATGTGGTAGTTTCAATTATTATGTAAATAATTGCCTTATAAGGTGTACAGTAAATATCTAAATATCTCAAATACAAACAAGTTAAAATATATATATATATATATCTAAAAGGGTAAGACTGGATACCACTAGTATTCACTAGTATTGCTTGTATCTAGTTAATATGTAATATAACTTGGATAGAAACCAAGCTTTACAACAATTATACTTCACAAATGTACTTTGGAAAGAATCTATGCATGTCTTACACCTGGCGTCAACATGTGTCTTATATCCAGGAAGTGTCGAGATATTATACCTCCAGTTACGTTTACACCCAACATGATCCTGAATCCCTGGTATACAATACATTTAAATAAGATCTCTCTTTACCACAACATGCAGTGTGCATTTGTTTGATGTCTGTTTGTTTGTCAGCAAGATAACTCCTGCTGGCAGCTGACCATTGGTCGGCCTCGAGGTCTGATATCTTCCTGCTGCTGCTCATAGCCTGCTTACTGTGATGTCTGATGAAGCTGCTACTCTTAAAAAATTATGCTCTCCCTCCACCACCCCAGCACAATATTAATAGAAATGTTTTTAATATTTTAATTCAGTTGTCCTGACCGAATTTGATTTGAAAAGTCTCTTTGCAGAAACGAATCCAATAAATAATTGAAATGTATGGTAACTTGGCGTCTTTATAGACAACATTCTCTTTGTAAGGTTGCTGATGTACTGTAGGAACAAGAGGCTGTTTAGTGTTGATGTTAATGGGGCTTAAGCTCTTTCCACAGGTGGCTCTTCTCACTGGAGAGCACTTAAACTGCACACACACACACACATACACATACTCACCCAACACACAGAGAGCATGCGCGCAAACATGGTACACACTGAACACGAATAAATGTCGCATAAACGCATACACCACACTGACACTAAACAAAACTAGACACATAGTTTAGGTACCTATACATTTAGGACGGTAAGTGTACCCATACACACAGAGATGCACAGAGACAGACACACTCACACACACGTTAGAATAGAAACACACTTGAGACTTGAGATGTTATCCATGACAACATGTGACAACAACACTGGAACACACTCGAGGGGCGGGCTAGGTAGCTGGTTGCTATGGAAGCTCACATAGAGGGTCATTCTTTGAAAGCCAATTTGCTTCCTAACCCAACAAGCTTCACCCTTGTAGCCTTTCATCTGACACTCTTATCCAGGGAGACTTACAGTCTGTGAGCAGGTAGGGGTTCATTCATTTGAAGCCTCTGTATAAGAAAGTGAGGTAAATGAGACAGCAGGTAGGGGTTCATTCATTTGAAGCCAAGAGAGTGGCGTAAATAAGTGAGCCGGTAGGTTTTTGTTGAGTTTTTTTCCCCCCAAGAAGCTGTAGTTTTTTTATTTATTAACTTTGGCCTGTTAATCCTTTAAAATGAGATTAAACACAGCTTACAAGTGACATAAAATCCACAACATCAAATAGCAGGTCACCATGGCACCAGGAAAAGCCTATATAGATTAGTGTGAGCTTTTTCTTTTTTCTTTACTTGTATTCCTTCAAGGGAAAGTTGGCTGAACAAGTGCTCTTTCAAAGTAACACCCTGCCTTATAGTTGAGACAGTTACACACATTAACACCAGGGAGTTACCCGTACAACCACAGTCTTCTACTGTTGGCCACAGCGGGTTGGATGCCTTGCTCAATGGCAAACCATCAGTTGATAAGGTTTCCCCATCTGACCTCACCATCGTGTGTGTGAGCGTGAGAGAACAGGTGTATCTCTGAGAGACGCACAGAGAGGCTGAAACTGGATAATTACTGGGAAGAGAATCTGTTCCCATGACTCAAGGCACTTGTGTCCCATCATGTGACATTGAGGCCATGGGGCGTACTGTACATATGTCTCTAGTCTCGGGCCTCTCGGCTGGTCTTGAGTGTACAATGCTCCTCCTCTTCCTCCTCCTCAACAAAACTACTTCTACCCTGGTCCTCTGTCCCCGTTCGAAACTCTAGCTCGACACAAAGTCAGTCGGGGAACAAAAGATTCTCCCGCCCTCACTATTCTCTCCTGCCCGTCTTCCCTCCCTTCTCTCCTGTCTCCTTCTCTCCTGTCTCGTGTCTTCTTCGACCTGAATAGATTGCGTTTCTTAAGGTATTTCTGGCCCAAACTGGATCCAGCTGGTTGAGCTGTGAGGTAATGCGTACCAGAAACTTGTCCTTTATGTCTTTTATGTGACACAGCAGTGAGGTGCATGTGCACGGCAAGGTGTCATCAGATAGGCCTCTTTTCTTTTAACAAAAACAAATGTTTTCCTTTCTTTTTTAGTTGCATTTATAAACGAGTCAGCAAATCACTGTGCAGTAAAATCATCAGTGTTATTTTAACCAAATGGACCCCCACTCTCAGAGTCACAAACAGATGTTGTGAACAAATAAATTAACAGATTTGAGAGGGAGAGAGAGATCATCTTTTCTCATATCAACTGCTTTACCGGAATAAGTTTAATCCTGCTGAAGCACATTTTGGCCAAAGAATGAGATTATTACAAATGTTCTCTGGTGGTTTTGAGATTTAATCAGATTGTTATAAAGCAAATTCTTGGCTTTCACCATTTGCAAACATTGCTCGCCAATTTTTGTCCAAAATACCAAAACATAACCTCAAATACTCAAAATCAATTTGAGGAATGCTTTGCATGCATAAGGGTGTTAGTGTCTTCATACAGGTGATATTTACCCAACGTGAGCTTTTCTTGTTTATAATGGAAGGTGCTTGTTTGCAGGAGTTGTAGCCATGGTGACCCACCACACACTTTGACCTTCATGTGTGTGTGCATGTGTAGTATGATGGTGGGGTTTAACATTCCTGCAGTAGGTAGGGGTGTGTGTGTGTGTGTGTGTGTGTGTGTGTGTGTGTGTGACCTCACATTCCCTCTTGCCCCTGGAGAAAAGGACAAAACACTCACCTGCGTGTACAGAGCACAGTAAAATGCCCAGGGTTAATCTAACCATTTGTAACTCAGAGAGGTGTTAAAATGTAACCAAATGGACACATTTGGTTGCATAATACTCTCTCAGATTTTACTATGTATTTTACTATATTATACTCTCCCCTCCGTGTCTCACACAAGCTTCTTTCTGTTTCGTCTCTCTCACTCTCTTCTCTTCCAGCTTTCCCACCCTCTCTCTCCCCCTCTCACTCTCTACTCTCCCCGTTCTCTTCCCTTCTCTCTCTCTCTCCGTCTTTCTAATGAATGAGTCAGTGCTCTGGGTCACGGAGGAATGCTGGGATATCTCTGCGTCAGGCATTATTTCATGGAGGAGGAACATTGTGTCTGAACAGTGTGTGTGTTTGGTTTTCTTCTCCAGTGAAAGAAACCATCCATCACCACCATTAGACGTCAGCCTCCGCCCCTGAACATAGCGTATCTACAAGCTCACAACGCGTAGATCTGCTTTTGTCTGCACAAGACACTGTCATATGACAAAGTATGAACCAGGCTTTGTATCAATCATTGTTCTGGTGCATTCTGCATTGGTCACTCCTCAGTGAAAGCCAAGAGGATATCTCATCTTCCAGTTGTGAAAGCCTTTTGGATAGTCCAGTCCATTCTCTTTTAGGCAGAAGGAGGAGATAGACATGGGAGTTGTAAGAGGAGGAGATGGAAGTGGAAGTGGGAGGAGGGGTGTGTCTTTGTAGAGCATGTCTAGAACCAGAAGCCTGTAGGACAGGTCAGGTGGTAATTCCTCTGCTGAGCCTGTGATAAGCAGCCGGACCTGCTTTATGTCTCTCTCGCACACGCACACAGGGTTTCAAACTGGCAACCATTTTTTCACAACGTATAGCCTATAATCAGTAAGTGAGTGCACTTATCAAGAGTTACTTACAATAGTCGTACATGCAGCCGTGGTACAATCCTCAGTTCCTAGATCAGCAACATTGTTGTGTCCAGTGAATTGACTACAGTGCCCTCAGGCTGGCATTATAATAATGTGCCTCTTGGGAGAACAAACAAGTCATACATTCCTTCCATTATCAGGCTATTAAACGCTGACAGTACTGTAGTCATTTTAAAAGACTGTTGCAATTCTTTGAACGCGGCTATTTATGTGAACTATAACAAAACCTTTACTTAATTTTGTATTCTCCCAAGATATTTTAGGTGCACGACACGGCGTGCCTCCAAATTAGGCATTACTCCCATGCCTGTGAGTCTTCTGTCTTCTGTCTTTTGTGTCATGTCTGTGGACTGGGAGTGCTGCAAAAATCAATTGCCCTTTGGGATAAATAAAGTTGTCTGAATGTGAAACATTAAAATCAACCAGTAGTATGGAGTACAGAGACATTAGCCTGATTTATATGCTTCGCCTAGAAATGCATTTTTTTTATTTTCAACTGAAAGAAAAGGTTTTGGTCGAGCAACGTGTTGCACCACACTTTGTCGCCAAAGTATTAAACAGGCCTTTCAGTCATTGGTCAGACAATATTCCTGTGATCCTAGAAAGAGCATTCATGTGGAGTCACAGTGGCAGAGGTTTTATGGTGCCAGAGCTCTGTTTGATGTTTATAGAAACAGGTAGAAGGAGCAGAGACGGTTCTTCTAATGGCAGAAGCTAATGAGGGAGGTTGGGAATGTGTGGGCTAGCTAGCAGGCAGGAAAGTTAGTTGAACTACTTTGAAGCTGACGTCCCTATTTTTGGCATGTCATTATAGGTGAAAATAACAGATCTACAAGTGCACAATCTGCTTGTGCGCTTGTAGATTGGCTATTTTCGCTATTTGTAGTACGACTAAGTATATATAAGTGGTTAATGAGCTGAATATTTGCAGTACTATAATTGTTTCATTCAAATATAATATAAAAGCTGTATAATACAATGAGTGTGTGTGTATATATTTATATATATTTATGGCATTGGTTCAGTATGGTGGTCCTGTGGGAATAGAACCCCTAATCCAGTGTTAGTGCCTTGCTACACCCACTGATTTACACAGGAAATTGAACCCTAAACCTGACAGTGTTAATGTTATGTCTTACCCTCTGAATAGGCCTTTTTTACCACTTAAACCCTATATATTTTGTTGACCCCCAGGAGTCTGTACTTGGTCCCCTTCTTAAAATAACCAATGTACAAGCTGACAATGCGTTGTGAGCTTGTAGATTTGCTATTTTCAACATGACATACCCAGAATAGGGAGGCTAGGGGTCATGATGTTAATGCATAAATTCCACACTCCCTTAATCCAAACTAAAGACTGAGTTTAAGTGTAAACTTACTCTAGTGTTTGTTTGACCAAGGTGTACCTGATGTGATATTTACTGTAGATTGCCCTATGACTGTGTTGTCAACTTGCATGCACGTATATAAAACACGTGTGGAGCCTTCTGTTGTCGTCAAAGGGAGTTCCCTCCCTCTCTCAACACTGTTATCACATCTCGGTACTTATGAGTTTTTCCACAGTTGGTAATTTATCAGCTCTACCATACTGCCATACAAACAGCAGTAACTATTGTCACCGTACTTTAAAATGCATAAGGCCATGACTAAGGTTTAAGATTTCATATCAGGAATAATCAACAATAATACTATGCACATCTGTACTAATCCGTTTGATGGAACAGGAGGTAAACTTTGAAGTGAATGTTCTCTTTTTCACAACTCTTATTAACTTACTGGTGATTGTCTCCGTTGGACAGACAGTGCCTCTGTAGGAGAGACAGTTAGTGCCGTCTCTGTACGGCAGCTTAACTCATTGGCTCATCTGAGTTTTTGTTTGATGTTTTTCCAGGGAAACGGCCAATATTCCCCTCATTCCTTTGGGGCTGAAGGAGACGAAAGACTGCGACTTCTCCGTTCCATTCAAGGTAGGGTCTGAGCCCATGACGTCATACTGAGGTCTGTATGTTGACGGTAGCCATTCGACTTGGCTGTGCCATCAGGGCAAACCCCTTCCCTTAACATAACATTTGATTGTTTCGAAGAATTCACTTTCATTATTTTACCCTGGCTATTTCTCCAGAAGAAATGGGCGGTAAAATCAAAGTGTTTTTTATTATCTGAATGTAGGTCAGATTTTATTACAGACTGAAACAGGATGGTGATAAATCATGACAACACGTTTACAGTCAGGGTGCTGATCAGGTACAGACACTACTGTATGTAGGTTGTATAGGAGCCTGTGCTCACCACTTCATAACTGCAGGGGTTTAGGTTCACCCTGCTTTGCATCTGTAATCACTTGCATTCTAATTACTGGGTGTACTGCTACCTGTGTCTGGCTTTCAGCCCACCACGCCTCCGGTTCATGTTTCAGGTTTATTTACAAGAAGTGCTGTAGTCTTCACACGCATTGCACTGAAATGGAAGTGATTACCTGACTACACAACACAGAGCATAAGGAAAGGGAAAGTGTCATTAGCTAAGTGCATTTGCGGCTAGCTAGACCTCTACATTTAACCCATCCTAACTATTGGCATTAATGGGCAGCTATTGAACACTGCCCAGGGAGCAGTTAGGGGTTCAGTTACCTCGCGAGCCAAGCTCTGTTTCTCTGTCATTGGGTTCGGTGTCTTGCTCAAGGACACTTCAACACAATGCCGGGAAGAGCAGGGATCAAACCAGGAACCTTCCAATTTCCACGCAACCACTCTACCTCCTTAACCAGCAGAAGAAAAGAAAAGAGCCACATAAAGTCATAACCTGTTGTGTAGATCAGGCTCCTTTGTTTTAAAGGAGCAGCTTATACTTAAACAATATGACCATGTTGCTTGCTGACAATAACTGAAAAATATGAAGTAATTTTTACTCAAGTCTTTGGTTCCTCACATATTTGCTTGTAATTATTTGCATTATTTTGATTTGGACTCTAAAAAGACAATACAAGCCAAGTGTGAGCTTCAAAGTTGGTGGTGTTCATTATTATGATTATGTGTGCTGATAATATTCAATGTTTTTGTCAACAGGACTTCATCCTTGAGCACTACAGTGAAGATGGAACCAGCTTTGAGGAAGAGATCGCTGATTTGATGGACCTCAGACAGGTAAAGACTGGAGGGATACAGCAGTCAAAGTACCCACAACAAGCACATCACATTGATTCAAGGGCATAGATTAGATACATTTAATCCTCTGGAATATTGGCTTGAAATAGTAAAAATGCATACAGTATAATATATGATATCAAAGTGGAGTCTCTCATTAAGCAAATAAAAAAACGGAGTGAAATTAAACTTTCATACGTAACGAGGCCTATTAGAAAACCTGGCTTTAAATGTAATGATCGGTAGGTATTTTCTGTTGAAATGTCAGCAGTTCAACAGCAGTACAGCAGAATCAATAGAGCTATCACGGTAAAGGTATCTTCTCAATAAAGCTTATTTTCTGTGCCCATCATTTAAGGGGTCGTCTATGCTTTTCTCTTCTCTCCCCAGGCGTGTCGAACCCCCCTTCGTAGTGAGGCAGGGGTGGAGCTGTTGGCTAAATACTACAGCCACCTCCCTCTGCTGGAGAGCCGATTCTTTTCTCCCACCCGCCAGACTGGAATCTTCTTCACATGGTATGATCCAACACACTGTCACAGACACCCAGTAATTATTGGACAGTCCTCTACGGGGGAAGTTGTTCTTTTTGTATACCACTGACACTTTTTGTGTAACACTGACCTTTAAAAAAAAGAAAAATCTATTTAGCCAAAGTAGAACAGGGATGTTTTTGGATATATGAACATATAGTATAATGTTATATTAATTAGATACTGTTATTAATCATTTAATGATACGCTTATTTATTTAAAGATTTATTGATAATAATAATAATAATACTAATGGTAAGCATTAGTTATTTACATACTATAGAATGCGGATCAATGGGCTTTACATTATTGAAAATAAACAATTCTCTCTGTTATTAATTATATTACAGTAATACTGTAGTAATACATTATAATACATAATTGACAATTAGTTATTCATATTTTATAATACTTATTATTTAATTTGTATGTTGTATGTATTTGATATAAGATGCTGTACAAATAAAGTTTGTAATCATTAATAATGTGTGTGTGTGTGTGTGTGCGTGTGCGTGCGTGCGTGCATGTTCCAGGTATGACTCGTTCACAGGTGTTCCAGTGTGCCAACAGAACCTGTCTCTAGAGAAAGCCAGTATGTTGTTCAACATGGGAGCTCTGTACACACAGATCGGTACCCGCAGTGACAGACAGACTCTCAGTGGACTACAGGAAGCCATCACATGCTTCCAGAAAGCTGCAGGTACAATACAGTCTGTAGAGGCATGTATGTAGAGGCATGTATGTACAGTCTGTAGAGGCATGCACACGCAAGTATAGAGCACCGAAGTCTGACGTAATTTACTCATCCTACCTGGGTTGCGGTTTATTTCCCCCATTCAGAATTCCCATAGACTTGTTTAATATCGCGTCAAATAAGAACTGTGTTCCAAAAATAAACAAATGACCCCGGCGGTTTGACTCATATGGATATGAAGCATCAACTGACGGTGAGAAAACGCTAATGTTACCGCGGCCAAATTAGTTACATTTTCGCCAGAAATAGACTTTTATCAAATATGAGTGACTGACTATCATAAACGATACAGCGACACCTCCCTGACAATATCGCCGGGACAGTTTATTTATTTTTGGACCACAATTCTTATATGAGACGATTCCAAGATGACCCAATGTTATTCTCCATAGAGAAATTACTTCCGCAAACCAGGGGATGAACGAGTGACGTCGGGACTTCAGTACTCTATAAAATAGGGCTTACGTGATTAAAACCAGGAAAAGACAACACTTATGAAGTATCACGATATTACTATATCGAAAATCTCAGAAAATGTCTTGTCTCATATCACGATATGGAAGAAATATGGATATTATTGCAGAGCCCTTTTGTAAGCACCACTCTAATGAGCAGTGCTGTGTGACGAACTGAGTTTCTCTGCTGCTGTCACTGACAGATTGTTTACACAGAGACCGTGAGAAAGAACTGGCTGTCAGTTCTGGGAACTGAGAGAGAGAGAGAGAGAGGGAGAGAGAATAAGAATGAGGAGAGTTAGAGAAAGGAGGAAAAAGAAAGAAGGGCGGGGGGATGGCTATAGAGGGAAAGAGCATGAGAATTCAGCAACAACAAAAACACAAGTTCCTTCTTTAACAAGTACCGTTTCCTCAATGTCACTGTCTTGCAATGATTCATGGGAAATCTTCCTTTACAGCATACAGCCTTCAGAGATTGAAAATGGCTCATTAGAACCATTCAGCATCACCCCCACCATCCCACCGTCCAACCTTAGACCCTCCTTTATGGCTTTATCATGTCACACCACCTACTGTAACACCACTTGACTCCACCCAAAGTCACTGTACTCCAGCACACTTCTACTTGATTCCAACCTACCCCACACTAAACTGCCTAAACCATCTAATACTAGTTAAACAGCAACCTAACACCACCTTACACCATTTAACACCACCTTGAACTGGCTAACACGACCACAGCACTCACGTCCAGCACCGTTGTCAAACCTTCTTGAAGACAGTAACGCTTTTAAGCCTGATTTATACTTTGTTGTTATTTGTCTGAGCTTATAGATTGTAAATGTTTTGGTCCGTGACACCATCATACAAGGAGCATATCTTTGGCATTATTCCTATGCAGGGCATGTTATCCACCTTAGGTTTGTGTAGTGTTTATGGGCGCACAGAACCGAGAAATCTGAGATTGACAGGAACTGGTTTGTTTTCTTATGCTGTTGACAGAGAAGTGTTGTTGAAAAGCATCAGAGGTACAGAGCTGATCCTAGAGTTACGACTCTGTCTTAGAGGGAGTGATGGCACCATAATAATACCTTTGCCCAGTGCACAGCTGTGTATAATTTAGTCTCCTATTAAATAAAACAATTAGGTTGTTATTGCAATGAGGCTCTGTGTTTGAGAAACCTATAATAAGAAATCAAGCGGCATGAGTATCAGCCTTAGCTATGCTGTCTTACAGAGACAAACAACAGGAACTACTTTTTAAGGCATTTCAAATGTCACGGGTGGTGGTTAGGATTTCAATTTTATATCATGACAAATTATACCCCTTTAAAAGCTAGAGAATGATATACTATCCACTTCCGTACACTCAATAGGTTGGTCGGACGGAGCAGGAGATAAAGTTTGAAGTCTTTATTCTCAGTTTCACTGCTGACGCAGGTAAACTCCCTAGTGTTCATTTAACTCTCTCAGAGTTAAATTAACGCTCTTTACATTTTACAGCGTGCTCAGTTCTGTAGGGCCACATGGAAGCCTGCCAGGGAATTTTGAGAGGAGGAGAGAGAGAGAGGAGGTTAGCTGGTATGGTCAGATCAAGTCTGGGAGGCACTAGTCTGTTATTAAGCTGTCTACAGCTCTGTGCTGCCAACTTCGCTATAAGTCATAAAAGAAGAGCGAGCCGCGTTCAACCCCACCACTGCCAGCTAACATGAAGACATTGTGACCTCAGATGATGGTTGCCGTCTGTGTACAGATATGAGCTCATTAGCAGCAGTTGGTTCTTGGTAAGGGCTTAGAAGGTTTGTTGGCTGACAGTGTGTGGAGGACAGGAACATGAGCTTGCTCTGAAAGACTTGGCTGTTCTGACAAAACTTATGTTAATTGCAATAAACATTTGTTGTTTTATCAACGAATGTGACTGAAGTGATGCGAATCGTGGATGGTCTTCTATCAGGCGTGTATACATGGTCAATGTGGATGGTTTCAGTGCTAGTACTGTGGGTTTTCTGTCCTATCAGAGCCCCTGCTGCTACAGTTTATCTAGAATCCTATTCATGCTGATTTGTTTATCCTTGCTGGCCCATTGGTACTGCAGGGTTTCTATCCTACCAGGTAGTAAAATTACATTTACCTGGCATCCGTGTCCTTGTAAACACCAGGTGTGTGCAACCAACTACCTGATAGGATAGAATAAAACCACACTTCTCTGTGATCTCAAGGATTTCCATGTAGTTGGTGACCACTGCTCTAACCATTTAAACTATGACCTCTGACCTCTCCAGGGATCCTGAACCAGCTGAAGGAGACGTTCACTCACACACCTAGCTATGACATGAGTCCCGCCATGCTGAGCATGCTGGTCAAGATGATGTTGGCCCAGGCTCAGGAGTGTCGATTCGAGAAGCTTGTTTTGCCCGGCATCAGAAACCAGTTCTACTCTCTGCTCAAGATGGCGCAGGAAGCCTCTAAGGTATTTATTGCACCGGTAGAACTACCTGCAGCTAATTATAGCTGTTTGGAAGTCAAAAGATATGTTCAGTCAAAATGAAAATTAGATGAGGAGAGATTTGAGATTGAAGCTGTTGCTTTGTGGTGACAGGATGGTGTCTCTAATCCACTGTTTCCCAAACAGTGGGTCGGGACTCGGGACCCATGTTTGGGTCGCAGGACCAATTTTTATGGGTCGCGAATAAATATCGCCTTTTCTATTCCTACATTTAAAACATATATATATAATATATTGTTACTATTTTCACTTGTTTGGGTCCCAGGCAAATGTCTCATTTCTCTTTTGGGTCTTGAGCTGAAAAGTTTGTGAACCACTGCTTTAATCTAACGTCTGTGTCTCTCCTCTGTGTCAGGTGTCGGAGACCTACGACCAGGTCCACCAGTCTATGATCCAGACGCCGGTCAAAGACAATGTGCCATTTTTCTGGTCCACCATGTCCCAGGTCAAGACCAACCATTACCGCTCCCTTGCTCACTACTTCGTAGCCACAGCCCTGCTAGACCACCAACGTAAGACCTATTTATTTAATACTTTAACTAAGTAGTGAAAAGTAGTAAAAAGGCTTGACCACCAGTAGCTCTTCTACTAAAACAAATAAGAGAGGGGTGGCTCTTCTCTCCTTTTGTATTTCCTTCCTACAGTTCAGAGAAATCTGAACTAAACATGGTATGAATCTGGTTCACTAGAACCCATAACTAAAGATGTACTAAAGAACCCAGAGTAAAATTTGGTACCATTACGAACCAATACCTATGATGGACCATACCCAACAATTAATTATGGTGCCGGAGAACCCAGAACTATACAGTCCAGAAATAAATCTGATATCACAGAACCCAAAACTAGATGGTGCCATATGAACTAACAATGGTATCTCAGAACCCTAGACTATAAGCTGGTATCACATAAACTAATCAGGACCGTATTTTAACTTGACACTCACAGACCTCTACTCACTGTGTAGTCAGATGGGGGGGACTGAAAAACAGAGAAAAAATCGAGAGTCAGAGAGATGGGGCGGTCCTTAACGGTTGAACCAACAAACAGAGATAGAAGCCAAGAAGTGAGTAGAGAGAAGTCCTTAATGGGTTGGAGGGAGAGATCTGAGGGGAGGGAGTAGAGAGGTAGAAAGGGAGAGAGATGGAAACAGAAGTGGAATGCAGGCGAGTGAGTGTTGGGTGGAGAAAGAGTGTTGTGTTGGGTAGAGAAAGAGTGGTTGAAGTGGAACTGAATGGACATGTGGGGTGGGCAGATAGATAGAGAGAGAGAGAGAGAGAGTGTTAGTGTTAGTTATGTAAGACCCTGCTGAATGGCCAGGGGATCAGCGGAGCGAAAACCATTCTATGTTTCGCGGCTCGTTATCAGATTCCTGTGAATGAGACTGTGAGGAGAGGAGCTGTTCTCCACAACACTGATCCTCTGCCAGAGACAGAAATATACTGGAGGGGGCACACAGGGACATGTGTTTTCTACTGAAGTGGTTGTGGTTATGTGGTTATGTAGTGGTGGTGGTGGTGGTGGTGGTTATATTTATTAGTTCAGGTTAATATCTTGTCATTCACCTACAGGTTTAGCTTCACATTCTGGTTAAAAGAAGGAAGGAAACAGCATTCATTTAATATTGTATTGAATTTCTTTTGTTTACTACTCACTATAGAAAGTTGTATTGAAAATTATTATTAGACTTTCTATAAAGTCAGTAGATTGAGGAAGCTATTCAGATATAATGACACAAAGTTTGTGAGTGCCTTTTACATCACCATGACAACAAGGTCCTCCTATCCAAATAGAAATACACCTCAGTAAACACAAACTATGCAAATAACACGTGAATAAAAATGTGCCTTGTCCCCAGTGAGCCCTAGTGATGACGAGGACACGCAGGAGAAGAGTCTGTCTCAGGTGTACGATCGTCTGCCTGAAGGATGCTCTCCTCTGGACATTCTGAAGAGGAGGGAAGAGCGGAGGCGCATCGGTAAGACCAACACAAAGGACGAACTAGCTTTAGTTAACTTTAAAATAGTATCTGTCACTTTTATGTGCAGATTAAAAGTTATAATATGTTCACAATATGTAAATACATTTTGGCCACTTTAAATGTTTTATTTTCTCTTTGCCACTTTCTGGTATAAATATTTTTTTGCCAGGTTTTGTATATTTTGAAACATACAGTATGACATATTTCTATTCTCCAGGTAAGGCCCACATGCGCCGGGCGATCCTGGGTCATGAGGAGGCTCTGAGGATCCATGGGTTGTGTCGTCACCTCAGGCGTCTGGAGGTGCTTCATGACATCCTGAAGGCGAGTCTCGAGCGCTCCCTGGACAAGTTCAACCGCCACGACTTTGAGGACGAGTTCACCGACCACATGGACGCACCAGACATCATCTGTGAGTTATAAAAATGATAATGATGATAATGCTACTAATAATAGCCGTAGTATTGAAAACGTTTTTTTTTATGATATAGAATAGGACAGCAGTTGCGTGTGACTTCTGTTGTTTACATGATATAGAAGAGCATGAAAGGAACAGGTCATGCATAGTTAAGCTGCGTTTTCATCACCCTGGTGGACAGAGTTACATGCTACATAATATACAAAGAGACTCGCTGCAATAGTGTCACACTTTGAGTACATACTGTATTATGTGTCTGTCCTACAGAGACAAACGGCACTAAAGTCTGATTTATACTTTGTTGTGCACCAGTGTCAAGCATAGTATAGCCAATCTACAAGCTCGCAACGTGTCTCATTGCGACGAGTTGTGACTTTTTTGATCGGCTATTTTTGGTGTGCGGCATGCCGTGCACACACAGTGCACACACAGCGAAAGTCATTCCTGTTGAACAGACCAGAGGTCATTTTAAAGTGGTGTTTTGGCAACAAATGCAACCAGATGACATCTTCTTTGTGTCCTTGTCCCTCCCCATCTACAGCTAAAACAGAGCACAGAGCAGAGCTGGAGGTACCTGTGTCCACCAAGGTGAAAGTCACTGACTTTTTCCACCGGCTGGTATGTGGGTTACTAATACATTAACAATTCTTGGTTCATTCCATACATTATTCGCTTGATTTACTCAGAAAAAGACACAGCGGATGCTCTGGATTTGTGTTTTCTTAGATTTACACCCAGAGTGTCTTGTGTCTTATTATTTCTGAATTACAATCAACCAAGGATGAGACCTCAGTAAGTTTTGGCACATTGAGGCTATGGCTGTGGCTGGAAATATTTGTACACTCTGAGTTAAATCCAACACAGAGGAGTTTTACTGTGTACTTGTTTCCAGCCCCAGCCAAACTCTTCACAGGCAGCCATACAGTCCATACTGGGACTTGTTCATCATTACTGTGTGAAGCTTTCTGAAGTCTCATCCAGAGTGACAGAGGCAGCACTAACACTAACCACACAGAGCGATGGGTGCCCTGTCCTCACTCACACCACAGGAAATACTGGATGCCTTGTGCGTTTCAAAATAAAATAGAAAATGGCCTAAAAAAAAATATATATATATATTTGTGTGGAAAATATATTGGAGGTGTCAAATTGTGACGTAATCTTTTTGGGCCATTTTTTGTATTATGTATACAATATAATCTTCGCTACGGGGAATCTGATGGTGAGATATAATAACCGAGGGGAACCATTCTTGTACCTCCAACTATATATTCATTATGTGTGTTTGGGTGTGGGGTGTGTGTGTGTGTGGGGTGTGTGTGTGTGTGTAGTGTGGGTGTTGGGTGTGTGTTTCAAGCCTGGTGGTATGAGTATACGTGATCTTGGTTTGGAAGTACAGATAGTTATCAAAGGGAAAACTGAGGTGACCTGCTGTTGAATCTGTTTCATAATCAAAGTGAAATACCTCCCCCAACCCAAACCCCCCCCACTCTGACCGCTTACTGTATACAGGTTTACTAATGCTGTTTTTTAACCACTTAAACCCTATTAACAGTATTAGTTGACTCGGGTCCCCCAGGGCTCTATACTACAGTAGGTCCACTCCTTTTTTCCCTCTACCCCAAAATCCTTTCAGCGAAAATGGCCAATCACAAGGTCACAACAAGTTGCAACGTGCTTGTCGATCTGCTATTTTTGCCCTCAGAATAGGGGCGCTAGGGTTCACAGTATTGTACACTGTGTGTAGCTAATATTAGCTAGGTATCAGTCTCAATAGTGAAGCATTTGTGTGGATGGGCATTAGCCAGTTGCCAAGGGAGTGCATGAAGGGCCAAGGGGCAGAGCCGGGTTCCTGACAAGAGTGCCAGTTGAGTTTGACAAGAGTGTGTGTGTGGGTGTGTGTTACTGTACTTGTAATGGCAAAATGTCCCTACAAGTATAGTAGAATTTGATAAATATATATATTTGAGAACAATTTTCCTCATTCTCACAAGATAAATTGTTTTATGGTTGAAATTATGTTTAGAGTCAGGCATAAGTTTCAAGTTAGGGGTAGGATTATGCATTTATTTATAGGTTGGCTGTAGGGTTTAGAGTTCGAGTTCTGCCTAATTTATACACCGAAAATAGCTGATCTACAAGCTCACAATACGTTGCTGTTCAATAAATATTACTCGTGGATTAGGGTTAAAAATGGCACTTATAAAATTGCTAAAATATAACTATAGTATTACAAATGTGTGTGTGTGTGTGTCCGGGACATCTTTTGAGTTAGTTCTGCTTAGTTGTACACAGGAACAACAACATAGAGTAAATGCTATTTCCAAAGGTGAGTGATGAAACGATAAAGGTGAGAGACAGAATGAGATCCTAATCTGATATTGTGGGATTAACGGGAAAACCCCCAATCAGCTCTCTAATTCTGTATCAGTGGCTTCATTCAGGCGGTCTGTGACTGGAGACAGAATGTCCCCTCATTACCAGGAACAAAGACGGCACTGTCCTCCAAAGACAAATATCAGCACTTACAGTAGTTTGATGTTTTAAAAGTCACAGGCCGTAGCGAGGGTTCGGATTGTATGTTAACAAAAAACGATACCTATAAATAAATATCACAGAGCAGTTTTGCTTTATAATATACAAATTTTGTTCTAATGTGTAATGTTCAATGAAGTGTATTTACTGTGCAGTACTATAGTCTCATTTACGGTATACTTAGGTGCGCGCCGATGTCGTGCACTCAAGACAGCCGATCTACAAGCTCACTGCGAGGCGTTATGAGTTCGCAGATACATTTTCTGTGTGCGAAATCAGGTGTAATGCTGGATAGGCGCATGTTGTATGTAGCACGACTACTGCTACCCGTGGGTTCTTTTGCCACAGAAGTGACAGTCTGGGTGCAAACTCCTGTGTTTCATTGTGCAAACACACAGATGTACACCTTTGATTGCTTGCAATAACACACAGTATTGCTTAATACATACTTAATTGTTGGGACTCGTTTTGAGCTTGCAGATCGGCTATTTTCGCAAAGTGACACAGTCGTACGACAAATTCTATAACACGCACAGTCCTACCAGTGCACTAGTCCATATCCAGCCCAGCATTGCTGATTGTGATAATTCCCAAACGGCCATAAAATTTGCACCATAAACCGATGACTTATCAGCTGGCGTCTTCCTGGATTATGCCTATCTGTCTATGTCTTGTTGCAAGCCCAGGTCCAGCACACTACTAGAAGACAGACAGACACTTTATTCATCCCCAGACAGACAGACACTTTATTTATCCCCAGGTGAAATTCAGGTATCCCATAGCTTGTACAGGCATACAAACAAAGCAGGTAGTTAAAACACCACAAAAGGCAACAACAACAACAACAACGATGCAGCGTGCCTGAGGTTAAAAGCATAAAATAAATATTTACCACTTTAACCCTGGTGTCCCAGTTTTGGGCATTTCATTATTGAGCTCCCGTGAGCCACTCCCCGATATCTACCCTGCAGCAGAGTCCGAACCACACCCCCTACCACACAAATACTCTGTGTTATTTAACTCTGAGAATGTACAAATGTAATGGACCCACGGGTCCTTTACATTTGTTTATTCTCCGAGTTATAAATGGACAAATGAACAGGATTTTACTGTGTACCTGAAGGGAGACATTTCTACAATGACTACCATTGTTCTCTCCAACGTGTGAGAGAGAGTGAAACAGGGCAATTTGGAGGCAACTCTTGGCGGCCAATAGGGTTATGGAGTCTTAAGAAGTTGCATTGAGCATTGTTATTAGTTTTATCAGTCAATATGTTCCGTCTTTGTGTGTTTGCAGGGTCCTCTGTCTGTGTTCTCAGCCAAACAGCGCTGGACTGCTCCTCGTACCGTACTACTCCGTCCACAGGATCGAGACCTGGGCTTCACACTGAGAGGAGAACCACCTGTTCAAATTGTCTCACTGGACCCCCTCTGTCCTGCCGCTGTAAGACACACACACACACACACACACACACACACACACACACACACACACACACACACACACACACACACACACGCACACGCACCCATCTCCTTTCGCTGTGCTTCAAGTGCTTTGCCCTCAGTAAAAATAGCTTTGTTTTGAAGAGTGGGTCCAGAGTACACCACAGTGTTTGTTGAACTAAACCAGTAGATTCTGCCCAGACTTTGACGGTGACATTTGGGCCAATCATCTCACAGAGGGGGAAAGAGAAGAGAGTCCTGTACAGAAACAGCTGGGCTGTCAATAATTACAGTACACTGCATGGCACATTAGTGGCCTAAATGTTACCACTGTATCATGTTATACTACTGTACAAAGACATGTATCCAAATATTAAATATATCATTAACAGATTGAATTCACATCAACTACATCTTTAGAAACACTATATCTACACCAAATCTGAACCCTTAAATAGGGATGCTAGGGTTCATGTTCAACGTGGTATCGAAAGAAGTATCAATGTATCGATACTTTGGACAACCCTATCCAGAATTGGAGGCAGACTTGCATTACCAGCTACAGATAAAATGCACATTCTATGTGAGCGGGCAGGGTATTCTCCCTGGGTATCCAGAGACAACGCTGGAGCATTTTATTTAGGGACAGTTTGTCAGGAGACATGGCCACAGACAAGCACATACAGTACACGTACGTACTTATACAGAGCTAAAACTTCTATTTGCAGGACCAAGAGACTTTGCACTTGACATGAAAGATAATATTGTTTACATTGTCCTTTTTCTCTGGGTTGCCAGGTCAACGGGCTGAAGGAAGGTGACTACATTGTTTCCGTGGGCGACACAGACTGTAAGTGGATGGGTGTTGGAGAGGTGATGGGTCTGTTGAAGGATGTGGACGAGGAGGAAGGAGTTAACATCCGTGTTGTCAGCATGATGGAAAGCTACCCAAACATGGTAAGACAATTTACACTTCTGGTATTTTAGCAGACTCTTATCTAGAGCAATTTAAGTGCAAGATCAGAATAAGCGGCATCAACCCTAGTCAACAAACAACAGGGTAAATGATCAAGTAAATAGAGTGCAAAGAAAACTATTTAGTGCATTTAAATACCATCCCAGTGATGCCAAGGTCGGAACGGGAGTGTCCAGAGTTTTGGAAGGAAAGGAAGTGAGTGATACCTCGACTTGAAGGCAGATGGGACCGCAGCCTGTGGTTATGGATGTGGTGTTGATGATGGTAATGAATGGGAGCGGATCACGTGCAATGGTCTGGAATATTGAGGAGGGGTAGGATATAGATGACAGGTGGTCAGTCTGATGGATGTCACCAGTTCCAGGACCTCGTCTGGAGATGGGAGATAAGGCATGATATATTGATGTTAGCATTAGGTGAGTTAAACAGTTTGTGGATGGGAAGATGGGAGAAAGAGCTTCTCATCAAAGTAGGTGACAAAACTTAAGAAGAGAGGGATGGGGGTACTGGTGGAGCTGGGTTAAGGAGGGAGGAGGAGGTGGAGAAGAAGAGCTTCCTTGGGTTAGAGGCAAGAAGACATCTTAGTGCAATAGAAAGAGCACTTGGCTGTGGATAATGAGAGAGAGAAGGCAGGAGTGAATTAAAGTGGGAAAGGTCATCTGGTTGTGGTGCGCCACTTCCTTTCAGCTGCCCAGAGACACATTCGCTCAGCTATGAGGGTTTCAGATAACCAAGGCGCTGGCTTGGGAGAGAAAGGGCAATGACGATCAGAGACAGATGAAATGGTGGAGAGGAAGGAGGAGGTTGTAGAGTGAGTTGAGAGGGAGGGGAAGGAATCAGGGGAGGGAAGAGATGAGAGAAGACAAGAAAGGGGAGTGATGGTGAAGAGTGTTAGACAGGTTCTGTCAAGTGGTGAAAGATTGAGGCTGGCTAGGTTTAGGTGGGAGAGCGAGATGGGGAAGGTTACTAAGTGGTGGTCAGAGACATGAAGGGGAGTAACAGAGAGTTTAGAGGGAGAGCAGGTTCTAGAGCACAGTATGTCCAATGTACCTGCTCTGTGACTTGGCCGTGAAGGAAAAAGGAGAGGTTGAGTAAGGTCACGTAGTAAAATTAGTGGAGTGCCATCTTCCAGGAAGGAGCTGAGTATCCAGCTATTCAAGGAAATCCCCAAGTGGACCTTGGGGACGATAGAGTACAATGATGAAAAGAGGGACAGTGTGTGTTATCGAGACTGCATGAAATTCAAATGTGGAAGATGAGAAAGATTAGGAACACGGAAATTCCACTTGGGAGATGTAAGTGAACCTGTACCACCACCTGCTGGGGTGCTGAGAGCAGTCATCCTGGGCATAGATACATGTAGATACCGCATTGGCTGCCATATTGGTTAGAGCAACTTCCCTCCCTATGCATGCCTATTTGTTGTTGTTTTGAGGGTATTTTACAGACTCTGTGAACCGGGTGTCGAACCTCTCTACCGTCTCAACAACTTTAGAAATCACATACATCTTTTGTTTTGTTTTATTTTGTATGTTCTATTTCTGTCCACTCCTGCACTATGAATGCTTTTGGTGGGACATGAGATAAACTTTAACATCGCTTTTTCTCAGATCCTTCTATTTTGTATTGTAGCTCTTCTTGTGGTTAGGGCATATGGCTGGCTCAGGGGAAAGTCTTTCCTGCTTCACTCTTTCCTGCTTCATTGAGTGACAACCGTGTCAGATAGAGCCGATAAGTCCGGTTTTGGGTAGCCATGCAGCACGTATCCGGTGTCTTGTTAAGAGCTTGTGTTTCTCTATTGCCTTAGTAAATAAGCCGCCTGTGTGATTTCCAATGAGAAATGACTCCCTGGTTCCAAGCCACTCTGTAGAGCACATTCCCACTATCACCTCATCTTGTTCATTCTTTTAAAGTCAGAGGAGGCAGCCTACTTCCCTTTCTGTATTATTTCATTTTACTCGGATACAGGTACAGGTCAGTGTTTTAGTTGTATTTACGTTGATAGCTTTTTTTTGCTGTTATAACTGTTATTATAGCCTTTACTTTCCTCCACATTAAAAAAACACTGACCAAAAGCTTCAGTGATCAATGTCCCCGTTCTGTGTGACCTACTCACCCAGTAAGTAGAGATTTCCCGGAGGTTTGGCTGGATTCAATGTCTTATTCAACAGTTTCAGCCAGTTGATCTAAGTACAATTTCCAATTTATCACACATCCCTTTCCACAGCAACTTACAAAATGCAAGTTGGGTGTACCGTAAGTGTCATGAACGTTTTTATCAAGAACGGAGTGAGTGGTCGAGGAATTCCAGAGTGCTAAGAAAACCAGCACAGTATGTGCTACAGTGTAACTACAGTAGGATAGCAACTACACATCAAACCTGGCATCTGTCTAAATTACATAAAGTATCTTAACCACTTAAACCTTATATACTTCAGTTGAGCGGGGTCACCCAGGGGTCTATTCTTGGTCCCCTCCTTTTTTCCCTTTACAAGCTCACAAAGCATCACATTGCAGCGCGTTGCATGCTTGTAATTCTGCTATTTTCGGCAAATGTTTGCCTCTTTTATGTCCAGAATAGGGACACTAGGGTTTATGTGGTTAAATAGTGGGATAATTGTCACATCACATTCTAGCTGTGCTGTTGATTAGTACAAAGAATAGATAACAGTACTTTATTACATCCTCTCTGCACCTCCCAAGAGACTTGTTACTTAACCGTCCTTCTAATCTAAACCTCTCCATTTCTCTCCTCCCCCCACCCAGCCTACCAAGAGTGCCACATTCTGCGGGAACCTTCCCAAGACCTACTCTATGATCTGCTTGGCCATCGACGAAGACGACAACGGCTCCAAGTCCCGTAAAGTGACCAAGAAGTCTTCGTCGTTCCTGAGCTGGGGCTTGAAGAACAGGCTGAAAAGTGCCAGCACACTGAGCCTGCCCACGGCCGGCCACGCCGCTGCAGGGAACCCCTGGAACAAACCTTGCCCCACCTTCCCCAGCAACAGCTCCTATAATGACAGCAGTCTCTACTGAAGCTAGATGGTCGACTGGAGGGGGGTTCCACTGCACAGCTAACCTTTTGTAACTGTACTGGGTCTGTTATGGGTACGGTACAGCACCAGAACTGGCCTATACTGGGTCTGCTGTGGGTATGGTACAGTATCTGAACCCTTCGCGATACTCACAAATCCTGTATGGAGATCAAAAATGAAATTTTCATTTTATACTCAGTTTAACCAGAATCATTCTCTCCCATCCCTCCACTTGCTTGCCCTTTAACCTGTTATTTATAAATAATTTCAGTAAGTGTACATATAAAACATCGAGGTACATTATTTCAAGTTTAAAGAAGAAAAGAAAAAGGAAAATATTGAGACCTGAAATATCAACATTTGGTCCATTAGTATGATAACTGTTCTGTTTCCTGTGTACCACGACTAAACCGTAACTATGGCTAAGACATAATTGGAAAACAGACCATTCTCTGCCAATAAGGTTACAACATGGTGCCTTGTACAGTGGAAAACCCCTTCTAGTTCCCATGCTAGACTGTACAATATATCCACACAGCACACACTAACTCTTGAGCAACACTCTTTCTATTGTACGCCTTTCTCTTTCTGTACTATAGACTAAATACCGGGAAAATATCTGTACTGTATATTTCTGATTTATTTCAAAATGGGTAAAGTTGGCCAGAAATAAAATATATTTTGACACATATTTTATTTTATATATTTTCTTTGGCCAGGCTTTTAGTATATTTTGAAACTGATGACATATATTGTATATTTCCTTTGAGTATTGAAGCAACAGACATGGCTGTACAGAAAGTTCCAACGCTGGTTTCTGCTTGACTCTGCTTGACATTTCTCCCATACATCTGAACTTACCACCAGAACAATACAGTACAGTGAGGAGAAACCCTTGTTTGAGTCTGGAGTTAGTGAGAAACATAATGCAATGCGCTGTTAGCTGCTCTATATCTTATGTATCTTTATTTTGTATTTTTTGTCACCGTTCATGTGGTTTTGAAAGAAGGTGTTGGTGACCTTGAGTTGGAACTTGGGACACAGTATGGAGAGACACCGGTTTTGTATTTGGTAGGCGTACTGTACCACAGATTGTCCTTTAAGCCAGTGTGTTTCAGTCAACCAAGTGTCCTGAGCAAGACATTTAAGTCCCTTCCTGCTCACTGAGAGCTCACCTCTGGAATCTGTCCAGTACCACTACAGTTAGCCACTGGGAGCTGTGGAACTGCCCATGGCCAAGATTAGACGTGGGAGGTGGGGCGGTGTGGTGTTCATTCGCAAATTCATCTGTTTTTTGCACCTCCATCATCCCTTTCTTTCCACCCTGCCGCTGAGGATTTGTGTGGGGTTCAGAAGCCCCTTGTCCACTGGGTCCCTCCCTCAAAGACAATCGGAAGAAACCAGTTTTGTTGTGTTTAAAGGGCACAAGTTATGAGTATGTTTTTGATTTCATAAGTTTGGCCATGCTACTAAAGCCTGTGCTCTCCACTTCTGTACCCACAACACTCAAACAGTGTGCAGGCCATGACGGGACGCTGCCTGTCTGAATGTTGTTGATAAGGAATGTCATGTCTACAGAAAGGAAGACTGTGGCTGGGGTTCACATCATCCCAGGACAGTAACAGCCAATCACTGCACAGAAGTTAGATCAAAATCCCACAGGCATGTTTGTTGCTGTGGTCTCTACCTGGATTAAACAGACTGACACCCTGCTATGTTGGTCTTTATCTCTTTATCTACAAAGTAGATTCTTTATACATGTTTGATAATCAAATTATTTATGTGATGAAGGAAAATGCACACAAAAGTAAAAAGAAAAAAAAGAAAAAGGATACATTTGTTAGGCTGTGGAACAACTTTGTAAAAGGTGAATTTGTGATGTATGTTGGTGTTAGACTGTCCTTATATTTGTCTTTATAATGATTTTACATTGTTGTTCTTAAGTCTGTTTCTGAAACAGTATAGTGTACTGGTAACAGTTGTTTGTGTAAAAATGCAGTTTTACAGTGTAAATGTCATGAGTTCTTAGCCTAGTACAAGTATTTATCCCATTACCCGTTTAAAAAGAGAAAATTATGCGTTTCAACACTTTGCCTTCTGTAGAGTTTAAGATATTGGTTAAATGTTGTTTACTTAACATGGTTCCTAGGTGCCATTTAATCTTTAAAATTATGTTTTATAATGAAGAATACATTTTATAATGAAGGATATTAATTGAAGGGCACAGTAACTACATATGGGTGTTATGGTAATATGCTGTGATTGATAAAGTATTAAGTGAATTGTATCTCTCTCTTGCTCTCTCTATATATATATATACCTGTGTGTGTGTGTATATATCTCCCAAACACTCTGTTCTGTCTCATTGTTATGATTATTTGCTTGTGGTTTGACATGATGATCCTGAATGCTGTAGTCATGTGTTTGTACAGGAGGTAATGTTTGTGTTGCTAATGATTGCCAGGGCAAACAATCCCTGCTTTCCCCTCAGTTCTTACTGCTGTGGTGACAGAAGCTTTACTGATAGTAATTGTTTCATTGTGTTGTATGTATAATCTTTTAAATCTCAATAAAAGTGGGGATAAAAGTCAAACTTCTGTATTTTCTGTTTGTGTTCAGGATTAGGGGTTCCATTCATTATTAAGGAGTATCAAATGAAAAGGTCATTGCCTTATATTTTTCCATATTTTCAAGCTATCAATATCATAGTGTACCTTTTTCAGACGTGTGCCTTGGGGAACCACAGGAATGTGTGAATCTCTAACAAAGCAGCAGAAATGTAAAATTCTTAGTTTTTGGTTCTGCAATAGTTACATTTTTACACTTGTAATGTACACACATTTGTCAAGAGTTAAATTAACACAGGATTTTACTGTTTAGTACACTGAGTCAGGATCTGTTTGATGAGAGCATATGACTATAATCCCCTCTGGCGCAACCATTGTGCTATTATGTCTGAAACCTGGAGCGGAGGGCAGAGAAACGTTATTGTCCACGCATGTGGAAATTTGTGTTTTTGCTGCCTTTGAGAATATGAGCGAGAGTCTGGTTGAAGGTCTGTGGAGTCTAATGGAGTTTAGATGTCTGTGGTCTAACTTGGATTAAACGCTCAGCCAACAATGATGTCACACTAGCTTGTGTGTGTGTGTGTGTGTGTGTGTGTGTGTGTGTGTGTGTGTGTGTTCGAGGGGTGGGGAAGAGGATAGAGGGAGACAGCAAGAAAGAGGTATTCTATAATAAATTCAAGTCCCAAATACAAGGTTTCAAAGAGCTTGATGAGACTGCTGCAATCTGAGAATCAGAACTGTGTGTGTGTGTGTGTGTGTGTGTGTGTGCGCGCGTGCGCGCGCGCACACACACAAATGCACGTGCATGTGTGTGTGCTTGTATTGTGTACTTGGCCCTCCAAAGTACAGTTACTTGTGAGGGCCAAATGTCTAAACAAGATAGTAGAAGTCCAGAAATGTACATTGTTGTGAGGATTCTTTCCTGGTCCTAGCAAGAGAAATTGGTTGTTTTAAAAGGATGACAACTGACTGATAATGATTTGTATAGGCAGCGCCGTATATAATATGCTCAAGCTAACGTACTGGCTAGAACATTCTATTCATGTTCAAATGATGTGAAGGTAAATATCTTCAGAGCATAATGTACTTGTCTTTATACTGCCCCCCTGTGGGTTAAGTTCAGGAAGGCAAGCAAACTTCAGGTTGCTTATAATGATTGCATGCTTATACTGTTGAAAAAAACAAGGCGTAGTTCAAGTGATTTCTGTTGTAATGTAGGAGTCAACACTTTTCATGCCCTATAGTGACATTCTATGTATAAAGTATTTGTAGTGTACACTGAATGAGTCTCTAAATTCTATCATCACGCTGCTGTCAAACCCAAACGTCAGCATCACAAAATATCTGACTACTTTTTTGGAAACACTGGTGATTGTCTCTTGGGGATGTGTCCCACATAGCGAGACGACCCCCGGCGGAATAATCTTCATAATTCACTTATTTTCTTTGCAAGTTTCACCAGAGCCCTGTTGGTCAGCATTACCTGCTTCCACCTCTCACGACGAGGACGAAGGGTTGGATTTTGAGAGGCAATTATTTTTTTTTGTTGTTTTTTTGTTTTGTTTTGTTTTGTTTTGTTTCTTTTCAATTGGAGCTCAAAAGTCCTGCCCACTGGCCCCAGTGCCAGCTTGGTTTCCAGCATGTTTGTTGAATTTCCCTTTCTTGGTCTGAAAATCCTACGTACAGATTGAATAGCGGGATCTAGTAGATGGGCATCCTCTGGTAGCAGGGCCTGTATATGATCGTGGGCATCAGGTAGCAGCAGGTGGAGGTCATGGGTCTGTAGTACGTGGCCATCTGGTAGTAGTTGTTTAGCGGGGCTCTACTGGGCATCAACAGAAAGTACGGCAGGTCAGCCCGAAGGACTGGTGACACTACCGGGCTAGATGTGGCCTCTACCGGGAAAGATGTGGCCTCGTACGGCAGGTCAGCCAGAAGGACTGGTGACGCTGCCGGGCTAGACGTGACCTTGTCCTCGTACAGGATGTCGAAAGAGCCGTCCTCGCCAATGCGATAGCAGACTTCGCATGGGTCAACCCACAGCGTCAGCTCCACAGGCAACAGACTGGACAGCTGTTTAATGGTAAGTCCACTGCGATTGGCAGCCTGGGCCAAGAGAGGGTCCATAGGCACCCTCCTATTGATGCGTATGCACCGGTAGGCGGTGCCCTTCATCGGTGTGTCAGGGTACCAGTGGTGTTGGTAGTGGGCGCTCATGGAGTCCTGGAGACATTCCTGGAACACCTGGAGCTGATCATCATCAAGACCTTTCATTTTCAGCAGTGACGCCATGAAGGACGCTGCAGCAGTCACCTCATCAACCATCTGGGTTCTGGATCGGTGTCCTTGGTTCATATCCAAAGTAGGTTGGAAACAATAAACGCAAACCTACCTATTGCTCAAACTTTAATGAACGCTACAGGCGCCATCAGCAGCTTTTATAATGCCCGCCACGTCACAATTTAGATCCGACCTAGCACTGTGATTGGCTGATGCCATGTTTTGTATATCAGAGCGCGAGCGTCTTGTCACGTCACGTGTACATAAGACTCTCGTGTACACGCGGTATCTTAGCAACGCAACCGCGCTAGTCGTGGTATGACGTAATCGCGGCCTGTGTCAGGTGGGCGGAGCGTCGCAACATCGCTCCTCCGTAATTGCCGTAAATGTTTGATTCTTGAAGTAAATTTGACCAATGAGAAAAAGAGAGAACATTTTTCTATGACATGATTCTCTATGGATTTATTCTATCGCTGTGTTACTGTAAAGCTAAAGGCGGTGACTGACCGACCCCTACGCATGGTTAAAAATCAGTAGATATACATACAGTAGGACTGGACAACTTATGTGGTTAAATACCATTCATTTGGCGTAGTAATGAAACGACGGGAGTGGGACTGGATGTTTTTTGTGAGTTTCAGTTGAATTTCGCTATTATTGGTGTTATTCTACAGAAATGTCTGACCATATTATTGTCAGTGTGAAATACTTTTTTTAAAAATTTGCTTTTGAGCGTTGGTGCACTGTGTCCTCGCGTGCGGGAGAATAAGCAAAGTGACTCGTTAAATCAGTATTCTTTAGCCTGCTGGTATACTTAGTTATGAACTGGCTGGTGTAGACTAGACCGCTTTGTTTACATCTCTCATGCCTGCATGGTTCATTCTTGGCGCTCACTGAGAGCATAATGACGTCAAGAAAAGGTCGTCTGTCACGACCGTCATCATGATTGAACTTCAACCTGGTGCACTTTCTCCCTTTCTGGCCCGTACATCTACATAAACGTTCAGATTTCAAATATAAAGTGCTTACCTCATGGCCACGGATGTTACAATGATGTACGGGCCCTCAGAAGTACCCGTATCTTCCGTAATGTTCAATAAAAAGCATTTTAATCCGATTGGTGGCCATTTTCTCATAGTTATAATGCATTGGAGTGCAATACACCTCCCAACCGATAGGGTCGCGTAAAATGGCCACCGATCGGATTAAGATCCGTACATAATTGTAAACATCCGTGGCCATCCGAATTTCACACTTTTGGGCTTGTCCCCACTCCCCAACCCAGATCTTTAACGTCCCCTTTATAAGAAACTCATAATTTATTATAAATAATTTTAGCTCATATTTGTTTTAAGAAGACATGACCTATATCAAATCCATATTATTTTTTATATATGTGCAATTTGAAATGCACATTTGTTGTTAAATATGACCATCCCTCATACACCTGGCATTACCAGTGGTGGAAAAAGATGTATTAAGATTGATGACTTAAGGGACAGGTCGATTTTTAAAGAAGGGTACCCCTGGAGAAAATGTATGTGCCCTGATCTAAAATGCCATGACCCTCCCTGGCTCCCTTTGACTAAAAAAAAAATCAATGACCCTCCCCAAGTGATTAAAAAAAGAAGATTAACCCTCCCCGCCTATAGGAGTGTCACGATATATTGTCCCACGATATAGCCTATTGTGGTATTAAAATGTGACGATAGGTATTGTCAAGATGTCATACATTTTTTTAATTATTTTTCTTTTCTTTATTTTTTTTGCCGGTGAAAGTTATAGGAGTTCTTATTGTATGGTACTTGCACAAATGTATTTATTTGTGTGTACAAAGCACTTTGTAATTGTTTTTTTTAAAGTGCTTTATAATTGTTATTTTAAAACTAAAGATGATGGCCAATGTTGATGATACATGAGAAAAGAACATTAATAATGTATCATATCGATATCATATGCCCAACATCATGTATGTATCGTGAAATTAGTGTTATCTTGACACCCCTAACCCTACCCATCAAATACAACAACATGACATTTAAAACTGATAATATGTACGATGTTTTGCTTTCCACATTGATTAGAACATTACTGTAGTCAGTCTTGCTAAATGCACAGTGTAGTGTCTGTAGTGGTAGCAGAATGGACAGTGTTAAACTTACAGGTGGGAAACCCATTGAATCCCATAATTATTAACTACAGTGACTACACTGTTGCCTACATCATGGGTTTTCAACTAGTGGTCCGTGGAGGTATTGCATGTGGTCCCTGACCATGCATTTAGTAATGTAGGAAAGTGAAGATTTGTATTATATTTTATCTTATCGATGGTGGCTACTGTTAATGTGCATGACAACAGAAAGGAAATTCAACTCAAGGATGACAGTTTTACACACGCACACAGCGCAAAGTATTTAACCCTCGTAGGGTCTTCGTGTTTTAGTCACACCCAGGGCCTTCGGGTCACTTTGACCCGGCTCATGTTAAACCATTCTAAAGTAGTTAGAAAACCAAAAAATCCTAATGAATATAGTTTGTTATTCATCAATAACTACAGTACTAACAATTCAATCAATATTGTTATTTAGTTTAGTGTCAGGCAGGCAATAGAAGTGCTTTGTGGCAAACGCCCATGTACCATTCATAAGCTACTCAAGTGTGTTTATTTGTTAATTTCAAATTCTCAATTCAATCAATATGATCAAGTTCTCAATCAAAAAAAAAAAAACTTAGAGAGAAACAAGCAATGTCAAAATGCACATGTCGGGTTCATTCCCATAGACATTAATTCTTCCCCAAACATGAGTGACATGTGAGAACAGTGTGCTTTGGGCAAATATATTTTGCACATTTTGCACATGTTTTTGTTGTCTTGCTGTCAGTTGGCATGCAGACATAGCATCTCTTCCTCTCCTTTCTCCCCCCAGCAGCAACCTATAAAGATGAGGATGATAATTACTCTTTTTGCCGAATCCCATCGTTTGACATGTGTTGCACGCACGTACACACGCACACAGACAGAGACACACACACTTACCATAGTCACTGGTGTCGGAGAAGCCCTCTCTGGGATCGCACTCAATGTGGCTCCAGCGGCTGGCCTTTTCCTCTTCCTCCCAGAAGCAACCTAGAACGATGAGGATGACTTAGCCTTTTTGCTGACCCCAATCCCCTGACATATGTGCACACACACACACACACACACACACACACACACACACACAGACACACACACACACACACACACACACACACACACACACACACACACACACACACACACACACACACACACACACACACACACACACACACACACACACACACACACACACACACACACACACACACACACACACACACACTCTCTCTCTTACCTCACGCACTGGTGTACAGGGGGAAGCCCTCTCCCGGATCGCCGTCATTGTTGCTGCAGCATCAGGGGTCCTTGGAATGTGCTGCCTCTGTAGTATCCATTGTTCCACAAGTGCTTTCCCCAGCTCTTCATGGAAGATGCGCCTCTTGTAGAGCTTTGCCTTATTCCACTCAGGAAAGAGTTCCCTCCAGATCACAAAGGCATTATAGACTGACACATCAATGATGTTGTAGAATACAACCAAAGGCCAGCGTCTAGTCATCCTCTTGGTGCTGTAGCACCCTGTCACTTTGTCAAGGTTGTCCACTCCTCCTTTTGTACTGTTGTAGTCGAGGATCATGGCAGGTTTTTGGTCGTCTCTCAGGCTGATTTCGGCATCTTTGTGTAGTGTACTCATGAGGACGATATTTTTCCCCTTCTTGGGGATGTATGACACTAGGGCTGTGTTTTCTGTGAATAAAAATGTTGATGACTGTACAGCCCGTTTCTTCGTCTCCAACAGTTCAGCAGGGAGTTCTGTTCTGTTTTTTCTAACAGTTCCCAGCATTGTGAGCTTTTTCTTCAGAAGCTCCTGTCCCAGGTTGTAACTTGTGAAAAAATTGTCACATGTGATGTTGTGACCCCTGAGACCCTGGACCATGTCAAGCACAACCCTCTTGCCCTGATTTCTTTCAGGGGCTTCTCCAACTGGCCTTCCAGTGTAGACCTGCATGTTGAGTGCATAACTTGATTTTGCATCCGTTGCTGCCCATATTTTTATGCCATACTTCGCTGGCTTGGAAGGCATATATTGTTTGAAAGGGCAGCGGCCTCTGAATGCCACCAGCCTTTCATCCACTGTTATGTCAGGACCTGGGTTGTAGAGTAGTGGAAGAAGCTCTACCCACTTGTCCCACAGGGTCCTTATTGGTGCCAGCTTGTCCCCTCTACTTCTCGTTTCACGATTATCATTATCAAATCGGATTATTCTGGAAATCCTCTTGAAGTCTTTCAGAGACATGGTTGCCCGAAAAATAGACCTGCCTGTGTCTGCACCCCACAGGCTTTCTGTGGACTCATTCTTGGACCTGTAGACGCCAGCCAGTATGAGAAGCCCAAAATACGCTTCCAATTGGATTTCCCCAATGTCCTTCCAGCTCTCACCAAAAACTAGCCTCCCTTCCAAATTGCTCATTTCTAGGACGATTCTCTTCAGTGATCTGGGGATGAGCAGCTCAAAAGCTGATTTGATGTCAGTGATTTTAGTCACTGCCATCCTGGTGGGCCCTGGCTTCATCTTGATGACATTTACAGCATTCAGTCTTCCTTGATGTTGTTTAGGGGTTGATGACCATTGTATTTCACCATTTTTTGAGATGAAAGTTTCTGTTGGAGTAACAGGAACATCTTCATCTTCAGATGGTGCATAATCTGAATCCTCATGATCTTCATCACTGATGTTATCTTCCACTTCTGACTCATCCTCTTCTATGTCACTGTCACATCCATCTTGTACTTCACTCTCTTGCTGGTCAATAATTCTTCTAAGATACCCAAAGGCTGTGTTCTCCTCACTCATCTTGTCACTTTGACAGTCAGCTGCATCTTGTGTAAGTTTAGTACATGTCTCCCCTCTACTTCTGTGAGGGGGTTCGGTTTTCTCTGGGTTTTTGCGAGAAAACCCCACCCACACACAGGTAAAAGAGAGTTGGATACATTGTGGATACACTGTGTATGTGTATGTGTGTGTGCATGCGCATGTGTGCACATGCACTCGCATGTGTGTGCGTGACGCACACACACACTTTACCTCATTTGACCCCTTTCAGCGAGTGTGTGTGTGTGTGTGCGCGTGTGTGTGTGCACGTGTGCTCACATGCATGTGCGTGAGACACATGCGCACACACACACTTTACCTCATGTGACCCCTTTCAGAGTGTGTGTGTGTGTGAGACACACACATTTACCCTGTTTGACCCATTTTTGCCTTCATTTTCAATGGCCGGGTCAAAAGGACCCGAAGACCCTGGGTGTTTTAGGTTGATGGAGGGGGGGGGGTGTGCACATGCTTGAATTTTCATTTTCATATCACATGTTTAGTACAGTAAATAAGGCAAATAGAAGAAGTTTCATAGAGAACTTTTTTTTTTTACATACTTTTAATTCATGTTGAAAATGTTAAACCGGGTCAAAAGGACCCGAGGTTTTGGTACATCAAGGTAAATACAGGCTTTTATTTGATGTATGATAACGCATCAATGTTGTCAGTTACTTGGAAGTCGGATGTCAAGAACTTCCACAGAAATGGGAGTTAGAATTTCAAGGGAAACTGAACCGGTTTACCTGGTTGAGTCATCTTTAATAGGAAATGTGCCCATATCAATCGCATGTGCTTGCTTGTACTTTTTCTCTGGAAGTTGCAATTTGAAAATGGCCCCTGTCTAGGTCTTAACCCACCCCCTCCCTGATTTTTTTTCTTTTCGTACATAGTTTTCACTCTTCATACCAGTAACCTGTAAGCTGATTGTATGACGTTCTGTATAGTAGTGTGTATATCTGTCTGTCTCTTATATGTCAGGTGTTACTGGATTTGAATCCTTTGTATCATTTGAAATAGAGAGGGGTCATTGACCACTGTTCTGCTGCACTAAAAAGGTATATAAAAAACGGACTGTTTTATCAATTCAAAATTGCATGACCCTCCCTTGGATTCAAAGTAAAATTATCTGACCCTCCCTTGTACTAAAATTATAAAGGCATGACCCTCCCCTATTTTCCTCCAGGGACCCCCTTCTGTAAATTTCGACTGGTCCCTAAGTAAAAGAAGCAAAACCAATGTAGAAATACAGGCTACTCTGTTACAAGTAAAAGTCCTGTATTCCACTTGAGTAAAAATACAAAAGTATTGGCATCAAAATAAACTTAAGTACCCCATTTCAGAAATTGTTTCAAAAGTTTTAAAATTGTGTCAAAATCTTTTGAAAACAACAGATCTGAAATTGCTGATCTGTTATTTTCGAGGATAAATGTATAAATTAGGGCTTGGTTAATGCAGGTTTTTTTTAAAAATATATCATCTAAAGCGGCAAAGTAACTAATGCTGTCAAATAATTGTAGTGGAGTACGAAGTACAATATTTGCATCTGAGATGTACTGGTGTAGAAGTAGGCTATAAATGATGTTTAAAAAAATGGAAAAAATTTACTTATAGTACTTGAGTAAATGTACTTAGTTACTTTCCACCACTGGTCAAGTCTAAGACTTAGCCAACTTTTTCTCCTAAAAATGATACTTGATACTTTCATTACTGTGTCATTAACATCACGCAACTTGGCAGTGATAGTAATGACAGTTAAATTGATGGATTGGAAACAGATTAGGCCATACAGTTTTACCAGAGCCCTGTTAGTCAGACCTAACTGCTTCCAACTCTCATGACGAGGACTGTGGCATATGGTTGAATCTTGAGAGGCAGAAATGTGTGTTTGTTTATTTGTTTTAAATTTCAAATTTTCATATGTTGGAGCTATAATATCATGAAGAACAGAATTTGAGGTTAAATGTGAACACTAGGGGGTGACAATTACCAATCCCCTGAGACCCAAAATGATGCCCCTGGTTCTTGTCGTAAGGCAGGTCAGCCCGGAGGACTGGTGATGCTACTGGGCTAGAAGTGGCCATGTCCTCATACAGGTCAAGGTCGCAGATGGAGCCATCGATGCAAACACGATGGCAGACTTCTTATGGGTCCACCCATAGTGTCACTTACAGGGGTAAGAGACTGAGCAGCTTTGTACGCCGCCTGGGCCAAGAGAGGGTGCACAAGGACCCTCTGGTTGATGAGTATGCAACAACATGCAGACCGGGTCTCGGTCACATTAAGCAAGTATCCCAACATCTCACCATTGCTCAGTGTTGTAACTGTTTGATTCATCATTCCTCTATTTATGCTCACATATACTCAAAAACCTTGACAAGAGAGTAATGTTTTTGACAGCAAACTAGAACCATGCTTGATTGGCATGGAATAAGTCATTATGGATTTTTTATAGTCAGGGGATATTAGCAGAAAAATGTCCAATCTTGGAATAAATTCCTTACCAAAAAAAATCTTCACCAATGTGTTTGTGAAAGTGTCTAGTAACACATCTCATAAAGACTGAAATGTAGTTTCCCTAGGGGAATTTTTGACAGCTCCTGAAAGTTGGGGTACCCACCATAACCTTATGCAGGGAAAAAAATCAAATTTTAATTCTGTTTTAAGTAGCATGTGAGGGGTCAAACTAGGGTGTTTTTATGATTCTGAATCCATTGCAAGCATTTGTTTTGCACCAAAACCACTCCTTGGGCTAAAAACAGCCCAATCTCAATGGGCTTTTTACACAAAAAGCATACCTGGAAAAGGATGGCTATGGCCGTTTTTAGCCCAAGGAGTGGTTTTGGTGCAAAACAAATGCTTGCAATGGATTGAGAATCATAAAAACACCCTAGTTTGACCCCTCACATGCTACTTAAAACAGAATTAAAATTTGATTTTTCCCCCGCATAAGGTTATGGTGGGTACCCCAACTTTCAGGAGCTGTCACAAATTCTCCTAGGGAAACTGCATTTCAGTCTTTATGAGATGTGTTACTAGACACCTTTACAAACACATTGGTGAAGATTTTTTTTGGTGAGGAATTTATTCCAAGATTTTTTAAATATCCCCTGAGTTTAATACTGCAATATTAAATACCAATACTACATTACATATTGGAAAAGGTGAAAGGCAGGCTGATACAATAAGCCAATAACAGATCTTATGAATTGTAAATTAGGCAAACTTGTTTCACAGTACACTTAATTTAATAGCAAAAAGAAAAGCTTTCCCAAAATAAGTTCAATAAGACCAAGTTGGCCTGGACTGCTGGCCTAGAGGTCCAGGCATCTAGGGTACAATGAATGTAGCCTCACAGCACGACACGGGTTCGAGTCCCGATCCCGATGACCTTTGCGGCGTGTCACTCCCCATCTCCTGTCAGCCTACTGTCCTATCAATAATAAAGGCATAAAGCGCCCAAAAATAAATCTTTAGAATAAGATATAATTAGATTTGTTCAGTAAATGATGACTCATCATGACTGCACAGTATATCAGCCAGAGTATTCACTTTTCACACTAAACTTCCCATTCTTGAGGTAGTCAAAACATTTGTGGCAAACATACAAAAGTATGTACATGGATTAACAGTACACATTCAAACATCGAGTATGAAAACATGTGCAGTCTTAAAGCACCGGTAAACAAGTTTGTATTTTGACAGTGCAAAGACAACCATGAATCCCAGCTAAGTGCTTTCCAAAAATTGGTTTTGAACATCCAAATGCTGCTGTTATCTGTTGTCACAACAAAATCACATTAAGTTTTGGATCTCTCATTGTGGTAATTCCAAAGGTTGCCCACTAGGTGGTGCTCTCCACATTTAAGTCTGCATTATCCTCTTTCCTGAGGCTGGACATCAGTGATCATATTTCACAGATCAGTAAAATATATCAACTCAAAATCTAACTCCTAAGCAGTGATGTTAAAATTGGGTGGGGGAGGTCATTTGAATTTGGCGTAAATACAATAGATTATTTAACAATACAAAAGAAACAGGTAATAAATACTACGACAATACAGGGGACCGATGCAAAATGTGCATTCTCTGTCTAGACAAAAGCCTGAGCTGAATGTCAAGGACAGCAGATTGGATTTACGTAGCCTACTTTTGACTGAAGGAGCTCACTGCCTCGATACTCAAAAATATTGCATATGCTGATGTGGCAGAAATTACTACACAGAAGTAAATTTACATAGTGTATATAGTGCCTTTATAGTCTGTCCGACCCTTCAAAGCATTTATGTAGCCCATTTCACACACACACACACACACACACGAAACCATGCAAGGCACCAGCCTGCTCATTGGCAATAAAGCTACACAGCCACCAACACTGTAGTGCACTGTAGGCCATTTGTTGCTGTGTGCGCACTGGGGGGGTGCCATTGTAAAGTCTGCAGCAGGGCTTCAACTGATAAAGAAAGCCAGCAGTCACTGGCTTGTGTCTGCACACCTTAAAGTCAGTAGAGTATGATGCCAAAACTCTTGCCCACCCAGGACATTCCCTGCCCCCTCAGGAGTCTTACCACAACTTTAGCATCTCTAGTTTGGTCATGTCAAAATGTTCCATCTACAAGCTCAACCACATGTGCACTGCTCTGTAGCACTACTTGCATATTTGTACTATCACTCCAGAATATGGTCCTTGTTTACATGTAGTAGCCTATATTACGCAACCATCAACCTTCTGTCATTTCAAAAATCTCACTTGGAAAGTGTGTACAACTGATGCAATACTCTTTGCTAAGCCTATAATCTCCCATATATTATGCCAAATACTAGCATCGGTCTATGCTAGCAGTTTTAATCCCCTCAATTTCATTACCAACATGGGTTCCAAAACATATCATTCTTTAAATAAGAATTCACCCACGCCTTTATACTATTTGTGATAACTAGGAAGTTAGTCGAGTTTGAAATATAACATAGGTGACCGACTGGCTGAGATGAGTATAAACGTCTGACTCCCAGTGAGTGACATCCTCCATGTGCCGAGTTGAGTGACAGTCAGGAGTTCACATTTTGTTTATTTATACATTTTTTGTATATTATTCTCAAATAAATTGAAATAATTCATAAATGGTATCCCATTACAAACTAAATTAAAATATTTAGTTTTAAACAAGCAGATTCTGGACACTGATTCAGTTTTTAACAAGCACATTTTAATGAAGATCAACTTGACATCTTCATAAATGTAATCACAGCTCAAACAAACTTGGAATAATTCCTGTGAAAAAAGAAAATAACAGCCATTAGTCGTCATTTCACAAAGAAACAAAGCCTCCACGTGGCAGCCTATTGATGCACTACACTATTTTGAAAAGCATCTCATGCCAGTCTTCTGTTCGAGTTTGTTTAAAGTCATCCCCTCGGCGACCCAAGAACCTATATCATATTTTTGAGATGAGAAAATAATCTATATCATTTCACTTGTATGCACGCATGAAATCTTTTGAGTTTTACTCACATTTGTGGTCATTTCCGAAACAGCTAAGGTTAGGCATACAGTGAATTTGCTAACATTAATTTTGTAATGACTTCACAATAGAGGTTTTTCACAGCAGCCATTTTAACACAATAGTAGGGTAAACACAGGTGTTACTAATTAAGGTTAAGTTCCATTCAGGTCAGAGTCCTGCTCATTATAGCGTTATGGTACTGCCATTGTGCATGTTTGGCTCACTGGAAAGGCTCTGCTACACTAAATGGAACCTTAAGTATCATTGGCAACACCTGTGTTTACCCTACCATTTCATGTCACTATAAGGTCCATTTTATGTGCAGTGAAAAATGACCTCTTAAGTGTCAGAATTTGTATATATATTTTTATTAAAGGATTAAGGATACACAACATAAATCTTCACTTGCTATAGATCACATTCAATTTAACATGGAGGTTATTGAAGGCCATGATAAGAGGACATTCCTTTCAAACAAGGTTGAAAAAAAAAGCTCTTGACTGCATGATGTCAGTATCCAACATTAATTAAGAAATGGTGTTTACTTTGTCTATGATATTCTGAGTTTATAGCATTTCACCCAAGTTATATCAAGAGTGGGATAAACTGAGATACAGCCCAGCCTGCCAAGTAGGGGAACAACGCAATTCATATATTTCAGTGAGATTTGTCGTTTAAGGAGTAGTTCACTAAAACAAATATGACTTATTTTCTAACAATTACACACCCATGAAGTGTCGTTTTTTGTTTTTGTCACATTCCTGAGCCAATAATTTGACTGGCGGAGTCTTCGGTAAGAGACTGAATGAGTCTCCTGACCGATGACCCGGAATCAAATTATTGGTTTAGGAATTCGACAAAAAAAAAACATGAATTCAAGGCGTGGTGGGGTGTGCAATGTATAGAAAATACGATTTTTTGGGGGTGAACTACTCCTTTAATAAAAAAAAAAAATAAGATCAAAAACCACCCAGACGTAATAAGTAACAGGTCACTGAATATTTGGGGTGCTAATAATATAGGCTAAAAATCTAAGATCTCACCAGGGTGGGCCATGCTCTTCTTCAGCTCCTTGAATATGTCACCCGTCATAGTTTGGAGTTCGTCTCTTAGTCGCTGACGACCATCTAGGGTCAGCTGCCACAGGCACGACTTTCTTTTGCCATCTCGGCTCTGCTGGTGTTGAGGAGTCTTGCGGAAGCTGTTGCTGAAACACAAGTTGTGACGGATGGTGTTCTTCCAGCCGTCAGGAGCTGTCTGGAAGAACGGGAAATGTTCTCTGCATGGACAAAAGAAAACCGTGCTGAAGTTGCTAGTTTTTCCAATAGATCATTTGAATGCCATTTTGTTCACAGTCTAAACTGTAGAGGATATTGCAAACATTTAACCGTGATATGAGCCTTGTTTTTCCACTAGATCAATTTCAATAACATTTCAGTCACAGTCTAAACTGTAGATGATATTTTAACATCTATATGATAACCATTATCACCTTTTATCTGAAATGTCATATTCCTAATGAAAGATACCGTCCCAAGCTGACAGTACAGAACGTTCATTTTAATCTCTATATCTGAACATTCAGTTGGAAATGCCATGTAAACCTGCAGTGTAAAATAATTGGACAAACCTGATGAAGTTGTAGATTTGCTGGACATTGAGACTTCTTGCAAGGCTGCTGCTCAGCGCCATGGCAATGAGGACGCAGTAATTGACAGGGGGGCGGCGCCATCCTCCTGGTTTTAGGGTCTTGCTGTCCTGTAAGTGGTAAGATAGGAGTACATAAGTCCTGAGGTCACTTGTGCATCCCCTGGGTCGCGGAAGTAATTTCTCCATGGAGAATAACATTGAGTCATCTTAGAATAGTCTCATAAGAATTGTGGTCCAAAAATAAACAAACTGTCTCGGAGATCTTGTCAGGGAGGTTGCTCTGTATCGTTTATGATAGTCTGTCACTCATATTTGATACAGTCCGTTTCTGGCGAAAATGTAACTAATTCAGCGGAAGTAACATTAGCGTTTTCTCACCGTCAGTTGATGCTTCATATCCATAAGAGTCAAACCGCCAGGATCATTTGTTTATTTTTGGAACAGTTCTTATTTGACGCGTAATTAAACACGTCTATGGGAATTCAGAATGGGGGAGAAAAAAAACGCGACCCAGGTAGGATGCGTAAATTACGTCAGACTTCGGTGCTCTATTGCAGAATAAAGTAGGTATTCATAATCTGGAAATAACTTCCAACACCAAATAATGATATTATACACATTACCGATCTACAAGCTCACAACGTGTCGCATTGCGACGCAGTGCGACTCTGTAGATCTACCATTTCGCCGGATGTCCGTTATGAACGCTAGGGTTCATATGGTTCAATATGAAAACCTTGTTACCTCGTACAGTATATACATATCCTGAAATATGAGAAAATAATTGCTTCATATAGTATGACAGAATCAGTTGTAGTAGGAGTCCTAGGGAAAATCGAGGGACCCTATGGCAAAGGGCAGTACTGAAAGTCTACAAAGACCACATATTTCAAGGTTTCAAGGCATGGATTAGTGGACTTTCTCAGCTACTACCTGCAGTACATGTTGGAGAGACCTTTTTTGGGTCAAGCGGTCCTTCCTCTTGGTCTTGGCCTTGGCTGTTCTGCCTTTGCAGCCAGTTTGATATGGCCGTCCATTTTCACTCCTGAACTGTCACCCAGGGTTGGAAAGGTTATAAGCAAACGTATCATGCATTTTACTATGTGACACACACATACAGTCCTCTTCCCTCATTTTATGCTTTTGCCGGTGTCTTTGTAAACGCTCACCTGCAGTGTTTGTATTCTCATACATATATCATTTAATGAGGATGATGGACCCCCCCCCCCCTCCCCTCCCCATTTTTCCAAAGTAACAAGAAAGATTGAGTCCATTTTTCAGATTAAGTCCACACACACCTGGTACTGATATTCTTCCCCGGAGGAACCATCATGTAGAGAGCCAGGGTGCCAGGAGTCACCAAACGTATACCGATGACATTTCTTTTGGACTGGGTCATCCACAACAGATAGGGACTGAGGTGCTTGGACTTCCACAGAAGGGGTTGGAGGACTTGGTGGTTTAGCTGCTTTTTTGCTGTATTTAATTGGGCAAACTACATTGGGGTTCACCACCAACCACAGGTTTGTCTGCACAAGGGATTCTGTGATGTGACAAATACAGGCAAGAAAAAAAAATCAAGTGTAACTCCCCATAATACACTAGTTGTCCAAATTCCCTGTGTATTCAATCTGCATTGGTGCTGCAAACAACTCATTAATATTACACAGCAGCAATAAGTTACTGTAATACAGTACATGTCCCTCAACCTACTTTTTGGCAAATGTTGGAAAAGATCTGAATGATTCTTTGTCCAAGTACAGCAGTAGTAGTTCAATATACTGCATGAAGTGAGACTTCTGTAGATTGAAAACTGACTGTCAAAGGTCTTCAATTAGCTTCCTCTCACCTGGTGTGTCGTCTTTTTTTCTTGACCTTCTTGCATAGTGCCACTGGGCCAGGTATTGGTCGTTCAGCTTGTCATCTGTCAGTATTTATGGACAGGTGTCATGTCATTCACTTATCCCCACCTGACAGCAATCATTAATTGATTTAAAATGGCTGGATTGCCAGTGGCAGAGGTGTGAACATTCACACTGAATGCAATCCTTTATCTAGCAAGTAGTTATTGTGTGATGTATCTTAATGTGTATCAAACTGGGGGTGGGGGGAGGGGTCCAGAAAAATTCAATGGTTGAGAACTTAACTATAGAACCCAAATATACATTATAAAGTCCTCAGTGCTTATTGATTTCGGTCCATTTGGTCTGCTGGTGGTCCCCAGACCAGACATTGAGAAACAGAGCCTTACAGTACAACCAGAAACACTAAAATATTCTGTACATAATACAAATCCAAGCAACATTTTAAATTCTACATAGGTGAAATGATTATGGGTAAAATGGCTAGCATCTTCCTTCATACCTTGGAAAAACTGATCAGTTGTAGTTGTTAACTTAATTTCCTCATCCATGTCCCAGTCAGTCAGGCTGATAGAACCATGCAGGTCCAAGAACTGACTGCTGTCTTCAAACTGTAAACTCATCCACTCTTGGTCAGCCATTTCACTGACTTGTTTCCTTCTCTGAGCATTACTGTGAAGCATGATAGCTACAAGTAAATGCACAGTGCTGCCAAATTAGTTCACTTTTAATGGGCTGGAGCGAGGTTAATGCCAGGTGGAATCCTCATGTGTTGATTAGACTTAAATCATCAACTTCTTCTGCAGTGTCCATTGACGGGACTCCCTCTTTCTGTGATGTTTCGCCCAGGTGGGCGTGGTTATATGCCTTAACCTCACCCGTAACCCAGTGGTTCCCAAACCTTTTTGGTCGTGACAAAAAAGAGAAATTTGATGTCTTCCTGGGACCCAAACTAGTGAAAACAGACGATGTACAAGCTCACAAGCTTGTAGATCTGCTATTTTCCCTACTTCTAAAGTTTTTTTTAAATGTATTTTATAATGGAATTTAGATTTTTTTATGAATAATTGTGAAAGTCTTTCGAAATATATATATTTTTTCTCCCCCAAATATTGGAAGTAAAAAAAGCGATGTTTACTTGCGAGTCGCGACCCCCCAAAAATGGGCCCGCGACCCACAAATGGGTCACGACCCGCTGTTTGGGAACCACTGCCTTAACCTAACCTCAAAACCACGCCTACCTGGGCGAAACACCTTGGAAAGAGAGAGTCCGGTCCATTGACTGTGGCCTACCAACATTAAGGCTACTTTGTCGCCATCTACTGTTCCAGAGTGTAAATGATAAACTTGTAACATTGTTTGCCCCCCTTCTCTTCTTCTTTTAGTTTCCGGCTGCCTGTATACTAAGAGACCCTCCTTTATCTAACAGGTAAGTTTACTAAATCTAATGTTTGAGGCTCTTTGGATGCAAAAATATAGCCTTTTACTTACAAAAGTGCAAAAAGTGACATGGTGAAAATAAAGTGACACAGAGGGTGGACGTTTCGGTCCTCAGACCATCATCAACACTGATTTATATTTATATTCAGATAGATGCCAGTTATGTTATTCACAGATGCCATGTAGGCTACATTATTTACATAATGTATGATGTTTGCATGTTCTCAGATACCGAGCATGTTTATTTAAACAGATGCTATGATGTCAACCTGCTATCCTAGTTACTTTGTTGCTTTTAATAGTTTTATAGTTTTCTTAGCACTCTTAACGCTTGCCCTGCAGTTTGTTGACTAGGGTTCCTTGCTGCTTACTCTGATCTTTAATTGTTATGTTGCTCTGGACATAAGAGCGTTTGCTGAATGACACATTTCTAAATGGATTGGGGATAGCATTTCTCACCCTGACCTGTTAGGCCCAGGCAGAGCCAGGAAGCATTCAGTGTTATCCAAACACACTGAACTGCTGTGCTGCCCAGCCAGGACACACACTTCACTCATGAAGATGCCTTTCATTAATGCCTGGGTATTTCCTCACAGCTGTTGTGCTGGGAGGTTACTCTCATGAAAGTCTCATTCTCATGTCAATTATGTTGTGTTTTGTAACAGTGCATATAATCTGATGCATTTTGGTGTTCCTTGAAATGACATCATGGGCAGTGCACACGAAAGAAGTCCTTCATGAGTAATCCTTAATGTTAATTGCCTGATGAATGACAGCCCAGAGGGGTCTGGGAACAACTGCTGCTGGGAAGCAAAGACACCCTCAGCAGCTTGGTAACCTCAGTGACCTTCCTGATGATAAAACCATGGACAGTGTTGGGAACAGATTGTTGGCTCCAGGTTGGGGTCTCAGGTTCAGGGATATTTGGAGGGGAGGGGAGGGGAGGGGGGGATTTAAAACAATATACCACTTACAGTCAAGGTCAGGACAAAGTCACTGTTTCCCTCCTCCAGACCCTGACCTACTACTTCCTTCATGATTCAATATCGTCGAGTTTAAATAAAGGACAACGTTATACCACCACATTTTGGGGGAAGGAGGTGAGGGGGTTGACTAGGAGATGAACTAAAAGGTGGGGACTGAGGTTGGAGTTGTTTGGGGATTCAGCAGAGATAATTGCCATGGGGCAATAATTGAGTTGGTAAGACAGCAGATGCAAGTACAGGCAATGAATCGGTGCATGTGTGTATGGCCTATTGTCACAAATACACACATCCCATGGCATTTGAAACTGTTTGCTGTAAAGTACAGAGTATTTGCTGTTTTCGATTTGAGTAAATGAATCTGTTAATTTGGAACAGATGGACACGTTGAGTTGTGTGATTTTCGGGGTGATACAGTGGAATTATGGGTAATGGAGTTTTCTTGTTGCTTTCACTCTTATTACGCTGAATTCACACCAGCAGCAGTATTTCGCTTCCGCTTTCTGAGAAAGCTGCGTTAAGCTGCGTTCCCCACCGCAGCAGGAGGCTAGGCAAAGTTGAGAAAAGTTTGCCGCTGCTGCTGTGTGGCGAGACAGAGCGGCAGCCAACCAGAAGCACACTGTGCTCTGAAGTAGGCGTGGACTAGGCCCTTGTTTCCAGGGGTCCTTGAAGCGGTTCCAGGGGGTCACCAGCAAAATGTGTTAATTTAGCATCAAATTCAGTTTAATCACTTGAGCCCGATATACATCGGCTATTTGAAAATAGCCACACAACGCATCGCAATGCGACGCGTTGTGAGCTTGTAAATCTGCTATTTTCTAAAAGTCTTGCAAAAATGTTGAACATTTGAAATATTTTTGAAACATTTGAACACAAATCTTGTTCCCTGTCACAAATATTTTCAGTTGGGAGTCTGCGACGAAATACATATCAATTTGGGGGTCCTTGACATGAAAAGGTAGAAGCTGACTACTTTATGGAAGTCCTGAATATTGATTTAAACTAGCACTTGTAGATGTGAAATTAATCAAGATTGAGCAACTGCATGGCTTATTTTTCTTATCTAAAATGTATAGGCTGTTAACACACAAGCTGCCAGAGAGACAGGCATTGAGTGTCTGTACTTCTCTTCCCTGCCTGTGTGAGAGCGAGCTCTCCTGCCTGGCACAGCTGTGCTGCCTTGAGCTCCTTGGAGCAGTGGGGCACTCACTGGACCACAACTTGCTTATTTACAAGGGTGTCTCTCCTACCACTGACACGCCCATTTTCCAATAAAATGGAGTGGTAGAAATCACTGCCGCTGCTGGTGGGAAACCAGCATTATAGCCATGATAAAGACAGAGAAAATAAGTTTGTGAAAAGGTGAAATTTGAGTTAGATGAAGGAGACAGATTGAGTAATGAAGGAATTGACAGGTTGGGCTGGTCTGGAGCCAGGGAGGTGGACATGGAAGGTGTAGAGAGGGTGTAGCAAGGGACCAGAACAGAGTCTGTCCTGTGTACTGTCAGGGTCCTTAAACAAGACACCAAACCATTCCCAGCTCATGCATTAAAAGTTACTCTGGATTGGAGGTCCAGCTAAAGGTTAGCTGAAGCTCCAACTTCGACTGACCATTTGCTTTTGTACAGTTAAAATGATTCGAATTGGAATATGGTGATGAGAGAGATGAGAAGCAGCAGATGGAACGGGTAGAAAGGAAGAGAGCAGGACGAGGTAGAGGAGGAGAAGGTGTATAACGATGGAGAAACAGAATATTGTTGAGCTTGAGGGAGACAGCAGAGACACGTGAGGATGGAGTATGTAGGAGAGGAGTTGAAGCAGGAAGTTCAAGAGAATGATGAGGTTAAGGAGGTGAATAGGATCCTGTTGAGGATGGAGATGAGATGACAATAGATGACGCTCTCATATATAGAAACAAAGAGCAGTTCCTCTGCTACAGTAGCTGTTCTTCAGGGCCGAGGTGTTTTTGAGTTTTTGAAACCCAGATAAAAGCCACCATATCTGGAAGGGATGTTGCCATGGATATGATACAGCACTTCCTGTTTACAACTTGAGGCATTAGTAGTTGGTTCCTCTTGTGTGACATCAATCAAAACATGCTCTACTTTTTGGGTATTGGTACTGGTACGCAATTTAAACAAATTCTGACAAAATATTGCTCTAATCCCATTACATGGGACCCTTTTAATTAGTCTTACTTCCTTTTTGGCACGCACCCCTGTCCTGAAAATATAGGTTTTTTGTAGCACCGGCACACTATAGAAAGAACTATTTTTTTAACAATATAACTTAACTTGGGATGGCTCAGCTAATCTCTGGACTGTTAATGTAATGCATTGTGGTGGATGCTACCGGTTCACGAGCCACTACCTTTTCGTTATTCGACCATTTTAGTGGCTCTTTTCCTTCCCCGTTGCCAAAATCCTAACTGGGCAAGCAAAGACTCCCTGGTTCACATTACACACACTGTTTTCTGTGTAACTGGAGTTTGATGGCTGCATGACAAACATGACCATATCCCATATACACATTCATCTCCACATCCCAATCCGTTCAGCCTTCAGTCCTTTTCACCGTTCCACTGGTTAGCAACAGAGACAACATTGTAGGTGGATTGACCATTGGGGGTTCATTTCTGTCTCATTTCCTTCCAAAATAGAGTTGTGGTTTCTTCATCTGAGAACAGAGCCCTGAGATTTGGTTTGATCTCCAGAGAGCCAGACCACCAGAATGACTCATAGACAGAAAACAGTGATGAAATATTGAAACCTTTTCATCAAACAATGGTGTCTTAAGCTTAGAAATCAGTTATTTTCTGTGGGCGAAAATACCATCGTGCAATGTATAAACTAGGCTTTAAAGGGGGCTGGTTGTCGGTACATAGTTAGTCAATAAAACATTTGTGAGACATACTGTATTTGTGTGGTGGAGAATTGGAGGAGTTTTGTTCCAAAATTAGATATTAAAAAGATCAAAGTAGGAATGATTCATCACACAAAATGAACTCTTACAAATGAAAAGACATCATAATTAAGATTTAGAAGCTAGGTTGTTTTATGTCGGTTGACAAATTGATACAATAATAAGGCTGGATAATACATGTTTTAGAAATATTGAATGAAGAACTGGAAGGTTATTTTTTCTTTTACAAAATGGATGTTTAGGATTTTTGCACAAACAAAATGTGTGTGTGGGGGAGGATGTTTTAAAGTACAAACATTATATCACATGTCTTGTTGCCAGGGAAATGCCCTATAACTCTAATAATATTTCAGTCATTTATTTTAATTTTTTCTTAGAACTGAATCATGATAATTTATGACGAGTGAGTTTTGTGAACCTTGGATCCTTAAAACCCCAATTGTATACTTTCCCAATTTTGAGGGCTGTCAATGAGATACAAATCATTCCTTCTTAACTTCTTAAATATGACCTTCTTAAAGATGTGTTATTATCATCAGCAGAGCCTGTGCTGTTCCTCTGTGGAGACTGTAAATTATGCTGGCCAGTGTTAGGACAGTCAATCTGGAGAAAAGATTTAACCTATACCTGGAAAAGTAGTGGAACCATTGTCTCTCTTTTCACCCTTTTCACGCTTCTTTTCACCCCCCCCCTTTCTCTTATTTTTTCTCAAGGTAAAACATTGCTCTGAAATATGTTGTCTGACCCTTTTTAGCGCATAATGTGACAGACTCAATTACCGTAATTAACCACTTTAAACCTGGCTTCCCTATTTTGGGAATGACATTATAGGCGTGTTCAAAAATGTAATAATAATAAATAAAAAAAAGACCTACAGTCTTGTGGAGTGCTATTATTGCTATTTTTTAAACTGTGAACGTATAACATAGGTAAGTCCTATCTTACCCTATCTTACTTAGATAGGGTACGCCCTATCTTATACTTTAAACGATTTTGAAAGTATACGATGGTCAGACAAGGTGGATAATCAAAGATTTGTCCTTTTCCCCATCACACACAATGTGAAAACCGTGCAGCCTGCAGGCACAAAAACTCTGTTCCCTTTTCTTCTCTCTCTGCCTTCATGTGTGTCTGTCTTTTATGTCTGTCTGTCTCATTCTGTTAGTGTAGCTACAGCAGTTGGACACAGATCACAGTGCTCTATCTCTGTCAGGCTCAGCTACATGAGCCCAGCTCATATAAAAGACCTACTCCGATCACCAGTCACGGCCCATGTCCATTCCCTTTAAGTGATTTATTTTCTGGATGGTTATTACATCCAACAAAGCTAGACTTTCTTTAGGAAAACTTGTGAAGCCAGGCAGGATATTGTTGCTGTTGTAAGCAAAACAGATGAAGACACCCTGCCCCTTAGAAAGAAAGACACTTTTCTGTGCAGAGAGAAAGAGAAAGTGAGAGGAGAGAGATTACATTGTGAGCGTATATCAAACTGTATGTATATATAGGCCTACAGTATTGGTTCTTGCTCTTTTATCCATGTCTTGTACCAACAATTTGCTGGTCCTCACTTTGTAAGGATTTCAGGGTCAGACCTTACGGCCGATCCACACCAGACTTTTCAAAGCGAGCGTATGCATGGCGCATACAGCGTGTTTGTTTAGATCAATTCATATCAATGATACCGGCTACAAAAGGATGTAGAGCTAGGGTGAAGGTTTAAGATTACTTTATATCGTTTGTGAGGAAGCAAACATTTAGGGTTAGGTTCTAGAAATCAATACAGTCCTCATAACGTCGCTGTCAGGCAGAAACGTTGTTTCTCCATATTTCATCTTTTTATGTTTTTTCATAAATTCATGCCCTATTTTATAATTTTGTATCATTGTATGACAGTGTTGCACAAACGTACCGAAAATAGCCGATCACACATACAGCGTGTCTTGATGCAACCCGTTGTGGACTTACAAGTTTCTGTGGCGATAACCATAATGTACAAACAAATATGTTGTTTGTGTATAGCTGTGTGTGTGTGTGTGTGTGTGTGTGTGTGCGTGTGTGTGAATGGGAGGGGGAGGGGGGTGCGTAAAGAGTTAAATTGCTACTTTTGGCTGAACCCTTAACCATTGTGTGTTGAATCGTGTCGGATTTCCCATAATGCATTTCCTCCAGGGTTGTACAATTAAAGGATTGGATAGGCTGATATGATTGAGCCAAGATCTGCCCTGCTGCTTCCTGCTTCCCACAATATCCGTCAACCATTGTTGTCAGTCGTTGAGGAGTAAAGAAGGAGAGAGTGAGGGGAAGAGAATGGGACATGCTGCGAGAAGGAGAGAAAGGGAAAGAGACCTCAGACAAAGAGAGCTACACAGAGGGGGAGTCACATCATAGTCATTTTAACCAACAGGCTTGTCACAGTGTTCGGCAGAGAGAGATACCACTAGCAGGCAACCAGAGGGTATGCTGCTCCAGATTGTAGATTAATTTGATTAATATTTGGGACAAAGGTTTGGGTGGACAATTTTGAGATATTTTGTGTGTAAGAAATGTTGGCCAACGGGTGGTGATAGAGGAAAGGCCATAGGGGTCAACAAAATAGGCTAAATGGGGTTCCTGCTGAGCATGAGAAAAATGAAACCTCTTGAAACCGGAGGCAAAAACGTTGTTTAAATACCCCAAGAAGAGCATTCTTAAGTTGACTTTCATATAGCCCATCTTTATGTCTTATGTCTGTCTGCCCGAACACAGCACTGACATGACTGACGCCACAGATGACTGGTAGGCCTACTTTGTGCCTATTTCACCTGCACAGTGATGTCATAGACTATCCTCTTTAGAGGATAGATTCATCCAGATACACTCTCACTGTGGTGTCTGACCTGTACATCTTAGACTTCACTTAAGTCCTGGTCTGGAGACATTATTCATGCTAGCAGTTATTCAGTACGGTTCCCACACACCAGGTGGGAACTGGCAGCCATGGCGACCAACAGCAACTGATCACAACAGCAGAGAACAAAGTTCCAGGAAATGGAATAGAAGGAAGAGAGGGAAATGATTGCAAAGGTGGAGACCCTTGTGGGGTGTTTTTGGGGTCCTGTGAAGCCCTTTGAGACTTTGGCAGAGGGCAAGGTTTACACGTGTACAATGTACGTACTGTAGGATGCATGGGCACAAGGGGCAGAGGTAATTAGAATTTACAATCTCTCTCTTTCTCTCTTTCTCTCTTTCTCTCTTTCTCTCTCTCTCACTCACTCACTCACTCACTCACTCACTCACTCAGACTCTTCCCCCTGTCCGTTCCAGTAGCAACAGTGTCATACTGGCTAGTATGTATGCCAGCCCAGGCCAACGTGGGCAGAGCGGGCACAGAGAGAAGCAGAGTTCTGGTTCTTACAGCGTGACTCCGCATAATCACCATGCCACCTGTTTCTGCCAGGTATGAATGAAGCTTATTTTCTTTTAACAAAATAAAGTAAACACGCATGCATGAACGCACATACAAACACGCACAAACACATATTAACCCCCCACCTTGCTGCGTCACAATGACAGTTTTTCTGTTGAAAATACATGTTTGTTTTCACTAAAGCATAAATTAGGCTTTACTTTTATAATTTCTTGTGTCTGTCATTTAAAAAGAAAAAAAGAAAAGAAAAAAAACGTACACCCCATAATTCACGTATTTTATTGACTTCTTTCTACTGGGCATTTCTTTCTCTATACTTACAGAATTCAGCTCTTGTTTCCTGCCAGTGTGTAGCAGTGTGTTGTATTTGTTATAGTTTATACAATTAACTACTTATCCTTTATTTATTTAAATCAATGTGATTTAAAAAAAGAATTGCACACGCACACGCACACGCACACGCACACACACACACACACACACACACACACACACACACACACACACACACACACACACACACACACACACACACACACACACACGCTATTATGCTGACATAATATGTGTACAGTACATCGTCTCTATAAGGGAGTATGAGAAGAATATTTAGCCTGCTTCCTTCCTTCCTCTTCTCCCCAGGAAGGTGTCAGTTGATCAGGAACGAGACAGGAGGAGAGTAGTCTGACTGGTTAACCCCATACATTGTTCACATCCTTCCGTTTCCTAAAACTACAGGATTATGGTTATGGAAGGGTGGGATGGTCAGGTGGTCCCAGAAATACTAGAGGTTAGACAGGGTTGCTGCTTGTAATTCTCTGAGACAACGTACCAGATTGGACCCCAAATGCTGTATATGTCCCCCAGGGGTCTACTACTGTAGGTACCTTCCATTTTCCCTCTACACCAAATCTCTTCCCCAAAAATAGACAATCTACAAGCTCACGACGTGTCATAGTGTGATGCATTGTTAGCTTGATATAGACAGACATACATACTGTACTTACAGTGAATGATATACTCTAGACCAGGGGTCTTCAACCTTTTCAGGCCAGGGACCCCCAAACTGATGGAGAGATAGAGCAAGGACCCCCTACCTCGTAGGGTAGGGGGGGCTACCACATATATTGTATATTTATGTATAAAATTGTTTAAATGTCTAAACATGAAAAAAAAATTGCCTGCTCGCACCTGTCCCAGTAGGTGTGCAAAAGGACCTTTCTCAACAAAATATGTATAAACATACCATGTTATTGTGCATTTATTTACCTGTTTGCTAAAATATGGTGGATTCATGTTATGTTTAAAGACAATTTGATTTAAAAAAACGTTTTTTAAATATTGTTTAATCAAACTACAATTTCGCGGACCCCCTGCAGTACCTCCGCGGACCCCCTAGGGGTCGCGGACCCCCTGTTGAAGACCTCTGCTCTAGACAGACATACGTCCATACAAACAACCTGTTCTAGAAGGCTTGACCTTTTAGTTAAAAAAAACTATTTGCAGGTTGTCTTGATTGCTTTCAGTGCAAGATCACTGCGCTTCACTGAGTGAGGAAAAGTCAGTGAAATGTGTTGTGTTTTTACCTTAAAATTGTGATATAAGGGGGGTGAAAGTAAAGTGGGAGGAGGAAAAGACATTTTGTGTATATAAGTTATACAGTAGGTGTATGTAAAAAGCAGGTCTGGTGGTGTCAGTCTTCTTTGACTAATGAAGAAAAACCTTGGCAAATCCCATGGGGCCCCATTGTTCAACATTTAACTTAATCCCATTGCGTTCATGACTGTAGTTTTCCATCAGAGGAAGCTGAAATGCAGAGCTGATTGTAATCCTTATGTCAATAAGATCATTTCCATGCATTTTATTTGGATCGCTGATCTCAGACAATTGAAATTGAATAATCATGATTCCCATAGCAAAGGCAGACTGTTTCCACCCAACAGGCTGAATGCATTATTCCAGATGATGTTATCTCAAACTCAAGACTGTGAGTTCGCAGCAGTTCTTGACCTATCTGCTTAACTCCCAGTCAACTGGAAAGGTAGCATTCACACTACAGCATGTTGGAGAGAAACTTCAGGGTTTTTAGGAGGTGGACCAAATACTCTGACATTTCACTGTTGAGAACAACTGGTGAACACCGTTCATCCACCTACATCTTTTTGTCACTCCTTGCCCACTTGCCTGCCAGGCAGAGATTCAGTATCTACCGGGAAAAAACAATAGAGCTACAATTCCTATACTGTCGCCATTCTATAGTGGAATCCTGATCAAACAACCCACTAACCACAAAATTCACCACATATACCAGAGTTATAGGTGGAGGGATGTAGGATGGAACTTGAAATAAGGCACAGGGAGGATCTGTTCCTGTGCCAGCCTGTGGGTCTACAGAGAGCAGTCTTTAATGTCATGTTGCACTGGGATTCTTATGAACCTATTCTATTTTCCACTATTCCCTTACTTTCAATCTACTACGTCCTTTACAAATCAGCTAAGGGATGTTGCATATTCATCTCTTGCGTTTGTGTAGTGCCGAGTGCAGAATTTGCAAGTGCAACGCCAAATGCAAACGTAGTGGTTAGTGACCACTACATGTGCATCCTCAAAAGAATAAGAAAAAGTCAATGCCAGCAGTATTTCCCAATTCACTTTTGCAGTTTGCCCAGGCATTAAGCTGTGTTTAATATGTGTGATGACAGGCTGGTGTCTTTTCTGCTGAGAGACACTTACAGGAAGAGAGTGGAGTTTCCCAGACAAGGCTGACTGCTTTCTGATGGCTCAGCAGCTGCTGTGGTCATGCAAGTGTGTGTGTGTGTGTGTGCGCACACGCGCTTATGCATATAATGCCTATGTGTGCTCTGCAGGTGTCCACAGGAAGTCCTAATAACACAGAATTCAGACTTTGAGGAAGCGAACATTGCCTTATGGCAACTACGCCCACAGGATTACTGCCAATTGCTCCTAAGTGTGTGTTTATGACTTTATGTGCCTGTGTGAATAATATGTGTCCTCGTGTGTATTGGCCATGAGGGTGCCATCCATTAAATCTCGATTTGGGAGTTTCCTCAGACAGGATACGACTCCCCCTTGAATTAATTGCAAGAGGTCAAAGTAAAGGCCCCTGAACAGAGCTGAAAGTGTCTGTTTCATCACAAATAATATAAGTACCACCCGGTGTGCCCTTGAGCAATGTACCTACCTATCTCCACATGCGCCTGTGTGCTTGTGAAGCAGGGCTTTGGTGAACATTTATTCACAGCAAAGCTTACATGAATAGATAAATATAAAGCTTTATTTGGCCCCAATGGGGAATTGGTCCATTTCAGTAGCCAATATCATAATTAGAGAATCAGAAAGCTTGTTATTGCAAACAGGGCACACACAAGGAAATTGCCCTGGGTCATGGTAGTGTTGTCTCAGGTGGCAACTCAATCTACAACAGTGGACTGTAGATACAGCAGTGTAGTTCCAAAGTTAAACTGAACATACTTTCCACTTAGCTATTGACTACTCATTTTGTATGTTCTCATCTTTGGACCATTAAGTACCTCATTAGCTATTTGCCAAGTAGTTGAGTGGTCTGTTTCCTCCTTCAACATATTTGTTACGCTACTTTTTAATATGAGCTTTATCAGTACATAACCGCGTATATTTTCACATTCTAACATGACATGGTGTGCTGGCCAGCTCCAGTATATGGGCTCTGCATGGTTTCACATGTTAGAACTGCAACACTTGCACTAGCAATTTGTGGTTGACATAAAAACCCTCTACATCCATGGCCTTTTCTCAGAATAATGGCTTGGCTATAAGTTAGTGAGTGAGCGAACAAAAAAAATTAAGAAGGGTAAGAGACTTAATGAACGTGTTTTTTGAGGTTACAGTGACTTTGACCTTTGACCTTAGGCTGGTTATGGAAACATACAGTATGGAGTGAGGGAGGTGATGGGATTGAGTGGGACAGGGCAAGTAACAGAGAAGACAAAGTGAAAGATCAGATAGGGATGGAGATAAAGAAAAGCGAGAGAGCAGGGAGGGGAAAGAGGGGGGGTGGAGGTAGAGAAAAGAATGGAGGAAATGAGAGAGTCTCCATTCAAAGACTTGCAACAACACAACACCAAACCGTTTCCACAGAACCAACAGTGTTTTTTTATTTTATTTCCATAAACTCATAAATAGCGTCTTGCTCTGCACTAGCTACTAACAGTGTCATAATAATGATGATAATAATTATATGCAAGGGGAAATGGCTACCTGGCTGCCAGTCATGGCCTGCATGTGTGCGGTTTGAGCAGTTGGCCTCTGGCCCACAGCTAGGGTGCTGTGAGGAAGCAATCAGCTGCTAATCACAGGGGAGAAAGTGAGAGGAATTACCTGGAAGCAGGATTAGTCATGTCACCCATTACAGACAGCGATGGAGTTTCGGTGCCCTAAGGCTGTCTACAGTTAGCTAATGGTCAAATGCAAAAACGACAGGACAGAATGCTCCCAATCTTTGCATCATAATAATCCGTAGTTTTTGCTGGAACTTCACAAAGTGACTATATACTTTTTCAAGCCATGTATTCTTTTTTTTATTTCTTTGACTTTTGTTCTGGCAAAGATTGAAAGGATAGTGATTTTTGCAGTGCAGTGTTGCGTGGAGGTTTTTAATATTCTGTTATACTGTATGCGTTGTATAGTTATCTATCCTGGCTAAACGAACAATTTGTAATGCCAAAATTGAGGTTTTGGCATGGTTATGGTCTCATGGTCTGTGAAATTAGATGTACTAGAGGTTCAGGCCGCTATGCAGCCCTCGCATCTAGAGTTTGGGTCGCTTCGCGGCCCTCACACCTACGTACGTCGCACCGCCGATCCGACCAATATGCCTGAGTCATATTTGGAGCTTTGTCAGAGTACCCCTTTTATGCCCATATATGGAGATCCCTGATGTAATTAGTATATCGTCAGTGTCCAGCCGGGACCAGCTAACTCCTTTTTCAGTTTTTTTTGTTTTTTTCATAAATCAACGCTATTGAACATACATCTGTGTAATTTTTTTTTTAATAATAACATATGAAAAGTATTAAAAAGCGCCTCTGACGAAAACTCCTAACTCCATTGGACCCTCAAACTGTCCGTCAAAAACAAACAACTCCCCCCTCCTCTCAGGCTCTCGAGAAGCTCTGCTCTGTATGAGGCAGACAGGGAGAAGATTTTTCAATGCTTTTGGGAGAACATAAACTGGGAAGAGAAGAGAATGTATGTGCAAGGTTTGATAGATGTCACCCCAGTAAAGAGGAGAAGGGTGTCTTCACAAAGGTCATCTGCTCGTGTTTTCTTTTTAAATGTTAATGGACAGAGAATGAGTGTGTGCAGGAGTTCGTTTCAAACATCTCCAAGAGCTCAAGGAGATCATGCCAAAAGACTTTCACAGCTTTTATGACAATCTAAAGCACTAAGAAACACCCACCACACACACGCAACACACAACAGTGATAATAAAATGTTGATAGGTATATGATAGGTAAATTCAACTGTGGTTGTTATTGTTAGTGCAGTAGGCTACAGATTTGATAGGCTAAAGATTCTATTTTTCATGAATGTATTTTGTATTTATATGCCATTTTTTTATTGTTGGTGTGCCATGATCGCTTTTGTTAAATACATGATTGAGTATTGAGGCAGAATTGTTTGTTGCACTCAACTGTAGAAGAACAACAGTGGTAACAGTTAGATCCATGGTTGTTTACAATGCATGTTAAAATAAGTTTAAGTACAGAATTCAGCTTGATCTATAGTATATGAGGATGGCGCTCACCATAAATAGCTGATCTCCAAGCTCACAATGCGTTGTGATGTGTTGTGAGCTTTGAGATCCATTGCCAGCTGTTCTTATCAATGATGGACAAAACCTCCTAACTCCACTTGCACTGGATTTGGGTAAAGTGGTGATAATATAATGACACATGCAAGTATCTGATAATATATAAAGTCACAATACCAAGTTTGATGAGGCAGTATTGCTTTGTTTTAAAAATATAAGGTTTTCTTCATTTTCTGAAAAATTTATATTTAGTTTTTCATTTCCTGAACAATTACCATTTTGGATTTAGCTGGTTCCGGCCGAACAGCAGAGATATGCCCATACCCTGTATATTGTCATGCTCATATATGGGCATATTGGTCTGATCGGCGGTTCTGGACAGCCGAATATCCGAACGACTCGGCGGTAGGCACCGCACTCCCTCGAGTCTTTGCCTATACATTTCTCTTAATTCTTTTGATATTCATCAGCAGTGTTGGGCAGTAACGAATTAAAAATTATATATTACTGTAATATTATTACTTTTCCCAGTAACGAGTAAAGTAAGGTATTATTCTGCCAAAACAGTAATATAATACCATATTACTCGGTCAAAAAAGGCCTCGCTACTCGTTACTGATGACGAGCGTCTTTTTTTTTTGTTCATTCATTCATTTAATATGCACTCTCTCTCCGTCTCTCGTAGAGGCAAGTTCTCGCATCGTGCGAAAATAGAGCAGATCTACAAGCTATCAACCTACGTCAACAGAGATGCTTTTTAGCTTGCAGATCAGTTCTTTTTTAGCACGCAGCCTGCGCACAGTTATGACGTAGTGCATGACCCGTATGCGACTGCTGCGTCGTGTATTTCTCCGACGTTTTTTAACTTCAAAACGCTCTCAAACTTCTATTTTGAGGCACGGAATTTACTTAAAAGATATCGTTCGGATAGAATGTAGTTGTTTAACTTCATATATGTGGTCAATTAATCATGACAGAGCCCATTTAAAAATAAAAATTCAGAGAACCGGCAGGGGCGGACAGTGACACGCATTGTATCCGAATAAAGTAACCTATTTTCGGCATGGCCCTTTCAGAAGTCCCCCTGCGTCACTTGTCTGGTGGTCGGGGAAACGAACTGCTGATGAGGAGAGGAAACGGTGTTCCTCTCCTCTCCTCTATATCATTGGTTCTCAAAGTGGGGTCCAGGGACCCCCAGGGGTCCTTGAGGGAGTTCCAGGGGGTCCCCAGCTAAATGATAGATTAGGCACCAAATGGACCCTTATGGGTCTCTAACTCTGAGAGTGTACAAATGGAACCAAATGGACCCTAACGGGTCCATTTGGTTCCATTTGTACACTCTCAGAGTTAAATTGACATAGATTTTACAATTTAAATTGCGGTCCAAGTGATAGAAATGCCATTAAATGGGGGTCTGTAGCCCTAATGCATGTCAAACTGGGGGTCCTTGAAATTAAAATGGTTGAGAATCACTGCTAGAGCCGTAACAAATCTTCTCTTATGGGGGTCCCTGGCATATCTTTTGAAATGGGGGTCCGGGGGCTAATAAGTGTCAATTTGGGGGTCCTTGACATGAAAAAGTTTGAGAACCACTGCTCTATATCTCCTCTCCTCTCTCCTCCCCCCTTGCACTTTGGCTAATTAATATTGACTGGTGTAAGATATGTTGAAAAGGTTAAGAAATGTTCAGGCAGTCAGCCAGTGTGTGCAGTTCAGATTGATGTTGTTCCTGTAAGGATAATTATTGTTCCAATTCCAAATATGGAATTTGCAGCAGCAAAATACTTAAAAGGATAAAGACTGTTGACTGTTTTCTATTGTTCCATTAAATTGGATTCAGTTCTAAAAGGCTAAAAACTGTACACGTCTTTTCTTTTGCGAGGGGGCGCGGGGAAAGTAATATAAAGTAATATGTAATATATTACTCATGATTCCAAGTAATAAGTAATATAATATTATTACTTTTCAAAGGAGTAATAAGTAATAAGTAACATATTACTCTCCTAAGTAATATTGCCCAACACTGTTCATCAGTATGGATTATAAAGAATCGCTATGAATAATACCTTTGAGACATTTGTGTCATGTATGTCTTTGTGTCATAAGGAACTTTGCACTCATGATAACTGTGTTTTAATGAATGCATGAAGAACACTACAGCAACCTTTTCATTTAGGCATTTATGGAACATAACAGAAAATCATTAAAACAATGTCAGAAAATGTTTTAAATTATAAGCGAGGCAATGAAAACTATTTTAAAAATAGATCTAAAAGAAGACAGATTTATTTTGATAAACTTATTTTGATTGGTGACCGCTCCAGAGGCGTGGAGATTTAGAATTCCCTATTCAGTCATTAGACCAACAGAACGTAGACGGCACGTCAGCCAGATGTCAATTCAAAGCAGCATCTGTCGACTCAGTTTGGAAGCAACTGATAGATCGATTCATACTGTACCAGTACAATAAGTTAAACAGGCATTGTCAGTGTTCTTAGCACTATTAGACTGTTGTGTAATTCTGTTGTAAAGAAATCTGGAGAACAAAGACTGACAACCAGCTTACATTTGAAGTTTGAATTCACTGCCATGCTGCAGATGTGCGTTGATAGATTGCGTCATTGGAGAATCATGGCCAATTTATTTACCTTTGATCACGCCTATTCCAGTTGTAATGCATTACAGGAAAGACCAGTACGGTTTAGTCTCCATGTGTGAATGTGTACCCAACAAAAGCAGAAAGTAAGTAAGCCATACAGGCATTTTTACTATCTACTTGTTTTTGGACACATTTCTGTACCACTGAACAGTAGACAGTACAAACGATCACTTGTGGCTCAGGTTTCTCCACTAAATGGAACCATGTCTGAAGCCAGATAGTGACTGAGGACATCTGTAGCAATATTCTTTTTTCCCACAAAAGCGGAAGATGGCCCTTTTCGGATAGCATTTAGTTGTTTAACTTCATATATGTGGTCAATTAATCATGACAGCCTATTTAAAAATAAAAATTCAGAGAACTAGCAGGGGCGGGCAGTGATAGTCATGTATCCGTATAAAACAACCTATTTTTGACATGGCCCTTTCAAAAGTCCCCTTGCGTCACGTTGCTCTGTGGTGGTGGTGGAACGAACTGCTGATTGGCTGACGGGGTTGTCAGTCAACGGTACTATTCCCGCCCAGCTCCCGACTTTGTCTTTTAGTTGACTGTAAAAATGTTAATGTTAGGCTCCCTCGCAGCTTTCAGTGCAACTCTGGCACACAGGGGAGGAAATGTCAGTACGTGGCTAGGTGCTTACACACTGCTACTTCATTGTGCCTTATTTGCCCATGTCCTCAGCCTGTCAGAATGCTTGCACATGTACATTCCAAAATCACTTTCTGCCCATGTCATTTTAAGTCAACTTTTTGACTTAGGCAGAAATTATTTTAACAAGCATTCTGATAGGCTGAGGACATACTGTAGGCAGTAAGGCAGGGTGAATCAGCAGTGTTAGGAGAGTGGAGTTATGGCCCTATCTTGCGCGCCGCCTTACCTCTTAGCCCTAAACTTATTAGCCATATTTTACTATTTTTAAAAACATTTCAAAATAGTTCAACTAGCCGATCTACATCGACACGTTGTGAGTTTGTAGATCGGCTATTTGAACTATTTTAAAATGTTTTTCAAAATAGTAAAACATGGCAAAAAAGTTTAGGGATAAGGGGTAAGGCAGTGCACAAGGGCCCTTAGGTCACAGATAGGGCCCTTAGAGTGTGCCACACCGAACTGGAATTTTACCTACTGTATGAGGGTGGATTCTGCCAATGCTTTTCAATGGGAACGGAGCGGTTTGTTGCCATTTGCGGATTTCTGCAAAACAAACGCTCTGTTCCCATTGAAAAGCAATGGCAGAATCCGCCCTCATTGGCAGAATTAAAGTTTGGTGTGACCGCACCCTTAGGCAGAAATACATAAAGGCAGATAAACATGATTTAGGCAAGATGAGTTTGCCTAAGTGATTTTTCAGTTCTTCTTTTCTGAAACAATTTAAATGACTTAAGCAATTATGTTTAACAATTGCATCAGTCAGAGGGGAGGAAAGAAGAGCGTTGCCTAGTCGAAGGTATTTTTTATTAAGTTTATTCTTCAGGTTAAAAAGTGCCTACATACTTAAATACATATTACACAACAATGAAGTGGAAAACTTAAGAAAACATTATGCATGTAATCAACAAAAATGTTCTGGCTGTTTTCTATTCCCCGAGGGTATTGTGCCACCACAGAGGTTTTGCAGAGGTGTAGTTATTGCAACAGCCCTAGACATACTGCCCTAATTTATGAACGCGGTGCAGAGCAAATAATGGGCGTACGGCGAGATCACCGCAACTTTCGTCATTTATCAATATATCCTGACGTTGGCTTCAGCCTACCGTACGCTGAGATCTCACGTCTGGTCGAGAGCAGTTGTTGACATTGGCTGCGCCCGTTTGTTCCATTGTGGACATGCAGAGCAGCATTGTCTCGCCGTCTGACAGGCATCTGAACATGTATCCACTACAAAATGTATTATCTAGAACACACTAATAAATAATCCCTGTGAAAATATAACATTTTATAAACAAATTTAAACAAACTGCTTTAATAATCGTGACGCGTTGTGAGCTTGTAGATCTTCTATTTTCAAAATATACGAGCGCTTCTGGGAGAGCATTTTCGGGAGTGCTGCTGTTATATTTTCATGGCCACCGGGAGATCAGACATTTAACCCACAGTCCAACTCACACCAGCCTTCATCCATTAATGTTCTCTCCAGGCTATCTCTCATTAATGCGGCGCAGCACGGGCTCGCTCGTCCGACGGTCCGAGTCTCACTGGGAAATGTGAATAGCCTACATGACTGCTTTATTTTAGTGCAACTTTAACGCGCACTGCTCGGTATGGGTTAAATAAATTAATATACAAACGTATTCTATTCATGGCGATGTGGTATCATAATCTGTTATTCATGTAAACCACTAGCCTACTTGATTGACAAAGATTGTACTGCTTAAAGGGGAAATCCACCCATTTTCAATATTTAACTATGTCATTAATATAGCATAAAGGAGTTGTGTGGAAATAAGAAAAAATTTAAAAAAAAATTAACATTGCAAAAAAATTTAACATTGCAAAAAAATTAACATTGCAAATTACACTGTGATGACTCATCATGGTGTAATTTGCAATGTTAATTTTTTTGCAATGTTAATTTTTTTTGCAATGTTAATTTTTTTTTTTAATTTTTTCTTATTTCCACACAACTCCTTTATGCTATATTAATGACATAGTTAAATATTGAAAATGGGTGGATTTCCCCTTTAAGCAGTTGGGCTTCAAGTGTGTGTGTGTGTGTGTGTGTGTGTGTGTGTGTGTGTGTGTGTGTGTGTGTGTGTGTGTGTGTGTGTGTGTGTGTGTGTGTGTGTGTGTGTGTGTGTGTGTGTGTGTGTGTGTGTGTGTGTGTGTGTGTCTCAAGTCGAGCCGGCGAAACTCTTTTCTTATTGTCTTTCCATGCTTTGTTTGGTCGTATTCTGGTTCTTCATGTCGTAAAATCGGGGCGGTTTAAGAATATTTAAATGACGCTCGGTTTCAGCCGTGACATTTGTCAAGGCTCCTCCTCCTGGTGATTGGATGGGCTCTTTAACCACATGAACCCTATGTCCCTATTCTGGGCATGTCATAATAGGTGAACATTCGTCAAAAATGGGTGTACATTTGGTGAAAATAACATTACATTTACATTACAGTCATTTAGCAGACGCCTTTATCCAAAGCGACTTACAATAAGTGCATTCAACATAGGTAGGGAACGAAAATTACTAATCACCAGAAGTCTTAAGTGCATTTTCTGCAAAAACAAGCAACCAAGAGTATACCTAGCGCTAAGGTAAAAGTGCAATATATCAGCTACCTATTTCCTTAAACCGATGAGACAAAATAGCAAAGTCAAATGAGCAGGAGCTAAAACAAATAATTGTATCGACTAAACAAGATCCAATAAAACAATACAACAATAAAACAAGCGTTCGTACAACTAGTTAACAACAAGTAGGCCAGGCAAAGAGGAAGGGTAGTGTTTCCTGAAGAGGTGGGTTTTCAGCCTGCGGCGAAAGATGGGCAGTGACTCTGCTGTCCTGACATCAATGGGAAGTTCATTCCACCACTGTGGGGCCAGAACAGAAAAAAGTCGTGACCGTGTGGATCGGCCAGAAGGACCCTTGAGTGACGAGGCAATCAGTCGCCCCGAGGTGGCAGACCGAAGTGGTCGGGCAGGGGTGTAGGCATCGACCATAGCCCGGAGGTAAGAAGGAGCTGTTCCTTTCACTGCCCTATAGGCTAGCACCAGGGTTTTAAACTGGATGCGAGCCGCTACGGGGAGCCAGTGTAGAGAACGGAGAAGGATAGTTGTGTGGGAGAACTTGGGGCGGTTGAACACCAGACGAGCCGCAGCTTTCTGAACAAGCTCCAGAGGTCTGATGGCAGATGCCGGAGCACCAGCAACAGATGCGTCAGCACACAAATTAATATCTACAACATGTCAGTTCTCACAGAGAAAGCAACAAATAACTTCACTTTGTCTCAGTAGTTGACTAGTTTTAGTTACGGTTATTTTCACTATTTGACATACTTCGGAAGTATAGGGTTTAAGTGATTCATGTGGTTAACATGCATTTCTTATTAAATTGTGATATTATCAAACATAAATATAAAACATATCACTCTACGTCTCCCAAAAAAAATGTTTTTCTAAAACTTATAGTCACAATCCTTGAATCCTCTGATTGGCTGTTTTCCATTTAGTAGATGTGAAACACACTATAATCTTCTCCTTACATCAGCTTATATCAATCACAGGTGCGTTATTTGCAAAAACAAGCACTCCCCTTCCCTCACAAACCATCTGTGCTGGATTCTCAGCCACTAGGCTAAGTAGCTAGTTTAGCATTTTACACAGGAAGTTCACAGACGTAGCTGTAGCTAAATCTGGCTCTAAAAATATATATAATTTCTATTGAATCTCTTAGTTACAAAGAGATTAAGCTAACAGTTAAGTTTGTTTCTCTATGTGTTTGTTTGGGAAAAGTTTGACGTCTAGCACACAGCCATCTGGACTGGCTGAGTAAATAGGCAGGCTGGTTTGTGCTGGGAAGCCGGGAACTACTTTCTTGTAGAAAAGTATTATTATTAAGAACTGTTTTAATTGGGAAGTGTCTACTGTCTATGATTTTAAAGTTGCCATAGTTGTAACCGTTTTAGAAAAGCAATAAGCCACTCGAGGTCGCAGTTTACCTTAGTTTGCCTATAATTTTATAATGGCTGAGACACTCGGCTAGCGCCTCGTGTCTCACTGTGCCGCTCAGCCATTATAAAATGCACGGTAAACTGTGACCTCTAGTGGCTTATTATCGCTTGCATTTAATTCAGTCTGACCAGAAGCAGGGAAAAACATATCCCCACCGGCCATAAAAATGAATGACCAATGAGAATGATATCAGAAGAGGCATGGATTCCCCCCATCCCCTGCCAGCAATTTAAACTATTGGCTTCACTTTACAGCTGCATGGTTCAAGTTTGTGTTGTCACCATAGGAAGTCCTATCCTTCCTTCCTGTACTAGCTGAATTGCCATGCCAGATAGTGGAATGTAATTTCTATGATAGAAATGATAGAAATTCTATCCTAAAGTATTTAAATTTTATGGTCATATTCTCTTGAAGAGTTTATGCAATGTGACCGTGACTTTTCAACAGTGACTTTAAACAGCAGGAAAGAAGACCCATATAAAAACTGAATCATTTTCTTTCATCTCAGGAAGACATATTTCATTTTTAAGTTCCTTATTAGATTATATACAGTGATGTCACTTACAGTACACATCTGCAGGAGAATATCTCTCGTTGTTCTAACTGCATCATGTGAGTTCATAGCAAAATGGAAGCATGTGATGTTAGTTTAACATCATTCTGCTGCACGCTGTAATTTGGCACAAGCATTATTGCACTCATTACATTATAAGCACTGCATCCCCTGAAATTATTGTAACTTTGAAAATACTGTCCAATTATAACTATGTATGTAACCTTTGTTGCTGTTGCAAAGGCTTGGAGTAGTAAGTACTGGGAGTTAGTTACAGATTTATGCATGCCATGGTGGTATACGCGTGCGGTTGTGTGTGCACACACCAGCACATGCAAGCACACACGCGTGTGCACACACACACACGCACACGCACACGCACACGCACACGCACACGCACACGCACACATGCAAACATGCACACACATTTGTGGATTTTTCTGCAGTAGACGGAGTCCATTATGTCCAATCATTGTTATTTCATTGTGTGTGTGTGTGTGTGTGTGTGGGGGTGTGGGGGTGTGGGGCGTGCGTGTTGTCTGTGTGTGGCTTTGCCCTGACATATTGTAGTGTTCTGGACTGTAGCATTCCCCAGCAGTCAGACAATCATATGCAGAGGAGCCAGAGAGTGATGCAATATACACACGTATGCAGCACTGCAGCAGTCGGTACAGACATTTGCACGAGCGCACACACACACACACACACACACACACACACACACACACACACACACACACACACACACACACACACACACACACACACACACGTCCAAGCCCACAGACTTTTTGTATAATGGACAGAGCAGGTTTGCTCAGCCGTTCCCTATGGGACAGTGTATTGTAACAGCACTGCTCCATGTAGTAAGTCATGTTTGTTGGACTATAGCACGTTTTATACATAGGAAAGTCAATGTACTGTACTTCACTGGTCAAAATAAGAAGTGTCTGTGCAAATGAAAGAATACATTACATAGTTTGTTTGTGTGTGCATACAATGTACTGTATATCCTTTTGGTTTACCTTGACATCTTGGCCTCCTTGGCATTCATTTTTAGAAATAAAAAACATTATCGGTACAGGACCTGATGGCCTTTAGCAATAAAATAGCGATAATAATAGTAGAGCTTAGTGTCGAGTCTGGAGGGAACTACATTGTCACATAAGAGTTACTCTTCTCCAGGTGGGTGAGGGCCATGTGGACTGTTGTTGCAAATTGGTGAGGGTCCAGGGTGGTTGGTAATATGCTACAAATTAGCTCTTTTTGAACAAAGACGTTTATTTGCTTTCTGCAGAGAATATTCACAGCTTACAAATATTTTTAAGCAAATAAACTAAAATAAAAACACAAAAAACAAATTAGCTCTTTAACGTGCTTCTCAAAAGCTTTTGCTCACTATGGGAGTGAGGGAAACAGGACGAAAATCATTTAAGCATGTTACAGTACCTTGCATCGTTTTTGGCATCGGAACAATGGTGGATGACATCTACAGTAGCAGGAGGCGACTACACACAGGGAAAGGGACAGGTTGTTAATTTGAACCCACAGCCAGCTGTGCCCCGTGCGCTCTGATCACTCGCCCTGGAATGCCGCCTGGCCGGGCCACTTTGCGGGTGTTGACGTGCTTGAATGACCTGTCCTGCACACACATTGTCCTCAGTGGTGGAAAAAGTACTCAAATGTTTTACTTAAGTAAACGTATCAATACTGCATTGTAGAAGTACTCTGTTACAAGTAAAAGTCTGGTGTTCAAAATTAACTTGAGTAAAAGTACAAAAGTATTGGTATCAAAATGTTTTAAAATAGCAGATCTACAAGCTCATAACCCGTCGCGATGCAACGAGTTGTGAGCTTGTAGATCGGCTATTTTCAAATAGCCTAGGTATAAAATAGGACAAAAGTGGTTAATATATGTTTTATAATGTAATCATTTATAGCTGCAAAGTAACTAGTGTGTAGTAGTGACTAAAATGTTCAAATAATTGTAGTGGAGTAAAAGTACAATATTTGCCTCTGAGATGTAGTGGAGTAAAAGTATTGGAAATTGGAAATACTCAAGTAAAGTACAAATACCTCAAAATTGTACTTAAGTACAGTACTTGAGTACGTGAAGTTACTTTCCACCACTGCCTGTCCTGCACACACATTGTCCTCTGTGATGACCAGAGCACTGTTGGTGTCAGCGGTGGTGGTGGCCCCCCCTCTGGGAGGTTGGTGTTCATGACCTCAAAAAGTGTATAAAAAGTGTTCAGCTCGTCCGGGATGGAGGCAGCGATGTAAGCTACGCAGCTGGGTCTTCCTTTGAAGTCTGATTTTGTGTGTTTAGTCCCTCCCTGCCACATACTGTACTGCTGGACGTGGGTCATTGCCACTGAACTGTGTCTCAGTCTGGGCTGTCTCGATCGCTCTGCGGAGATCAAAATAGATTTTTTTTCCAGGCTTTGTCTTCAGAGGAAAAAGTAATGTCTTGAGCGTTGAGGGCAGCTTTAATAAAACCTTTGATCCATGGCTTCTGGTTTGGATACACCTGGAGTGTTGTTGTGGGGACACCATTCTCAATACCAGTGGTGGAAAAAGTACTCAAATGTTTTACTTGTTTTTTTAAATAGGCCTGAAAACGTTTTTGTTTCAGAGGGCATTTTCGTGTTGAATTGTTGTTTAGTCACATCTGTTTTGAAATCCTGCTTTTTAACTTTATATGATTGATGATGTTTTACCATGTGGCACTCTGAGATTCCTTGTGAATGAAAAGTGCATTACAAATAAAATGTATTATTATTAATGTCTCGAGGCCTATCAGGCTCGAAGCCTTATTGAAACCCTAGGCGTTCTTCTTCCGCCGTTTTTTCAGTTCTGGCCTAACCGTGTGGTCGCTTTTTACGAAACTCAGCAATATGGTAGAGGGCAATGCCAAACGGCTAAGAAACGAAACTCACAACTATCGGCCAAAGCGTGGCGCTATTTCACTCAATTGACTTTGAACAGGTACAACTCATGCCCTGTTTGACCTACAGCCATGAAACTTCGATACACACATGCGTCTCCTCATGCCTAACAACACTTTTGACCTCTGACCTTTAGATTTCCCACCATTTTGAATTATATGAAAAACAGTAAAAATCTCCTCCTGGGATCTTTGAGCAATCTGCACGAAACGTTTTACACATGAACTTTGGACCTATGCCGACAAACTGGGGAAGCGGATTTTCCATAAGTGAAAAAATGAAGCTTTTATGAGTTTTATGAAAATTATTCGTCTGCCCCTAACACGTACATGCAGACTCACATTTGTTTGAAACTTTGCAATAATGTAGAGGGTCATTCCAAGTATCACTGAAACCAATCTTACTCCAATTGGTCAAAGGGGGGCGCAATAGCAATTTTTTGAAAATGCTAACTTTAAACAGGCAAAAGTCATGCCTCGTTTGGCCGACAGCCGTGAAACTTGCTTACACATGTGCCTTGACTCATGAGGAACATATCTATATCTTTGACCAGTAAGCTCCGCCCTTAGATCTTACGCCATATTGAGCAGTTTGAAAAACATTTTAACCAAGGATTTCTGAGCAATTTGCGTGAAACTGTGTCAAATGTGTGAGCACCTTTTTCACCAGTTCAGGTCTGTTGGTCCAATAGCTTGATCGCTTAATCATCTGCCTTGAGACCACAGGGTGGCCGGTTTGAATCCCACCTCATGTAGACTTCATTATAATTGCATTGCACACAACATGACTGTATCAATGAATACATGCACAATTGTTGAAGATAACGTGAAATGCTTATTTGAAAGTAGTTATTTTCAATGTATGACGCACTTCATTCGCCCTTTTGTTTTGTTTTGTTGGATTCTCCTTTCTCACTGTCTGAGGCTGTAGCTCAATCTATAAAGAATAGCCTCATGTTCCAAAGGTCCCCGGTTCAAATCCCACTCATTACAGTTTACATTTAAATTGCATTGTATTTGTATTTGTATTTGTTTTTAAATAACATGAAATGCTTTTTTGAGAGTAGTTGTTTTTTATGTATGACATACTTTCTTGTGAAAATAGCCGATCTACAATCTCACAACTTTTCAGATAGCAACACATCTCCACTCTCCACTCATGGACTTAACACAGTTAAGAACAAAGTATTTTCTTTTTAGAAAGGCAGGGGCTCTCTCTTGCACCGCACGGCCACACAGCGCACATTTCTCCTCACAAGTCAATGAGAAAATCTCACACAAGCACGCACGCACACACACATATAGAGCGTCGCAGTTCCCGCCCACTTCCTGTTTTTTTTGGTGCCGGAAGAAAAAACTCAATGCATTTTTCCATTGACATTTCCAAAAATATTTATATCTATTAATTTAAGCCTCGAATCAAGCCATCACGAGATGACATGAATCATGACCATAAAACGTTTTTTTCTGTGATTTTATTTTATTTTATATTTAATGATATGATATACTATATTTAATAAATACCCTTTATTTTGCCGTTTTCAACACAAAAACAAATCACAGAATCAAACGTTTATGGTCATGATTCATGTCATGTCATGATGGCTTGATTCGAGGCTTAAATTAATAGATATAAATATTTTTGGAAATGTCAATGGAAAAATGCATTGAGTTTTTTCTTCCGGCACCAAAAAAAACAGGAAGTGGGCGGGAACTGCGACGCTCTATACACGCGAGCAGCACCCCCAGGGTCCTAGTGCCCTTCGTATACAGCACACAAATACACAGGCACGCAGGCAGACACACTGCATTGCGCGCAAACAGATTTTTTTTCTCCCCCCTTTACCCGGGAGTACATACTATGTCCCGTACGGGACACGCCTCTTTTGCGTCAAATACGGGGCGTCCCGGCTAATACGGGACAGTTGGCAACCCTAAACTCTGCCTATGGCCACTCAGTACTTATAACTGCTTCTGATGGGCAGGCAGGTGACTTCTATGGCTGGCTCCACTGTCGGTATGTGTAAGGGTTAATGTGAGACGTATAACCACCTTCCTCTTGCTTTTCAGAGTAATCCTATTCCTTATCCTTTCTTCTATGCTAAAAGAAAGAAGGAGTCTGTGCTGGAGAACTGGTGATTTAATAACCAAAATATTCAATAAATCCACGTGAACAGCCAGGGTTCTAAATGGTATCATCCGTATTCAAATACAACATATCACTTCCTCGCTTTTAATGCGACCGCTTCCCTCTCCACTAGAACAGAAGTCCACAACAATAGAACCGTGTGTGTGTGTGTGTGTGTGTGTGTGTGTGTGTGTGTGTGTGTGTGTGTGTGTGTGTGTGTGTGTGTGTGTGTGTGTGTGTGTGTGTGTGTGTGTGTGTGTGTGTGTGTGTGTGTGTGTGTGTGTGTGTGTGTGTGTGTGTGTGTGTGTGTGTCATAGCTCCACTCCTACCAGACTCACCTGAGAGAAACCAGGAAACAGAGAGGTTATTATTCTGCCTCTCCACACGCAAAGAGACGGACAATATGATTTACCTGCAAATCAAACACAACTTCCAGTGAGGTAGGACAGACACCACATATCTGATTGATCTGGGGCACAAAGAACGTGTGTGTGTGTGTGTGTGTGTCATAGCTCCACTCCTACCAGACTCACCTGAGAGAAACCAGGAAATAGAGATTTTTCTGCCGTGAGCCAGCACCACTACAAGGACCTGGTGTGTGTAGCATCTTTTTGCACAGCTGAATGGACTTTAACAAGAACCAGGATTCAAAGTGAAAGTAAACTTCAGGGAACATTCTAGAGGAGGGAGTGTTAACACCACTGACTGACTGATTTCCTGGCTTGAACAGTGTGTCTGTAGCTTCACTCAGAGACCAAATGGCTTCCAAGTCGTCTCGCCCTGAAGAGGATTATTGCTGTCCTGTGTGTTGTGACATCTTTAAAGATCCTGTTCTCCTGTCCTGTAGCCACAGCTTCTGTAAAGACTGTCTGCAGAGATGGTGGAGAGAGAAGAAAATAAAGGAATGTCCAGTTTGTAAGAAGAGACATTCAGTCGATCCTCCCAGAAACCTGGCTCTGAACAACGTGTGTGAGGCCTTCATACAGGAGAGACATCAGAGAGCTTCAACAGGGTCTGAGGTTCTCTGCAGTCTGCATGCTGAGAAACTCAAACTGTTCTGTCTGGAATGTCAACAGCCAGTGTGTCTTGTGTGTCGAGATGCTAAAAAACACACCAGCCACAGATTCAGACCCATCGATGAAGCTGCACTGGATCACAAGGAGGAAGTCCAGAAATCAATGAAGCCTTTACAGGAGAAACTGGAGGTATTTAATAAAGCTAAAACAAACTATGATCAAACAGCAGAACACATTCAGTTCCAGACTCAGATGACAGAGATGCGGATTAAAGAACAGTTTAAGAAGATGCGTCAGTTTCTACAAGAGGAAGAGGATGCTAGGATTGCTGCACTGTGGGAGGAAGAGCAGCAGAAGAGTCAGATGATGAAGGAGAAGACTGAGGGTCTGAACAGAGACATATCAACTCTTTCAAACACAATCAGAGCCATAGAGGAGGAGCTGAGAGCTGAACACATCTCATTCCTGCAGAACTACAAGACCACAATGCAAAGAGTCCAGTTCACACTGCAGGACCCACAGCCGGTCTCAGGAGCACTGATAGACGTGACCAAACACCTGAGCAACCTGACCTTCAGAGTCTGGGACAAGATGAAGGCCATTTTCTCCTACACTCCTGTCATTCTGGACCCCAACACTGCCTATCCAAAATACATCCTGTCTAATGATCTGACCAGTGCGAGAGTTGGAAAGAAACAGCAGCTTCCTGACAACCCAGAGAGGTTTGACCACTATGCCCATGTTCTGGGTTCTGAGGGCTTTAACTCAGGGACTCACAGCTGGGATGTTGAGGTTGTAGACAATGCATGCTGGGCAGTAGGTGTGTTAACAGAGTCCTATCAGAGGAAGGGAGACAAAGGGGGTCAATTCTGGAGAATAGGGTTAAATAAAGGTAAATACACAGCAGGCTCCTCACCAGGGTCTGACACTGATCTCTCAATGAAGCAGAAACCTCAGAGGATCAGAGTCCAGCTGGACTGGAACAGAGGAAAGTTGTCCTTCTCTGATCCTGATACTAACACACACCTACACACCTTCACACACACTTTCACTGACACACTCTTTCCATACATTTACATTGGTCAGATTGGTGGTTCTCTGAAGATTAGCTAGTTACCAGGGAAGGTCAGTGTAACTCTGGGATAATATAGTTAGACATGATGATGAGGATTATATTGATATATTGATGTATTACTTTATTAATCAAAACAATATAACTGCAACAGCTGAGGTGCAGTAGAACATTTAGGCTAAAAGGATCACAAAAAGGTCCTGAGGACTTGTTTCCATTGTGTTCCTAAAGTAATACCTGTCAATGTTAGAATCAGAGTGTTTCTGATCTGTGATGACATCATCATCATCTACACAGTAAAATACAAGTCTTAATTTAACTCTGAAGAGCGTAAAATGTTATCAGAAATGGACCCTATGATCCACAACATGATATCATTATCATCTACAAAAAAAAGTATTAGTGCAGGCCCTTAAGTCCATTTTTATGTTACAATAGTTCACTTTGTGATACATGCGCCAAATTTGGCATGAACAATGCCTAGGACCTACTTTTGCAGAAAAGCCCGTTAGCCACACAAAAAAACCCAATATGGCTGCCATTTTCCAAAATGGCTCCTGGCGAAAGACATTTTATGTGTATTTTGACCTGGATTGTGATTGGATTTTGATTATTTTGGTATCAACATATAGTTTTGACTCCCCCCGCCCCCTCCCCCCGTTAGCTACGTGAAAAAAAAACAACATGGCTGCCATTTTCCAAAATGGCTTCAGGCAAAAGGCATTTTATGTGTATTTTGACCTGGATTGTGATCGGATTATCCATTATTTTGGCATCAGAATATAGTTTTGACTCCCCCCGCCCCCTCCCCCCGTTAGCCACGCAAAAATATATATATAATATGGCTGCCACTTTCCAAAATGGCTGCTGGGGAAAGACATTTTATGTGTATTTTGATGTGGATTGTGATTGGATTTTGATTATTTTGGTATCAACATATGAGTTTTTACCCCCCCCCATGTCTGGATCACAAATTGTTGTAATCGTCACATTTGCAGGCACTCAGCTGTGTGCACTGTAGGCCAAAGCGGTAGCACTCGCATCTACCACGACGTTCAGTCTTGCACTGGCATTTTGTCAGTTGTTCACAAATCTGGGCAATTGCTAGAGTGTCATCCACGCTACTTGCCAAATGTCATCTTCTGCTCGCCATCCCCAGCTGGCAGGGCTCTCTGTATAAATTTGACATACAGTTGCCTGGCTTCAGACACGAGCAACTTGATAAGTGGCATGCTTTACATGATGTGCAAGAGATGCCCTTGTAGGTGGAATGGCATCATAGGACCTCTGCTTCCATGCAAAGAGGTACAATTTTGCATCATCAACCCCATCACCAGTGCTGTTCTTGTCATGCATTGTTACTGGTGGGTATTGACTGAGCTTCTGGAAGACATGAGACACTTCAGGCCACACTTTCCGGGTTTGCCATGCTATCTTTTTGCCTTTTCCCACGAAAGGCTGACACGACATCACATCCAGTGAAAGCGTGAAAGAAAAGGATGCCAATGGATTTTTCAGGGCCTAGATTCTTCACTAAATCGTGAACTGGTAACCAACAACAATACAGTACAGTACAGTACAGTACAGTGCTGTTCAATAACAATACAGCACAGTACAGTATTGTGCTGTACAATAGCAATACAGTACATTACTGTACAGTACAGTACTGTGGTTAGTGAGCCCGCCTAGGGAGCCAGAGGCCCTGGTTGCCCCAGGTACAATTCCAGGCCAGGCCAGCAAATGTGTCGATGAAATGAAATTTGTCCCTGAGCAAGACTCTTAACCCCTAATTGCTCACAGGCCCTCATTGGAAACAAGACAGCAAGGACTTTCATGAACGGACCTGTTAAAGGAATTATCCTTATCCTTTACACTGTCTACCCGCAAGTCTATAGGTCCCTGGTTCAAACCCCAATTTAACCAGTCCAAATATAATTTACTGAACAAAAATCATGACTTTGTTAATTAATGCATGTTCACTTCTTCTCTCTCTCTCACTGCCTCTCTTTCTCTCTCTCTCTCTCTCTCTCTCTCTCTCTCTCTCTCTCTCTCTCTCTCTCTCTCTCTCTCTCTCTCTCTGCATCTCTCTCTCCCTCTCTCTCTCTAACTGCCTCTCTCTCTCTCTCCATCTCTGCCTCTCTTTCCCTCCCTCGCTCTAACTGCCTCTCTTTCTCTCTCCCTCTCTTTCTCTCTCTCTCTCTCTCTCTCTCTCTCTCTCTCTCTCTCTCTTCACTGCCTCTCACTGCCTCTCTCTCTCTCTCTCTCTCTCTCTCTCTCTCTCTCTCTCTCTCTCTCTCTCTCTCTCTCTCTCTCTCTCTCTCTCTCTCTCTCTCTCTCTCTCTCTCCCTCTCTCTCTAACTGCCTCTCTTTCTCTCTCTCTCTCTCTCTCTCGCTCTCTGCCTGCCTTTTCCTGCCTCTGCCTTATCCCTCGAAACCGCTTATTTCTGCTTGCAGCTATATTTATTATTATTACTTAAGTAAAAGTATCAATACTGCAATGTAGAAATACTCTGTTACAAGTAAAAGTCAGGAATTAAAAATGTACTTGAGTAAAAGTACAAAAGTATTGGTATCAAAATGTACTTAAAGTACCAAAAGTAGAAAGTACTCATTATGCAGAATGTCCCATTTCACAAGTTTTCAAATGTATAAAAATATTTCGAAAATAGCTGATCTTCAAGCTCACAATGTGTCGCATCGCGACGCATTGTGAGCTTGTGTAGGGCTGAAGTGGGTATCATGTTTTGTAATAATAATCAAAATCTACAGTAAGTTGTAACTAAAGTTTTCAAATAATTGCATAATATTTGCCTCTGAAATGTAGTGGAGTAGAAGTAAAAGTACAGACATTTGGAAATACTCAATACCTCAATAAAAAATACCTCAAAATTGTACTTAAAGTACAGTACTTGAGTAAATGTACTTAGCTACTTTACACCATTCTCAATACACTACCCATGTCTGCTTCTGTGTACTCAACGTTTGTGTGTATATGACAAAGGCCCTCCTAGCAGAAACTCTGTGCTTCCTTCTGCCCCAACTCACGGCTGTGACTAAAGCCTCCCATGATGTCATCAATGACGACCAGTCTCACTTCTGTGGTGTTCCTGAGGGGATGGGATGTGTCTGCTCAGAGGATGGGATGTGTCTACTCAGAGAGGATGGGATGTGTATGCTCAGAGGATGGGATGTGTCTGCTGAGGGGATGGGATGTGTCTGCTCAGAGGATGGGATGTGTCTGCTGAGAGGATGGGATGTGTCTGCTGAGGCATAGACATATAAAGGTAGACGCCTCATTCGGCTCTGAAGCGTCTGTATCTCGGGCACGCTTCCTGCTCCCGCAGGGCTGCCGTGTGCGTCACACACGCGGAAGTTCGGTAGGCCAATCAGAGGCAGGTGGGGGCGGGTCATTTTGTAACCCAGCTTTTAACCCTTTAAGAGGCAGCAGCTGTGCGCAGCATCTAGTTAGTTGGAACTTGGCAAACTCCACACTCTATTTGTGAAATTCAAATAAGACATGGTCGCTTCGTGTGGAAAATGATTAGCCCGTATACAAGCGTCACGTGAACCATGGCTAGAAAATGATATGCTTCTGGTATTATTTTATCTTTATTGCCATTATGATATTCTGCTCTGTGACTTTGGAATGATATTCTTTTGGCTGTCTTGGAGTATTTGTGTTATATGTTATACTTTCAGTGCCATTAAAATATGGAACACAGACTTTTCATTTATAGTTGCTGTTTTTGGAAGAGAAAATTCTCAAATGAACAATTATTTCAGTCTTTCAAAGTTGATAGCTCTGTTCTGACCTGAATAGCTAACATGAAGGATGTTAGATAAAGGCAATCATCACACATAGCCTCTCACACCCAAAACTTAGAATGTTATCATTCGATTAAATGTTGTCAAAATAACAATTATTTACGTTCTCTAATTGTGTACTTGTTTAGTAAGTAATGTAGATGTTTAACAATTTGACTCTTCTTGACAGTGTGAAATGTTATACTCAAGATTTAAAGATCTATATAAGGGTCCATTTGGTTATCAACTCTCCATCATTTAGCTGGGTACCACCTGGAACCCCCTCAAGGACCACTGGTGGTTCCCGGACCACTGGTTGAGAACCATTGCATGACAAGTCCCGGAAAAGACGCACTGTGATTGGCCAGTAGTCAACGCGCTGTGAGCGCTGTGATTGGCCAGTAGTCACTTTGAGTGGCAGGTGCAGCCGTGCAGGGCGGAAGAGCCGTGTGTATTGCGATACAAGTCGCCCCAATGAACTGCAGAGGCCAATGAGGTATCTAGGTTTCTAATATCTATGTGCTGAGGGGATGGGATGTGTCTGCTCAGAGGATGGGAATGTGTCTGCTCAGAGGATGGGATGTGTCTGCTCAGAGGATGGGATGTGTCTGCTCATAGGATGGGATGTGTCTGCTCAGAGGATGGGATGTGTGTGCTGAGGGGATGGGATGTGTCTGCTCAGAGGATGGGACGTGTGTGTGTGTGTGTGTGTGTGTGTGTGTGTGTGTGTGTGTGTGTGTGTGTGTGTGTGGGGGGATGAAGTGAAAGTGTGTGTGGAAGGGGGGGGTATGAAGTGAAAGTGTGTGTGGAAGGGGGGGGGGTATGAAGTGAAAGTGTAACATCTACCGCTCATCTGTTTTTCTTCTTACTTTTTTAAATAGGGCAGGCTTCCCATTTTCCAGAGAAGGGGTTTTGGGGGTGGGTGTGTGTGTGTTGCGGGGATGAAGGGTGGTGGCAGAAAGGAGAGCTAAAGCTAAAGGAGAGAAGTTAAGAGAAGGGGTGGAAGGAAAAAGGGAGAGAGACAATGGAGGAACAACAGAGTGTGACAGAGGAAGAGAGAGAGAGATGAAGAAATAGATTGCGGAAAAGTCAAATAGAAAGACAGGGAGAGATACAGGGAGGAGAAGAGAAAGAGACTGTTGGAGAAAGAGAAAGTACACAGTGAAACACAAAAGGAAAGAAAGAAGATGTAAGGAGGGAGACGGATAAAAGAGAGGACGAGAGAGAACAAAGGGAAAGAGTGGTTTTGTTTTAAATCACTGGCTGTCAGACATATTTCAAATCATCTGTTTACACTGAAGTTGCCTTTACTGTAAGCACACTCCCATGGCCCCGTCATCACACAGGCACAAAGAGAGACGCACGTATTTACTCTAACCTTCACTTGACCAAAACATTGCTGAAAGCCTCAAGCCCTATCTTCCCTCGTTTTTCTTTTACCTTCTGCTGTTAATGTTGGGAGCTGTGTAGAAACTCTTATACACTCTGGCCTTGGATTATATTTTGCGAACAGTTTCTATGAAGCCCATGTACTGTATGTACTGTAAGTCAGACACATCCATTTACACTTGAACATCAAATCTGATTTGATGTATTTGAGATGCACAAAGAAGGGGTAGACCTGATAAGTTTTCACAAAACTTCTTCCTACTCCTTTTTTGAACATGGAATATAATTTAAGGAAGATGTTAAGATAACTTTGAGTGCTGTTTTCATGTCATTTTTTCCTTTTATTTCCTTTATATATTCGAAATAAATAACTACATGAAAGAAATGAAATTTGATTCCAGCTACAGCCAAAATCTGTATGGGAAAGGACGCGTTTTTATACTTTACTGTATAAATGTATTTATTAATTATTTTTCTGCATGCCACACACACACACACACACACACACACACACACACACACACACACACACACACAATGGAAATAAGCTCTTTGAGCTTTGTTGCGTTTAATCCTTATGAAAAATATGTACAAATGTATGTTTATGTACATATGCATTTTTGCCAATTAACCGGTGGGGCTGTACTGTATATGTGAGAACACAAAGTGACTCAGTAGGGCCTGACATGCAGGGAGCTTGACGCTTCCAGCTCCCTTGAGTTAAGTCAGTGTCTGATTCAGCCCAAACGGCTTTACTGTATGTGTGAATGGATTTGTCTGGTGAATTTACATTGAGAGAATGGGCGTGTTGATGACATTTCTATTTTGATGAGAGGAGCCTCCCTAGAGGTTCGCTCTATAGCCTACTGTATTCCTGAAACACAGGGGTTGAAGCATTTCATTCATTCGGCAATGAATGAATGAAATACACTTTATTTTATTTGTATGAGAACACTTTTGACATGGACAGAAGTTGCATGCTACGTGTGAAACGCTGGTCCATGTCCCGACCTGATTCCCTGTACAATTGTCCAGAGTTCATATTATGCGAAAGAGACTGTTGAATGGTATTCCAAGGTCTGAACCTACAGTATGCATAATCTGGTGGAAGCCAATCCTGACTAGTGGTTCTTAACCATTTTTATTCTAGGAGTAGATTTAGCATAGACCATCAAGTCAAGACCCAGTAAGTCATATACAGTAAGATGATATTCCTCTATTCAAATCCTCCTTTGTCCGTGAAGTTCCACATGTCGGAACATTTCACAACCTCCTTTAAGGCCCTAACCCAGCGGTTGAGAAACACTAGAACTTAGATGTTTTCTCAGCTCAGCGCTCAGTACCAGGGGAATGCTGAAGAGCCAGGGGGTCTTCAGTAAATGGGATCCATGTCATAATACTGTTAACCCATGCAACCCATTAACCCCAGTAACATCATCACAACACTGCAGACAGATATGGGTCAAGGTGTAAACTGGAAATAGTAAGAGTTATACGAGCTAAAACTTCATTTATCCCCCTATGGGAGGTTTAGTTAATACAGCCTCACAATGTCCTCCAGCAACAACAACATAGTCATGGCCCGCACCCAGGAGGAGGATTGGCAGCTCCTGCATTCAGAGGTTGTAGCAGCTACCAGCCACCCACGGAGACGACCAATATTCCCTGCCTACCCGCACTTACCCCTAGTCTTACCTCCACACAATGCACACAGCACACCACTAAATGTCCATTGTCACTACTGCAGACATGATGGATGCGGGTCAATGCACAACACCTCACCCAGTGGTGTGTTCTAGGTTTTTTCGGAGGGCACACGATAACCATCAGCAGTGGTGGTAAATATTGTAGAAATACTCTGTTCCAAGTAAAAGTCCGGAATTCAAAATGTACTTGAGTAAAAGTACAAAAGTATTGGTATCAAAATGTACTTAAAGTACCAAAAGTAAAAGTACTCATTGTGCAGAATGTCCCATTTCAGAAGTCCAAAATGTATAAAAAATCTTTAGAAAATAGCAGATCTACAAGCTCACAATGCGTCGCATCGCAACGCATTGCAAGCTTGTAGATCTGCTATTTTCATATGGCAGAAATATATATATATGTAGGGCTGAAGTGGTTAATGTATTTTACTAGTAACAAAGGTTTTCAAATAATTGTAGTGGAGTAAAAGTATAATATTTGCCTCTGATATGTAGTGGAAAAAGTACTGAAAATTGGAAATACTCCAGTAAAGTAAATATTTTACTTGAGTAAATGTGCTTAGTTCTTGTTGGCTGTTGTCAGATGTGGTCTCAGTGGGTGGTAAAAGCTTGTAAAAGTGATCAACCTGTGAGGCTGTAGATTATGAGACATTCATGTTGAGCAGTTCTGAGTATCTCCTGTAATATATCACCCACCCACCGAGTCAAATTGCTCTTATGCGCAAACGTGAATTTACATGGCCAATAAAATCCCCTGTGATTCAGCTCCTGTGGGTTGGTACCGGAATCGTACATATTTACCTAACCTTTACTTCAGACAAGCCATTTATATACGGCTAAAGTCTGTCCCGGCCATGCCAGGCCTTACAGGCACAGCAGCATTCATTTGCCATTTAGTGAAGATCACATGGATGTGTCATGTGCCAACAGCACATTAACCACGCAGGGAAAAACGTGGTCAAAGCTTTAGAACTGAAACTAAATGGTCCTAATGATAAAATGACCTCATTACAAGACTGAAGACTTCATTTGGACTTTCCAAGCGTAGTAAAGCTGTTATTTTGTCATGAGCCTGCTTTCCAGATTCTGCTGGGGGGAGGGGGGTTGGCAGAGGAGAGGCATGCCTGTAACCCAGAGGTTATAGGTTCAAGTCCAGCAGCTGCTACAGTACATGTGCCCTTGAGCCTGGTGGCTTTGAGCATGGAACCCCGGCCTGCATGTTTTAATGTCAGTGGCTCCACATCTGTAAGTCTTGTCAGTTGGTTGTTTTTTTCTTTTGTAAATCTGAGTGATAACATTTCACAACGTTTTTTTCTGTTGATTTTTTTTCTTTTTTCTTTCTTGTTTTCGTAGTTTTTTCTTTACGTTCGATTTTTGACGTGAAAAGGATAGGCAAAAAAGCCATTGGCTTCAGCCTACACCTTTTTGGTCTAATACATATAATGTGAAAAAAAATACATTGAATTTTCTTTTTGTGACCAAAATAAACTTCTACTACAGGCACACACACACACACACACACACACACACACACACACACACACACACACACACACACACACACACACACACACACACACACACACACACACACACACACACACACACACACACACACAAACTTTTTCTGTATTACAATTCCAGTCAGCTGTATATGTATGCCTCACACTTGTCAAAGTTGCATAAAACATTTCCTTCTGAATCTATTTATAGTAGCGCCTTCACCATAAGTAGGACATTCCAGAAGGGTGCAAGAACTCACTCACTCTTTGCTCCCATCGCCTCGCTACGCCCACCTCACCCTCACCCTCCTCTTCCTCTTCTATCTGCACCCCTCACACACCCAACTCCCACCCCCCCCACCCACCCCACCACTGTTGTAACATTTTGGCAGGCATTCACTAACACAAGCTCTTGGAAGAAGAACTTCAGTCCGAGTAAATGGAAACAGCAGCTTAAGATGAGAAGAGAGTGGAGGGGAGAGGAGAGGAGGAGTAGAGAGCATACAATTAGCCATGTATGACTAGAGAGAGAGAGAGAGAGAGACAATGACAGAAAGCACATTAATTCAATGAAAGAAAGAAAAAATACAGAGAGAGAGAGAGAGAGGTTGAGAGAAAGAAAGAGGAAAAGAGACTAAGACAAAAAGTTGGCATGAGAAATAGAAAGGCAGAGAGTAGGAGGAGAGGCACAGAAAGTGATAGGCAGGGAGAGAGAAAGAGAGAGAGAAAGAATCAGGCTAAGAGAGAGAGAGAGCTCTGGCTGTGTTAATGTCCTCCATGTGGTAATATTTTTCATGGAAAGAGCTGAGCAGAATATTTTTCATCGTCTACTCCCATTTGCCTCCAGCATACTAATGCGTCATAGAGCTCCAATACTCACTTTAACCACTTAAATCCTATATACTGTACTTTGTCGTGTGAGGAAAATAGCCGATCTACAAGCTCACGACTCATCACATTGCGACACGTTGTGAGCTTGTAGATCTGCTATTTAAAAACTTTGGAAACTTTGGAAACATTTGGAACATTTATGATTTTACGCCTATAATGACATGCCCCATAAAATAGGGACGTTAGGTTGTAAGTGGTTACATTCTTTGTGCGTTTATGCTCTCATTCCATTGCCAGTGTGGAGCTGGCTGTCATTGCTAACACCAAGTTCACAACCACGAGAAACCAACCCTGCAAAACAGCAGCACACCACAGGACCAGTCCATGAAGCTAGCAAAGGAAGTCTTGTGCAAAAAGTTGGCACGTTTACGGTTGACCAGTGAAGACCTTGCACCTCCAAGATTAAGTCTTGTGTCTAATGTTTCAAATAAGGAGAGAACACAAAGGCCAGCTGTCTGGCCACTTTACCGTTAACCACTTAAACCTTTACGTCGTTGACCGGGGTCCCCCAGGGGTCTATCCTTGCCCCCTCATCTTTTTCCCTCTACACCTTAAAATAGCCGATCTATACGCTGATCTACAAGCCGATGTACAATCTCACCATGCATTGCGTTATTGTCTCCGCCAGGCCGAAAGGCATGGCGAGAGAGTATGTTTTACCCCCTGTCTGTCTGTCCGTCCGTCCGTCCGTGTGTCCTGTCCGTGTGTTAGCAGCTAATCTCCGGCACCGATGGCCCACTCGCTGCGAAACTGTGCACACACACTCCCTGGATGCCAATTCAGAACCTCTGCCCCACATTTTTCACATGGGCCTGTTATAGCGCCACCAGGAGGCTGATTTGTGCAAAACCCATTTTTTGACATTACTCCTACAGATTTTATCCAAACGTCATGCAAATTGGTACACAGTATCTCTATAGTCATGTAATCAACACGGATCTGTCCGATTTCCCATATTCCATCCTGATTGGCTAAGGTTGGCTTCCAAAGTTTGCAGGATTGGTCCATTTTGAACAAAATGCCTCAAATCATGAATGCAGCTGGCAATTTCCGTGAAATTTCACACGCACATTCCCATTAGGCCGAGGAAGAAATGCCACCCATTTCACATTGGCCTGTTATAGCGCCACCACAGGTCTAATTTAGCAAAACACATTTTTCGAACAAAATGCCTCAAATCATGAATGCAGTGTCCGATTGCCGTGAAAGGCCTAAGAAGAAATGGCACCCTTTTCACATTGGCCTATTATAGCGCCACCAGGAGGCCACAATAACGTACCTGACCTGGCGGAGACCTGTGCTCTGAGGAGCACTTTTTCTAGTTGTGACATGCAGTGGACTTGCCTATTTATACAGAACTTTCACCTGAAATGCCCAGAATAAGTACGCTGTAGGGCTCATGTCTCTAATAAAAAAACAATAACAGTGTTTGTCTTGTTTTCTCGTCTGTCTAAGCATCGAGAAGTCATCGAGAACAGCCCAGCAACAGCCAAACCTTAGGGTGGTGTCCACTCTGACAGCCAATCACATGCTTGTGTTTGTTTTATTGGTGCTAGAGTAGTTAACAGTCAGCCATGGACCAGTGGTCAGTGACACTGGTGTCACTGTCACTCTCTCTCTGGTCTCTCCCTGTCTATCAGTCCATCTGTGAGGAGGTGTAGCTGACACAACCCTCAGCTCTCTCTGCTCTTGCTGACAGCACAGAATGTTATGTAGAGGACAATCACGTGTGTGTGTGTGTGTGTGCGTGTGTGTGTGTGTGTGTGTGTGTGTGTGTGTGTGTGTGTGTGTGTGTGTGTGTGTGTGTGTGTGTGTGTGTGTGTGTGTGTGTCCTTAGATGCTCTGCTTATGAGTGTTCCTTTTTCTATGCTGTTGAGTGTGGATGTGGTCGTGGGTATTTGTCCACATGTGCTACTGGGTCTGGGCATGGGTTTTCATCTGTATATGTGTGTGTGTATATATATGTGTGTGTGTGTGTGTGTGTGTGTGTGTGTGTGTGTGTGCATGTCCGTGCGTGCGTGCATGTGTGCGTGATTGTGTATATATATTAGCATGTGTGTCTGACAGAGAACAATTCACATCCCTGTTCCTGATGCTTTGGTCATGTCAACACGTTGAGAGAGAGAGAGAGAGACAGAGAGAGAGACACAGAGAGAGAGAGAGAGAGAGAAAGAATCATCAAGAAGAGATGAAGAGGGATAGATAGAGAGAGCTGTGGAGTGAGATGCTCTGAGAGGCTCCAGTCTTGTTTGGTGTCTCTGGCACGTCATCACTGCTCAATGCTTGGCTCACATCAAACACACCGACAGAGAAGGGGGGGGGGACTGCTGAGAAGGAGACAGTGTAGGAGACACAGACAGTTATAAAGCTGAGAGGAAGACAGTGTAGGGTAGACAGACAGTAATAACACTGAGAGGGAGACAGAAAGTAGGGAAGCTGAGATAGAGACAATGGCCCCGATTCATAACGAGGGTCGTAAATATGGGGTAAATAAAGTTCGTAAAGGAGTTCGTATTTTGGTAGTCACAAACGGACGTGCAATTCCCAAAGGGGTTCGTATATCACAGAGACGTGCGTATGACCAGGTGTAGGAGCTGATTAATCTCGAAGTCTGCATCCAACAGCATCCAACTTTAACGTCACTTTACGGCACAGTGTTGCCATGTCCGCTTATTATAAGCGAATTTGCGCTTACTTTTCTGTAAAGTTGATTTTAAATATTGGTAACAGAGTGGGGTGCGGTTTTTTGGGCTTGCTTCTAAAGTGTAGTTGGTTATTTGGGCTTGCTTCACAATTGTTCAATTGTTTTAACCGGTGGTTCTCAAATATTTTTATGTCGTGGACCCCCAAGTTAATATGTAGGCTAATTTATCCCTATAAGCCCCATCTGAAAATGTTTTGTGCCAGCTGGAGGCAGATTTGTGTTGTTAGAATGTTTAAAAAATCTTCCAAATATTCCACATTTTATTACAAGATTTTCTTTTTTAATATAGCAGATCTACAAGCTCACAACGGTTTAATTAAAGTGCTTAAATGGCCTAAGTGCCAGTTGCTTCTTTTGGGCTTATTTTCATAGACCTGGTTGCTTATTTCTCTCACAAAATCTGGCAACACCGGAGTTGCAGAAGTTTAACTTCTCGTCCAAATTTACAGCTGTCGGGCGCATTGCCTTGACACTGACAGAGAACTTGAACATCATTCTGATCTGTCTGGAAGCGAGTCCCACTATTGCACGATGGATCAGCTGAACGTAATTGTAATGTTTACAAGGTTTAACCCCGCCAGCAAATAATAGACTAATAACCTGGAAAGGATATAACATTGCTCACGTTTACTAGGTAAAAAGATGATGTTGAAAATAAATCCAGGGCATACAAGTGGAACGCTGCTATTCGATTATGGACCAGAGCTTATTGATTACTTATTGATTAAATTAGTTATTTTTTGATTAATATATCACTGTCCTACGTCTGAATGGGGAATGGATCTTCTGGACACAGCTTTCATCACTATAGTTTCCTCATCAGATGGTAACATTTATTAGGCTGTTGTGTGTGGCGTTCATGTGATCAATATACAGTAGAGTAGCCTACAGTAGGCTATTAGCCTACAAATTAATACCGCGGCACGGACACTGGTGCGTCAGTCCCTCCGCAGTTTCATTAAGGCATGATAGCCTATTTTCATTATTACGTGACACTTTGGCTCAGATGGCCCGCTGGCAAACACACTGAGGGACCTATATAATTCAGCTCTAAATGGAACTGATAGCCTAGAAAATAAATAAAAAGCGGTGGAATCTACATCATGTCTATATGCATAGGCTACAAGCAATACATCGTTTGACATTTATTTTTTATTTTTTATATATATGTGTTGACAAATGTTGGTCACATATATATTTTATTTGAGGTTTGCCACTGTTGTAATTGATTTTGGCATGAAGAATAAAGCATTCTAAAGACATACGCACATTTCAGCCCTGGTAAGACAGCCTCGGGGCTGACCTGAGAACGTGCGCACCTGACGCACCAAACACAGACCAAAAAACGTTTATGAATCCGACTGCAGGTGTAGGATTTGTCCTAAATGCCAGTACGTACAAAATATGGTCGTAAATCCCTTTATGAATCGGGGCCAATGGGCCGATTCACTTAGCTATTTACACCCATTATTTTGAGTGTAAGCAGCTTTATGGCCTTAAATGGGGGCGTGGAGCAATGCAAAGGATCTTCCATATGAACGCGCCTCTGACCTTCAGGCAAAAATGAGGAACAACTGTGATCCACACATATCAGGGATTTACACACCCCTTTGTGAATTGCACGTTGTTTTTTGCTTAGAGAAAATACACCCTCCTTTAGTCATTTTATTTACACGTTATTTACACTGATATTTACGACCAGCTTAGTGAATCCGGCCCATTGGCATAATAGTAAGGCAAAAGTAAGGAGAGAAATAGGCTTGAGAAGACGGCAGCCAGGAGTTATCTGTAAGGACACAAATAAGAAAGATGGAGCGAGAGGAAATAGTTCTTATACTTTTTCCTCTCGGTCTCTGGAATGCTAAGTGCTCTACAGGTGATTCATGGTCAACCTCAGCTTCAATACCAGTCTCTCACACACACACACACACACACACACACACACACACACACACACACACACACACACACACACACACACACACACACACACACACACACACACATTGATACCACCTGTCACGCACAGCATAGACAGACTGAAGAATCAGAGTCTAAATGAGTCCAGTCTAAACAGCAGGCTGGAACACATTAACCTGGTCACTACAACACAACTCATACCCAACAGCCTGTTCACACAGAAACATTTAGTCTGGATTTTAATTGTCCATCTAAATTGTGTGTCTGCTCATGTTCTCACGTTTTACGAGGTAAGATCAAGCTCTTTCATAGCTCACTGTGTAATGGTTCTCTACGACCATTCCGCATGTAAACAAACCATTTACAAACAAAAGAAGACAACTTATGTGTGCAGTACGTGTGCACTGTAGTAACCATCTGGTACCAAGAAAAGCTCATTTATAGATTTTACATTTATGATATCAAGTCAAAATATGTTGTTATAAAACATATTTTGACTTGAGGTCTTAAATGTAACATAATGTAACATAACATAACATAACATATAACATATAATATATGCATATGTTATTTGTTATGTTACATTGTTATATGTTCCGTCATGGACACACTATCATCAGCGTAGATAAGGGAGTCATAAAGCATATAAACCTAAAGACATACTAACATAAACAGAGGTCTAACCGATGACATCATGCAGAGGTGGACAGGCTGAGACAGAGCCCTTCTGGACATTGTCAGTAGGTCAGTGTCGTACAGTGGGCACTCCCACTGCGCACACACACACACACACACACACACACACACACACACACCCCCCCACACACACACACACACACACACACACACACACACACACACACACACACACACACACACACACACACACACACACACACACACACACACACACACTACCACCCCTATTATGGGGCTAAAGCTCAGAGAAAATAGCCTACAAGCTCACAACATGTCACAAAGTGCTGCTTTGTGAGCTTGTATGTCAGCTATTTTCCGTAAAGATATTTAGTGTACAGTGAAAACATGAGGGGGCCTAGTATTCCCAAGTTGAAGCCTCGGGAATCCGGTCAACTAAGTATAGGGTTTAAGTGATACTGAGCTGAATATACATGTACTGTACACACACGCGCACACACATGCGCACAAATACACGTCTGGGCTAATAATTTGAAGTGTAGAGTAGAGGCAGGCCAGATGTAATAATGATTTCCCTCAATTTCATGTTCTCTGGTTTGTTGCAGGCCACATAATGATAGCATAGGAGAGCCACCACGCTTCCTGAGACTGTCAACACTGTGGCCAAGTTAAAGTTCTGAGAAAGGCCTTCACCATGATGCTGCTGGGGCCTGTTGTGAAATCATTTCTAAGATTTTTGGCTTTTTTCAACCTTTCGAAGAATTTGGTGATGAATGTCTCAGCCTTCCTATTATTTGTCAATAATAAGGATCTACCAAACAAAACAGATTGTGTCTTTCCAGTGCAGACTAGTGTTTCAAGTTGTATGGTCTGAACTCTGCTTATGTTTACATTAACCCCCCCCCGACACACACACTCCACTGGAGCCAACTGGATATACCTAAAGTAACCTTCTCTTTCTCTCTAACCCTCCTTTCTCCATCTTTCTACAGCCTTGTGTGTGTGTGTGTGTGTGTGTGTGGGTGGGGGGGTGTGTGTGGGGGGGGGGTGTACATGTGTGTGTACGTGTGTGTGCGTGAGCCGTGCGTGCGTGTGTGACTGCTGGTCTTGAGTTGACAATGACCCAACTAAGAGCAGAGGGGCAGAGGAGCTTCTGTGGTTTAAACAAGGGCCCCTTCCAGGAAAGTGTGTTTCAAAAACATAATATGACAATGTGTGTGTGTTTGCGTGTGTGCATGTGCATGCGTATGTGTGTGTTTCTGATTATAATCCAGTGAGAGTGGGGGTGGGTAAAGGTTGTGTGTAGATACAGCATGTTGTGTGAATGTGTAAGCATGTGTGTTGTACATGCTTGCATGCTTGCATGTACAACACAACTTGCATGACTGTATATCATTACATGCACGTGTGTGTGTGTGTGTGTGTGTGTGTGTGTGTGTGTGTGTGTGTGTGTGTGTGTGTGTGTGTGTGTGTGTGTGTGTGTGTGTGTGTGTGTGTGTGTGTGTGTGTGTGTGTGTGTGTGTGTGTGTGTGTGTGTGTGTGTGTGTGTGTGTGTGTTGTGTTGTGTTGTGTTGTAAATGCTGAGGTTCCCTGGCAAAGGTCCACAGGGTTTTGGGAGAGGGGAGCTTTATGAGACCTCAATAATTAAATCACCACTCACATTTCTACTGGTGTTTCCTGTAAACACTTAAATCAACTGACGAATGCTGGCCATTCATCTGATGTATATTTAATGTCTTAACTTCTCCAAAATGACCATACAGTACTTACTTCAACCACCATGCAGACACCTCTGTATCCAGCTCTCCATAACAGCATTTGGAGTGAGTGGTGTGAGACATCTTTTGGAGTGAGTGTGAGACATATTTTGGAGTGAGTGGTGTGAGACATCTTTTGGAGTGAGTGGTGTGTGAGACATATTTTGGAGTGAGTGGTGTGTGAGACATATCAGTGGTTCTCAAAAAAGGTTTGAGAACCACTGATATTATAGCAATATACGTTTTTTAAAGGGGAAAAAAAGACATTTTGTAGAATCCCCAGAAGCAAAGATTTGAGTAAAAACTTTTCACTTTAAAAAACATATATATTCAAAGATATTTCCAAATTTTCAAGATTTTTCCAACTAAAATAGCCCCAAAATAGCCCCTATTTTTCTACAAGCTCAATGAACTTGTAGATCTATTTTTTATTAGCCAAAACGTTCAGAACCCAAGATATCATGATTAGAAGATTTGCTGCTCCATTCACGTCTTGGTTAACTTATTACTTAAAAAGGCTGTATCTCGGCTCCTGTGTACATTTCTTTTTTACTATGTATTTTTGGCCCAGACATGTCAACGAGGTCGCGATGACCTCGTTGACATTTGTGAAACCACACAGTGAAGCCCTCAGTGATTAGCAACCATCAGGGGATCGATCATACTGGAGATGAATATTCTGTGACTACTTGAAAAGGTAAGAAAATTGAAAAATCGCTGGCAGTGGGTGCATGCAGCCAGAAATAAGTCTGGCAGTGAGACAGTTAATGGGTTAAGTGCATTTCACCAAATGTTAATACTTGTTTTGTTTTTTTTTGCTTCTGAAACTTGTGCTGCGCTGCATGCTGGTGAGAATCAAACAAGACTGGGGAAAACATGCAAACCAGTACAAAGCGCACAGTCAAAAGTGTGGTGGGAAATAATATATGCAGTTAATATGTACTACTCTAGGCAGAAAACCACACTGTCAAGTTCATAATAAAGTTGTTTATTGAAAAGAATGAGGGCGGTGTAAAGTGTGGTGGTGGTTCTGGGAGGGGTTGCTGACCCTGAAGTCTTTTGCCTTGGATCTCATTGAATCATCACTGGGATGGTGCTGGGTGGATGTGAGAGTGTATGAAAAATTCAGGGCTGGGTTTAAGTAGAACCTGTTGTTGGTGAGCAGGAGGAGTAAATGGTTCAATGATGTCCTGGCATTATGTGTAATAATCTATCTCGTTGACCAATCAGTAAGCCATTTATGAATGAGAAACCTACAGTATATCCATATTATGCCTTTAATTACATCACATTACATTACGGTCATTTAGCAGACGCTTACAATAAGTGCATTCAACATAGGTAGGGAACTAAATCACCAGAAGTCTTAAGTGCATTTTCTTCTAAAACAAGCAACCAAGAGTATACCTAGCGCTAAGGTAAAAGTGCAAAATATATCAGCTACCTACTTTCTTAAACAGATGAGACAAATAGCTAAATCAAATCAGCAAGAGCTAAAACAAATAAGTGTATCGAATAAACAAGATCCAATTAAACAATAAAACAATAAAACAAGAGTTCGTACAACTAATATTCTATGTTGCTATGACACGCAACAGTTTTGTAGGATAGTTGCAATGTGTGGGTTTGAATGCATAAAATGTATTAAAATGTATGTTCCAGCTTGAGGGATTCGTAACAAAGTTAAACAGACAAGCATAACATAAATTGTATAATGTGGGTTTGTGAAGACGTCCAAGGTTGGATTTGAGGATGGGATTTTTTTGAGGACCTCTGTACTTCTTTGTGCGACAAATAGTGAAAATAGCAGCTCTAGAAGTTCATAACATGTCACATCGCAGGGAAAGGTCATGGGGTCACTCAAATGCTTAGGGTTCATCTTTAGCCATTATTGGCAAGTGTCATGGCAACACCTATTAGATTTTGAGATAATTGTATTTAGTTGGTTCTCAAACATGTTCATGTCAATATAGTTTGTATTTGGTTGCGGACCCCCATCTGAAAATATTTTGTGCCAGGGACCCCCATAGAAGATCTTGTTTTTTCAAGATAAAAAAAAGAAGCTAATCTACAAGGTCACAAGGCTCATTGTGATACGTTGTGATCAGCTATTTTCAATTATCATGGCAATTTACCCAGTAGATTTAGTATATCTTCTGTGCAGCAGTTGGAGATTTGTGAGTAAGGATGTTGCTAGAGGTAACAGCAGTACTGTATGGTTCATCCTCCAGGGACTATGGAGGTTTACTGCACATTCCATGGCAAGCCAGGCTGTAGCTTAGCTTCAATATATCTGACCGCCAACTTTAGAGCCCTGCTGCTAGCATGCTAAATTTTGTATTATTTAATTTAATTATGGAGATGAATTGCAGCTTTTTGGAGGAGAAACAATTTTCCAATGAACCACTTAAAAGCATATAGTTCACAAAATCAGTTACACAACCCTGAAGCCTTGAATTCATTGAGATTTGTTTAGTTTTTGTCGCATTCCTAAGCCAATAATTTGATGACCGGCTGGTGATTAATCGATAAACCCTATATACTATATATACTATGCTGTCCAGCGTGAACCTGCTAACTCCAAAACGCTCATTGTTCAGGAAACGAAAAAACTAAATATACGTTTTTCAGGAAATGAAGAAAACCATATATTTTTAAAACAAAGCAATACTGCCTCATCAAAGTTGGTATAGTGACTTTATATATTGTCAGATACTTGCATGTGTCATTATATTATCAACACTTTACCCAAATCGCGGGTAAATCAACACTTTACCCAGCGCAAGTGGAGTTAGTAGTTTCAGACGAGCAGAAATCAAGCTGAAATGGAGTTAGGTGTCCAAATAACAATAGCTCCACTCGCTGCTGAGGGAGAGGTTTCAAAAGGGTACAAATTCCCAAAAGCTAACAATGGATCTCCAAGCTCACAATGCATCACAACAACGTGTGAATTAATGCCCTGATGCTTCATGACACTTATTATATAGGCCTACAATAATAAACAGGACTTTAAATATTACAATAACTTCTGCAAAGAGGTAGTAGAACTAGCGCGGAATAAATGCTATGAACGCCTTTCTTCTTGTCACATTGCTCTCCTCATTAAACACTTCATAGATTTTAGAAATATAATTACTTGTTTTCATAACATTAGCGTCAGTGCTAAGTTTGATAAACAGGTACACTGCATAGTTTTAACAGACTACGGGGAGTTTGTTTACATGATCCTCCTCCTCGTTCACTGCGCAGCGCGCTCTACTCATGCTGTGAAAAGGCAGCACTGGAGAGGAGAGGGGGGAGTTGTTTGTTTTTGACGGACAGTTTGAGGATCCAATGGAGTTGGGAGTTTTCGTCAGAGGCGCTTTTTAATACTTTTCATTGGTTCAAATGTTTTGATTTTTTACACAGACGTAAAGGGTGTTCAATAGCGTTGATTTATGAAAAAAATAAAAAAAGATGAAAATGGAGTTAGCTGGTTCGTCCTGGACACCGACGATATACTGAATGACCGGAGTCCCCCAGGCGTCTATACTTGGTCCCCTCTTGTTTTCCCCTCTACACAAATCTCTTTTAGCCATTTAGCTATTTTCACCGAATATTTGCCTATTTTCACCAAAATTATCGCCTATTGTGACACGCCCAGAATAGGGATGCTAGGGTTCATGCGGTTGTGGCATGAGGTATGAGACAGAATGACTGTGAAACATATTTGACACTTTGACACAGCGCGGGCTAAGTTGATGCTCATTTGTGGACTGGGGGGAGAATGGAGGTGAATGGGGAGTAGGGGAATGGGGAGGTGCTTGATGCAGGATTGCGTACTATAAGACATACTGTAAACAAACATGCAGTGGCGTAACGGAGGGGTAGCAAGTGATGCGGTGCGGGGGGGCCACTAGCAGGGGGGGCCCGCCTGCGCTGATACAAATATTTTTACAGCAAAAAAAAAGATAAAAGTTGATTTATATTGGTCAAATAGAACCGAATTAGACCCGAATTAGAAATCAGAAATGTTTCAGGTTTCACGCACATGTACGTGAAACTCCCGCGGGGAGGCCCCGCGATTCTGCGTTACGCCACTGCAAACATGAAACTTTCACAATTTTTGATTGTTGCTCAGAATCTGATCCTCAGTATGGCCAGTCGAATACAAAGCAGATTAAAATCCTATAGTTTCCTTTTTCCTTCTTGCATTTGATATCCTTTCTTCCAAACCTCCACACTTCCTTTTCTATGGTGGTCCCCCTCTTTCTCTTCTCCGGTCGGTGCTGTCTGGTTTTGACATCATGCCGCTCTATCCGGTGCTACAGTTATCTGATAGCCCCTATGAGTCACAGCCTCAACTACACACACTCCTACAATCCTGGCCAGCCACATGCAATCGGACACGCACGCACGCACGCACGCACGCACGCACGCACGCACGCACGCACGCACGCACGCACGCACACACACACACACACACACACACACACACACACACACTCACACACACACACACACACACGTGGTTTAGGTCAACTCGGGGCCCTTTCAGTCAGCTCCACAGGCCCCTGGGTCCATTTTCATTAATGACGGTTATCTGGAGCAATGCAATGTATTATTATTATAATTTTTTTGAATATTTTATTTTTAATTTTAATTTTTCACAAAGTATACATACATACATACAACCCCCCCACAACCCTCCCTCCTCCCCACATACAAATCCACATACATAAAGGACAGCACAGATAAAAATAATCAAAACATAATAAAAAAAAAATAAGGTACAAAATAGAAAGAAAAGGAACATTAAGAAGAGACAAATCTGTTGTAAAAACATTAAGTAGCTTCGAGAAATAATAGATCTAGACCGAGATAGCTGTAGATAACAACCTATTCCATCTCTGATACAGGTTGAGGTAGGGACAACGTTTCCACATAGTCCAAATAAGGCTGCCAAATCTTCAAAAAAGTGTCAAACCCATTTCTTAAGCTATAAGTAATCTTCTCAAGAGGGACACAACTGTTCATTTCTGAGAACCATCTCGCAATGCCGAGGGGGGAGTCAGACTTCCATGTTATTGCAATGCACTTCCTAGCCACTCCAAGTGCCACCTCTATAAATTTAATTTTGTGTCTTCTTAGTTTTGCACTGATAGCAGTGAAATTGCCTAAGAGGCAGACTTCAGGGTCTAACGGGAAGGGAGGCAATGTATTATTATTGATATATTATCAGGGACCCCTAAGCTCCCAAAAAATGCTCGTTGATCCCCCAGGCCGTGGCCAGTTCGGGTTTTTGGAATGTCTGCTCTTTACTGAGTGCATTTACTAGTTTTAGATGTTTTTAGACCCGCTAGCAGTAGCACAAGGATTGAATTTCTGATTTATACTTGGTTGCGCAGCCGCATTGTGTCACTGAAAATAGATGTTCCACAAGCTTGTAGATTTCGGCAGTTTCGGCAGTTTTGGTGCACAGCTAACTATACATCAGCCATAAGGATGGCGATGTTGGTGAGTCTGATGGTGCACTTTAAAATGTTGTAAACAGGGTGTACGTCTGTGTTTCCAGTACAGATAATTGCGGGATATTATTGTTTGTCTTAACATAGTATTCCAGAGGATAGTGAGATGGTTGGAGAATTAATGTGAATGGTTCACTGCCATATACTCGTCATTTCAATCCAAGGCTCACACCGCCATTGACGAGTCACTCGTCATGTGGTGTTTTCAGTGGTTTACGATAGAGGGCGCTCTTCCGCAGCCTGTGAATCATGATGATGATGATGATGAAGAGTACAGACAAAAATCACGTGATCACAACAAAATCAAGATTGTTTAGTTACCGTGTATACTGTAGGATTTATAAAAAATAAAAATGTCTCTGCTTTCTGTTGCTTTTTGGCGTAAACAAGCTACATTCAACTGCCAATAACTATGGAACGGATGATCACGACGGCACAATAGTTTTTTTTTCGATCCTACGAGACCCCCCTATGTCTTTTAAAGCGATCGGCAGGTGGATCGTTGTGAAGAATAATATTCTATGATTTTTCAAAGGTTAGTAAAAAACGCTCGGAATCGCTCGGGCAAGGGCAGCTATAGATGATGTTTTAACTCTGGCAGTCGATGAGTTAACACTTAACAGCTCCTGACAAGCAAGTTGGTGCCTTGTATGGTTTCCTCCGCCGTCAATGTATGAATGTGTTTGTGAATGGGTGAATGTGAAATAAAACACTTTGGAGAAAGACACTATATAAATGCAGTCCATTTACACAAGGCCTGAAGAGACGCACGCACGCACGCACGCACGCACGCACGCACGCACGCACGCACGCACGCAGGCAGGCAGGCAGGCAGGCAGGCAGGCAGGCAGGCAGGCAGGCAGGCACGCACGCACGCACGCACGCACGCACGCACGCACGCACGCACGCACGCACGCACGCACACACACACGCACACACACACACACAGGTTGGAAGTATTATATTTCTGAGGATCTGAACTGATTTCTATTTCCCTAACCTTAACTCTAAACACTACATACCCAAACATTAACCCTTACTCTAACCTTAACCTGAACCTGATTATAAACCTAAGCCTAACCTTCATCCTTCTATCCTTTCCTCATGACTGGTCCTCACAAAGATGGAAGTACAAGAGCGCAGACGGTTTAAGTTACTTTATTTAACATATTGATTACTCGTTGAATGTCAAGCTTCATATAATATGATTTTTATATGACTGAAATTATTAATCTTTCATCAGATATCGGTAAAGATCGGCTGACTCAGGTTCCTAATAATCATTATCAGTAGTCCTGAACAAACGTATTGGTTGACTCCTGTCTCCAAACACACACGCACGCGTGTGCACACACACACACACACACACACACACACACACACACACACACACACACACACACACACACACACACACACACACACACACACACATCTGGATTTCATCAGGGTCTGTGGGGGAGGTTTTGTGTAGGAGTGTGTATTCTCAGGCCTGGCCTCCAGCCCTAGTTGATAAAAGCAGATAAGCATTTTGTCCAAGATTAGGTCTAGAGAGTCTGTTTTTAGGCACCACCAAGGAAGTACGAGGAGACATTTTGAACCCTGGCGTTCCTATTCTGGGCAAGTCACGATAGGCTATTTTGGACAAAGATATTTGTTGTAAAGGGAAAAAAGGAGGGGGTAAAGTACAGAGTCCTTGGGGACCCAGTCAATGAAGTACAGTATAGTAGCCTATAGGGTTTTAAGTAGTTAACTGGAAGAACTACTCAGTGGTGGACAGTAACTAAGTACATTTACTTGAGTACTGTACTTAAGTAAAGTTTTGTATTTGTTTTGTTTGGCAAGCTCATGAGCTTTCACTCCGCTACATTTCAAATCGAAATCTTGTACTTTTGACTCCATTACATTTCTAGGAAGGGACTCTTGGGACCCAAACGTACAAAAAAGTATGAATTAAGCCCTATTTCAAAATAACTTGAGTATGTACTTTGTCCACCAATGGAACTACTGGTAAAGAAATAGTAAGATGAATGGAGAGAGATGGAAACAGAGAGAGGGAGAGGCCAGTGTGAGGACAGATGAGGATAGAGGTCAATGAATGAAAAGAAACCTGGAGTGAGTACATAACACTGCCTCTTCCTGTGTTATACTGTACTGTGGTTTTGTTTTGATAATATGACCTTCTACAAACAGTCAGCGGACAGACACAGACCACACACGCACGCACACACACACACACACACACACACACACACACACACACACACACACACACACACACACACACACACACACACACACTTACCTCTCTCTCTCTCTGTGTGCAAGATTTTTGCGAATCAAGGAATACTGCACACTGCACAGTCAACGGTGCAAAGTGCAGAGCACATGGGGTTTGGCGATGGACTTCTCGTGGCCAGAGGTGCACGGTGCAACCCCAGCGCAGTTGGAAACAGGGTGGGATTAGGAGGAATAATGACATATACAGTACTGTAAAATATGATCAAATATCCTCTTTTCCTTCCTTGGCACTTGGCACTCTGCGCCTCAAGAGAATATCACTTCACTTGCCTGTGTGAAAATAGAGCCCTCTTTCTTTCTCAGCTCAAAAGAATTCAGTCTAATTCAATGTTCTCTTTTTCCAGGACAGTAAGTGAGCGGAGCAATACTTTGGTAATTTTTTTTTTTTTAAATGTTATTTTAATTTTTTAGTTCAAACATTTGCGATGCGACGTGTTGTACTGTAGATATGTAGGTATATAGGGCCTAAGATTTTAATCTCCCATTCTCATTTAACCTCAATGTATTAATTCTTCTTTCTCACATGTGCATTGTGTTACTGTATGTTAAAGTAATAATAGGTAACGTTTTCAACAAAACTAAAGTTAAATTGTATATCTTTTGTGAGTGGCAAAAGTTTCACGACACCCACTCCATGAATTTCACCCCCGGAAGCCTTTTATTTATATATTTTCTATTGAACGGTGACGGGGGGGACTTTCCCGGGAAAATGACGTCATCTGGCCGGAAAATGGAGGCGGAAATGCACTGGTTTCCTGTTTGGCCAGGAACTACCGCAACGGTTTCCTGTTTGGCCAGGAACTACCGCGCTAATAACAAAAAGGAACCTCACGCTGATTTTAAGAGAATGTAGGATTGGAAAAAAAAGAACAGAAAAAGAAAGCACAGCTCATGGTAACTAATGCTCCACTGGCTAAGAGAAACGATCCACAGATAGTATAAAACAATTAAAAGAACGCTTTTTGAAACGCTTCCGGCTTCCGGTGAAAACAAATGGAATTCTGGGTATTCGAGGACTACGGAAATTGTATGCAGTGACGGTAGTGACCAGCAGAGGTTGCTAAAAATCGTTATTTGTGAATCTGCATTGTACAACTTTAAGTTGTGTTATGTTATCCTAACCTACTGTATCTCGTCTTATCTCATCTTATTATATCTGTATGAATGGGCATAAAAGACAGAGGAAGAAAAGCGTCATGGCGCTCTCTGCTCTGCCAATTTGGTGATGGAAACTTTGTCCGTATGGCAGACAGGTTAACCCATTGGGGAGCATTATTTACATGTCGCAAGCTGCAGCTTGTCTTTCACTTTCACTCAGAATCAGACTAGGCGAGGAAAAAAAAACATTGCTCCGCCTCAAGAAACTATCACTGGGCTTACACCATGCGCCTGTGTGAAAATAGAGCCCTCTTTCTTTCTTTCTTTCTCAGTTCAATGAAAGTCTGTTTAATTCAATGTTCCGTTTTGGCAGGACAGTGAGTGAGCACTTTGGTGAACTTTAGCAGCACTTGTTGGCAATGAGACAGTAGGGAGAGTTGTCCTCCCTCTGAGGTGATGGGGCAGCAGTAGGGAGCTGATAACTAGCTTGTCCTTTAGGATTCCCTGCAACATGTTAACACGCTCTGATAAGATGGATGTTTTTGCAAAACACAGCAGTTGGATTTTTTTCCTGACTGGAAAGCACAGCAGCAATATTTATCCTCAAATTCACATTCAGATGGCCTTTGTTCATCCCAAAGGGCAATTAATTATGCAGCATATGTGTGAGCGTGTGTAAAGAGTCTAACATAAGTGCACACACACACGACAGACAGACAGACAGACAGACAGACAGACAGACAGACAGACAGACAGACAGACAGACAGACAGACAGACAGACAGACAGACAGACATTTCATCTCTGTCTCGCTGTTTCTTTTTAGTTTTTGCTCTTGTCAAAGGCCCTATGTAATCATGCTTCAAAGAGTTGATGTGACCTCAGCAGTGTTGGCTGGTGCTGTGGAGTGTTTGCAGTGTCCTGTGGAGCCCAGCAGAGCCTTAGTTTATGTCTGAGAAAAGAAGCTTGGGAAAGGCCTCATAATCCGCCAGATTGTCTTCCATACGGCTGGTCTCATTCACACTTTCCCTGTCATAATACTGTCTGTCTGTCTCTCTCTCTCTCTCATGCACATTCATGCAGATACACATTTTCTTACTCTCTATCATACTCTGTCTTGTAATACCCTGCACCTCATCCACAATCATCACCACCACCAACCAATGCACTCAGTCTCTCTTATTCCTTCTCTTTCATCATCCCTCTCAAACTCTTTCTCTTAAATGGACCATTGCGTTAGTTCAGGCAGGCGCGGAAGTCAAGAGGTCCCGCACAGATGCGCTGTCCAATATCACATACCCTCACGACCCAAATGGTTCAGTCTATGCTGTCTATTTAAGCAGACTGACATTCACTCTTTCATGCTCAAAATCTAAAAGCTACCACAAATGACAGCTCGTCAGTGGGATCAATCTCCCTCCACCTCCCCGGCCTCTTCCTGTAAGTAGCATTTAGGTTTTCACTCTGTCAGCATGTCTTTCAATGCAGGTTCAGATGTATTGTATTCTTTGAATTCTGTGTATTTTGAGGTTCTGCCCTATGAGGGGTGTTTATGTGTGTTAGCATGTCCATGTAATAACAGTGTATGTTTAGGCTCTGCTAAAGAGTTTGTGTTCTCAGAGTGTGTGTCATGCTTGTGCAGATTGTTCTGGAGCATCACGGGAGTAGAGCCACAGTGCCAAATACAATGCAATGTCACTGCAATAAACGCTTTTCATCTTGACCAGAGTATCTGAATTCCTGAATTCCCTACTAAACTTTAAATTTGATCTTAAATGATGGCTTCGTTTTCATACAAATTGGACCTAACTTAAGTCTCTCCCCGGCTGGCCTGACCCCATGGTAGACGGCTCACTCTGTGAGCCTTTGTTGGGCCTCTAGTGTGTGGTAGCCTCCTCGTATTTGTATCCTGGCTCCCTATCTTCTGTTGAGTTTGTTATAATTTGATATAACAATATCATTATATTGTTATTGTTATAATTATTATTATTTTTTGTTGCTTTTGTCTGCTCTGTAAGGTGTGTTAACTGTTTTACGGACCACAATGGAAACAATACTTTTTTGTGAATTGATCCATGTTGGCGCTTTTAAGGTGCATTGTTTTGCTTTTAAATTGATTGCCAATAAAATACTGACTACTGACTGAACCTGGTCCTATTTTGAGCAATGTTCTTAAAGAATTTAATCAAACCTTTAATAAGAATTTCCAAAATAGCGAAAATAGCATATCTACAAGCTCTCTGTTTTGTTTTGTTATGTTACAGTATGTTATGTCTGTGTGTGTGGAAGGAAATGTGTGTAAGGATCGGTGCATGTCTTTGTGTATGTATGTACTGTATGTACAGTACTGTATATGTCATTATTCCTCCTAATCCCACCCTGTTTCCAACTGCGCTGGGGTTGCACCGTGCACCTCTGGCCACGAGAAGTCCATCGCCAAACCCCATGTGCTCTGCACTTTGCACCGTTGACTGTGTAGTGTGCAGTATTCCTTGATTCACAAAAATATTGCACAGAAAGTGTGTGTGTGTGTGTGTGCACTATGTTTGGCTCCTGCTGCGTTTACTGAACCTCTCACTGCCTTCAATAGTTCACTGACTAATGACTGTTCTACTGCATGTTTGATGACACACCATTGCAAATTCAAGATGTGTGCGTGTGTGTGTATGTGCTTGCAGTGCACACCCACAAGTGTGTGTTTATGTTAAGAACAGCAGGAATCAAGCACAACATGAAACCATCTGCTCAAAAGGTCATCAAAGCACTGGGTGGTGTAAATGTACACACATGCACGCACACATGCACGCACGCACACATGCACACACAGACACACACACATGTACACACAGACACACGCATATTCGCACACACACACACACACACACACACACACACACACACACACACACACACACACACACACACACACACACACACACACACACACACACACACACACACACACATCCTTTCGACATAAAAAGCAGAACCAGCTTGTATTCCAGGAACACACTTTGAATTCACCCAGATTTAATTGACCCAATGTGTGTGACTCAATAACAAACACAACCACTATGCCTTCAACCTGTGTGTGTGTGTGTGTGTGTGTGTGTGTGTGTGTGTTAGGGGTGTGCCGATACACTAATTTCACCAAACGATACGATACGATATTGGGCTCACAACTTCGATACGATTTCGATACGATACGATACGCACTTTTTTTATTATGAAAATATATATAAAGCAAATAATATATATAAAAAAGCAAATGCAAACAAATAATTCTGTTTTTGCATTATTCAGACATGCAAACTTGTAGCTTTTCAGCTACAATAGCCGTTTTGAATCCAAATAGGGCAATAGTGTGACACCTGACCCGAAAAAAAACAACATGTTGTCACCCTTTTCACCTCGGGCTGTTTGCATGCCTGATTATTATTATTGTAAAAAAAAAAAAAAAAAAAAAAAACGTATCACGATATATCGCGGGACGATATATCGGCACACCCCTAGTGTGTGTGTGTGTGGACAAAAGCAGCATAGAGTTCAGTTCCCTGACAGTGCAGCTCCTCTTGGCTCTCCTCCTCCTCTTCTGAACGTCTCTCTTTAATGTTTCACGTCAGATCTTCTGTAAAGTCTCACAGTGTTTCACCAGCGGTGACTTCACCAGGCCTAGATCAGCGCTTAAGCTCCCTGTGTGAGTGATGTTGACGTGGGGCGAGGGCAGGCCATGCAGCCTGCACTCTGGGCTGTGTGTGTGTGTGTGTGTGTGTGTGTGTGTGTGTGGACGTTTAGCAGCCTGAGCTGTGCTCAGCTCTGCTTGTTTTGGCTCAGCCCACACCAGATGACTCCATACATACTCCCTGATGGTTGAGACTCCTGCATGAACACACACACGCACGCACGCACGCACACGCACACACACACACACACACACACACACGCACACGCACACACACGCACACATTATTTGTAGTGCTTTAATATGAGGCTCTTCCATTGACTACACTGACCACAGACACTAACCCCTGACCCCAGTAAACTTAACACTATACACGTCATTGTCTATTCATGTGTGTGGCCATATATCTTACACAAACATATACCATTTTCCTGTTAGTGGGTTTATTTTTTGATTTTGCTTTCATTTTCTCAATAGTCATTCAAATGACCAAAGTAACCATTTAATTAAACCTCACTTTTCAAATCAATCTGTGCTTTAAAATGCAAAGATAATAAAAGATAAGTTAATAAAGATAAGATAATAAATGTGTTTTCACGTTTCAAGTCTCAGCAAGGTGATTTTCATAATGAATGGAGTCCTCAAAAATGAAACTAACCACAGTATGCATTGGAAAATAGTCGGCAGTAATGCAGGGCCGGACTGGGACCAAAATTCAGCCCTGGCATTTTTGTCCAAACCGGCCCACCACCCCCCGGGCCGTTTTGTCAACGGGGGGGGGGGGGGGGGGGCGTTTTGTCAAGCCCGGCACATGAACTCTGCAGCCGCACTGAGGCCCTTGCTGGAAAGCATCCCAGCCCAAACATTAACGTAACTAATAATTGGGCCGTGCGACCCGGAAATGACGTAATAATCCTAAAACGAGAGCGAAAATATTTTTTTTTTTTGGCCCAGCGGCCCACTGGCCCAGCGGCCCAAATGGCCAGTCCGCCGCTGCAGTAATGTCAAGTAGGCTATACCAAAAGTCAGGTGTGGTCCTTTAACCTAACGTTAAAGCTTCAATCCATAGCTTTTTTTGTGTCAATAAAATATTATTTTGACCCATGCTGGGAAAGACTTAGAATTTGACGGAAGTACCGCTCAAGGAAGTTATGTTGAGGTTTGAGCTGTTTACATTTACCTTGCATGAAACCTGTGTTGTGATTAGTCGAAAAAGACAGCTTCCGGCCAGGGGGAAGTGCATACAATGGAAGTCCAGCCTCATAGATATTCTCTGCAACAGATTGTTACCAGGATTTTGTCCTCGGAGATGAGAAAAGGCTGGGAAGAGGCTAATTTTGATCAATCTGTATGGTAGTGGAGTGTGTTACAGTAATACAATTTACTGTAACTAACACAACTGCAGTGGTTGTAGTTTGTCTACCTATACTCTTCTATTGAGACATGTAGATCCTGTGGTCGGGTAGGACCACTACTGGTTGACAAGAGGTATTGCATGAATGTCTAACTGGTCTAATATGTCCTCTATCCACTATAACTCAACAGGAGAGATTCCAGCACTCGCGTGGGGGTCTGGGGTTCGAATTCTGGGTAGAACAACAGACAGTTACGGATTGCAGCGTTAATTCTAACTCTAATCTAAGCCCTGTGAAGACATTTACTAGAAGAACACACACAAACACGCAGTCCCTTTCCATGACTCTTTAAGTAATGCATCCTCCTGAGAAAGACACATCCTGCTGTTTAAAATGACCTCATAGCCGTACAGGACCACCGTGGCCAAACAATGAAACATGGATGAAGCACAGAGCAAAGAGATATGCTCACATGGTTTCTCACTATTTAAGCAATGCTATTATGTCTGAATATGGGTAAAAAAGAAAATCCCTATTTTTATTATTTTTGAAGGACCACTTCACCCATTTTCAACCTATCTTCATATAATTAGTCCTTACTAATACTCATTAGAAGATAGAACCATTTCTGTCTCTCAGAGGAGGGTTGTCAGAAGCCTAAGAAATGCATTATTAATTCGTTTGTAATTCTGGGGAGAGTAGATTTGATAGATAGATCAATGCAACCATGAAATAAACACATTGCACAGTCAAAGTGTACAAATGGAACCAAATGGAGTTTGGTTCCATTTGTACACTGTCAGAGTTAATGATCACTCTGGATTTTACAGTGTAAGTTCTTGGCACATCAAGATTACAATAAAAAGTACCGGCAGGATCAGAGCCCAGACAAACTGCCTGTGATCCTACATAAAGAGGAAGTGTCCGTATCAGCACATGCAGGAACAGCAGTTAAGAGTATCTTTTTGACCGTGGTCGCCCAGGGCTCTGTACTTGGCCTCCCTCCATTTTTATTTTCTCTACACCAAATAAAATCTCTTCGTTGAAAATAGACAATCTGCTAGTGCACAATGGGTCGCGTTGCGATGCATTGTCAGCTTGTAGATTTCCGCCTGGTTCATCTGTTGAGATGCTACGGTTCATGTGGTCGCAGAATTTCTAGTGAACTCTATCCATTGTCCTAACAGATGAAGTTTAGTGTTTCCTATTGTAATGAAGCTCATTTGCATTCGTGCTTAACAGATAGGCATCGGGTTTCCCCTGCTCCGGTGTGTACGTTGGCTGGACTTGTGTTTTTCCATCGAGTCACCCCATGGGCTCACGCCAGACGAGAGAGACAGGCTCGTAAAGGGGAAGTAAGTGATTCTAATCTGTATCAATTACCACTGCACTAATTTACAGCCAAACAGAAGACATTAGCGCATCCACTTCCTGGATAGGGGATGAAAAGGGCTATTTGTTTAACCAATCGGGAGAAAGAACAACTGGTTGAGGTGAGCGTTACTGATGGAACACCTCTCTCCGGCAGTCAGACTGGAGGAACGACGGAGCAATGTATTTAGTGTAGATTATAATAAACTAGTGATTTCTTTAAGGGACATGTTTGTCAGTTTTGAACCTAAATCCCATTGTCCTGATGTATGAGGTGATCATAGGCATAGCTGTGGTGTGGGAAACAAATACCCTATGACTTGTGTTCTTTTCCGCGAAATAAGGAAGTGTATGGCCGATGACGTGAATCATGTTGTTCTGCGTACATTGGGCGTACATTCCGCTACGCCCGATGATGCAAAATGTATATGATATATAATCTCCTCACATCAGACAGGATTTTAGGTTAAAAATCCCTTAAAACCAAAGTTTATGCTGTGCTTAAAGTGAGAGCACACAGAATGATGTCCTATGTAATGTAAGATGACATTTTATAGTATCAATTACTGGTACTATCTACTAATTAGTGTCACATCGTTGCTCCTTCTGGAATGCGGCTGGGAGGCCATCGCTGCGTTCAACCTCAGGGCTGGCTGGGACCATTTTGTGGACGTGGAAAGCCAAGGAGCGATGGACGTGGCCGACGTGCCCTTTAGCAAAGTCACTTCTCGGCTCCGTAGAACACTGTGTGCTGCTACCGGCGGGCATCTCTCCAGGTGTTGAATGAATGGCCGAAGAGTGATATAGGGGAATTATCGCTATTCGTCAGGGATCATTTATTTACATTAAACCGGCACTATATCCACCTCCATCAGCACTCATTTGTTACGGTCAAACACACCGTGAAACCCCTCAGCGTCAATTTATCCATTTGTAACTCCGGAGAGCGTACGAATGGAACCAAATGGACCCGTGAGGGTCCATTTGGTTTCATTCGCACGCTCTCCAGAGTTAAATGAACACTCTGGGGTTTTGCAGTGCAGTGACACGGCGGAAGGGAGTGCCATATACTGTGGTTGCTGGACGGACGGCGCTGTGGTCAGTAGGTATACAGTGAGATCTCTTAACGCTTTACACAGAGAACGGAGAACGCATAGCTCCAGACTCACATTCATTCTAGAGTGACATCAATCATGGTTTTGGCATGGGGGCGGGGTGGGGGAGGGGGGGTTCGGTATTGATTAGAAAATGTTGGAGCGGAAAGTGGGTCCCGAATTCCGGGGCCTCGCTCGCATTTACCAGGAATAGCGGCCGCAGCAAATTAGCGAGACTCAGCGAGGCAGGGAAATATTTTGCAGCCTGATTGACAGAGGGAATCCAACATGTTGTGGAGAGAGAGAGCATTGGACTCGGCTGCACAATAGCGGTTGGGGATGGACTCGGACCTGTGGACAGACAAGACGGATAGACAGAAAGATATAATGAAAAGCAGAAAGGAGGGCCTGGACGGTGGGCGTAACCGTCGTCCAGGCACCTAGGCTGGTAATTCAGCCTGACAGCGTGTCGCGGGTTCGACTCCCGATCCCGACGGCCTTTGCTGCATGTCACTCCCCATTTCTCTCCCCATTTCCTGTCTTTCAGCCTACTGTCCTGTCAATAAAGGCATAAAAGCCCCCCAAAGAAGCTTTAAAAAAACGGATGGATGGATATAGGCAGGTAGAGGGTCGGATTTGCTGGGGGGGCATGGGGCGGAATCCATGCCTATGCTTTTGATACCCCGCCCCTCGGTGGAGACATTTTTTATGCCTCCTCTTCTGGTCAGGCAATTGCATTGTGTCAATTAAACACAATGCATGTCCTTCTGGGAAATGTACACTGTTTGATATTATGACAATTGAACAATTTCATTTTTAATGTATGGAAACCATTAATCCTGGCGTCCATATTTTGGGACACCAGCGTTAATCTGTCAAATTTTGGTGAATGTCCCCCCCCCCCCCCCCAGAATACTAAACTTTGGCTATTTTCAGAAATGTAAAAAAATATCAATTTTTTTGACAGTTTTCACCTATAATGACGTGCCCAAAATAGGGACACCAGGGTTAAAGACACAGTTGCCTCCCTTGGATACTACTGTGTACTGTAGGATATTGCTCCATTACACAATAGCAAGGCATAGGGGTTATGGTCTAAACGTACTGTAATGTAGGTTACAGAGAAGACAAGACTATTTCCACTCAACAGTAGTTTATAACAGATGGACCACAGACCCTATCTCCCACTACCTCACCTTCCATACAGAAGGTGCGTGCGTGCGTGTGCGCACGCTGCCTTCCCTTCATCCTAAACTGGAAACAGGAGCAAGGCTGTATTTGTCCAGTATGGGGTTACAGTGTTCCCTCCCCCTGGAGTCAATGGTTAGGAGCTTACTTTAGTATAGGAGAGGAGAGGAGAGGAGAGGAGAGGAGAGGACGAGTTTGGGGTAAACAGGAGGTGAATGTATAGGTAGGTCGTGTGGGGAGGGGGGAGGAGAGGAGAAGGAGGTAGAGTGAAGAGAAGAGGGAGCTCCTGGCGGTGAAAGTATGGGGAGGTGGATGAGGAGAGGAAGTGGGGGATGAGGAGAGTAAAAGGGGGAATAAAGAAAGAAAGGAGGAGGAAGTGAGGGAAACCCCTGGGTAGGAGTATGGGGGGATGGGGGAGAGTCTCCGTCACAATCCCCCCTGTAGTGTACACTCAAATATGTGAGTGTTAATTGAACTCTGGCAGTGTACAAATGGACCCCAAAAAGACCCGTAAGATTACATTCTCAGAGTTACCTCTGCACAAAGAGAAGCATTCTTTTCCTTCACTCCTCCTTCACTCCCTCACACACACACACACACACACACACACACACACACACACCCTCCGCACTGCTCCATGCACCATCGGGGACCGGTGGACTTGGGGTATGCAACGTGGACCGGGGGGCTCTGCACCAGAACATTTAAAACTTTTTTTTGCGAAACTACACAGCAGAAACAGCAGACTTGAACCCGTTAACCCTCCCCCACCCCCCCAACCCTCCCTCTTTCCTCAGCGAGAAAGAAAAAGCCCCAAACTGCCTCAGCTTCTCACACATGAACAGACAACGCAGGGCTCCACAAGGTGCTAAACCTTTACAAAACCCCAACGACTTAAAGGCCTTGAGGAATGCTTATAATTTATGCCACGCATAAAGTGCATTGGTCTGCTCAGTCGATCTGCATGGAGGTTCAGTATGGGCTAATATAATGCACTGCTGGTCACTCGCTATTACACACCATTTTACAACTCCAACTGTACTGTGCGCCTCTATATCCAGTGCTATTTGGTTTTACCATTTAAAGTGGGACGAAATCCTAGTCTGCTGATCTTGTAGTTTGTTTTCCAGTGCAAGGTAAAAACGGCAGCAGGGTAAAAACATGGCAGGCTGCATAAACGACCTACAACACCATAAAAGCGATGCAGCTGTAGCTAATACATTAATAATTGACAGGGCTCCAGACTCACTTTTTACATTGGTTGCACTGGGTGCGCCCAATTTTTTCAATTGGGTGCACCAGCCTATCATTTAGGAGGTGCACCCAAAATGTTTTAATGCAATAATACATTATTGGCTACTATGCTATGCTATGCTATGCTTGCACGCTGACACGCAGTCCATGGCTCTGCATGGGCACCCCTTATTAACCCATTAAGACCTGAGGAGGCCGATTCTACAAATGCCTTCTAAATAGAGCGAGTAGTTCTCAAACTTTTTCGTAATTCAAAATGATTTTTCAAACACTTTCAAGATTTTTCAAAGTTTTTAAAAAATAGCAGATGTACAAGCTTGCAGCGCGGCACAAAGCTTAATTTGATTAGCTGCAGCTGCGTTGCTTAGTCACTACAGAGTGTGCACAGGAGGTGGTGAGGAACTTCTGTTCCTTTGTAATTAAATACATTAATTTAGTTTATGAATATAGATGTGCAATTTATAATGTATTTCTCCTTTTTGGTCTGACTGAAAAAGTTTGGGAACCTTTGTGGTAGTGAATTGTACGACCAAACTCCTGACTTGGTCTCGTCTTATGTTCCCTCCTGACTGACACGTGTGTGTGTGTGTGTGTGTGTGTGTGTGTGTGTGTGTGTGTGTGTGTGTGTGTGTGTGTGTGTGTGTGTGTGTGCGTGTGTTGTGTGCGTGCACCATCCATGGATTCGGAGTGACAGACTTTCAACTTTATTTCAGAACATATGGTGAGAACATTGATGCATTTCTTTAATGCATTGTGGTCAGACGTGTTTAATAATCTGGCCATAGAGACATGGTTACTGGCAGTTCTGCTGAAGGGCGATGGGGACCGTACCTGGAGGCCCACTTAACCCTGCTCTCCTTTGCCCCTCACTGTTTTTATGGCTCTTTCTTTCAGTTTCTCCCCCACCCCATCCCACCACCATTCCCAGTGTTTATTTTCCTTCCTTCCAAGATATTCCTCCTGCCCGTGGAACTGCCTGGTTCTCCTGTGGTAGAGGTGGAAGGGAGGGTGCTTGGACGAGGGGGTTTGGGGGGTTGGCTGGGTGGTGGTGACGGAGGAGGAAGAAGAATGATGGAAGACAATGGTGGATATTTTCTCTTGCCTGATTGGAGGAAGGGAATATAAGTGCCAGCTGCTGGGCACAGGGTTTCACATGTGCCAGGTGACAGACAATGAAATCAGGGTTTATTTTCCCACCTGGGCAGTTTGCGTTGCTGTTGGCAGAGGAGGATTAATGAGGCGGTTTAGAACAGTGGTTCTCAAACTTTGTACTTTCAAGGACCCCCCATAACTCTTGAGAGTTACAGATCTGTAAGGGTCCTTTTGGACCCCCACAAGGAACCCTGAGGGTCCCTGGACCCCACTTTGAGAGCCACAGGTTTAGAAGAAGGTCTGTCTGACTGACGGGAGGATGTGATGGATGTTGGTGAAGGTCAAGGCCAGAGCTGAGTGGGTGTGTCTGCTTCTTCTACGTTTCAAACACACTCAGATTCATTTTCCTCTGAGGAGAACAGAGGAAATGAGAGTGTGAGAGAGGGAGAGAGGGAGAAGAAACAAGCCTGACACTGAAAAGAGAAACGGGTGAATGAGATGGAGGGAGAGATGGAGGAAATGACAGTTATTGAGAGGGAGAAAGGCAGACAGACAAAAAGACAGACAAAGAGACAGAGAAAGGGAGGAGAAAGAATGGAGGAGTGGGCAATCTGAGGAACAGCGAAATTAGAGACCTTTTTCATTTCCTTGTGAACCAGGAACTATTTGGACGTCATGATCTGGTTACTGCACCCAGGGGACCCTCCTGTCACAGACCTGGTCCTCAACCCCAACTCAAAATAAGTGGAATCGTCAATGTACAGTAACATTACCCAGTGTGGTCTATAAAGTGTGTTCCAGTCAACAATGAAAGATTTCTGTTGTCCCCTACAAAAAAAAACTAAACATTAACCACTGAACTACTTACCCACTTAACCACAAAGAAATTCTAATTTATTTCAAAAATAGCCAATCCTCAACACAGCGCGAGATCTACTGTTTTTAAACAATTGTCGTAATTGTTCGAATTTCTTTTCTTTCTTTCTTTCTTTCTCCTCCGCCTATAATGACAATGCCCAAAATCGGGATGCCAGGATTAAAGTGATTTCATGTACAGTATGTAGAAATTAGATGTGGGAGTAGATGTGGGAGATCAGTGTGAAAGTTATCCTGGCCTCACATTTCCTATGAGAGAGGACATCCTTTTTTTCCCCTTTTTCTTTTAATGAGTCACGCTCCATTACAGCCACCTCATAGAAGGTTCATCCCATAATTCATCACCACCACGTTTTTCACAGCAAAGATGGCAGAAGACATAAATAAGGAGGAAAACGGCTCCAAAGAATACTAAAATGTGAAACTCAGGATTCCCCGGTGGAGCAGCAGTTGAGGTAGAGCCACATTCCTTCTGATTTCGTTGCCTTCAGGCGGAAACCTCATATGTCCAAGACTGTTACTTTTCAGGATTCAAATAAAAAAATGGCAAGGATAGCAGATCTACAAGCTCAGATCGCTGCACATCGCGACGAGTTTTGAGCTTGTAGATCTGCTATTTTTGCCGCTTTTGTTTGACACTGTAGTATGTATGACGTAGGACATTAATTTACGAAGAAAAAAACCCATAAAAAGTTAAAATATGGAGATAAGGGGTTTCCGCCCGACAGCAACGATTTGAAAAATGGCTACTGAACCTGGTAATGATACCCAAGTGGAACTATGTACAGTTGAATAAATGTGTCATGCTTAACCACTTTTTCATTTGTTTTGGATGTTGATGGTGAGGATCTGTTTCTCTGCTCCTATACTGTACATTTATAATGCATGATCTCACTGTCATTAGATCTATTAAAAAGAATGGATAAATAAGAAGTGGTGAGAAGGCACCTCAATGCAGAAGTACGTTTTAATGTTGCTCACAATGGCGTGTAGATAATCCACTGGGGAAAGGCGTGGCTCCAATGTGGATCTCAGACTTCATGTGGTCAGCTTTGCTGTCAGTCATCTATGGCAGGGGTTTTCAACTGATTTTGACCCAGGGACCACCATCCTGACTAAGAGCAACCTGGGGACCACCACTATTGTGCGTGGCGGGTCCATCATAGACCCACCCCACACAATAGTGGTCGGGGGTTCATGCACCACAGGGAGCTGGAGAAAATTGCTATAATATCAATATAATATCTAATAGAATACAGTGATTTTGTTTGAATATGATGGAATATGATTAAGGATTACTGTGATTATGGTAAGCTCACATTTCATATCACACACACACACCATACAGTAAGAACTCCTGTAAGTTATTAAAAGTTAAAAAAAATGTTTTAATGCATGGCCAGGGACCACCTGCAATACCTCCGCGGACCACTGGTTGAAAACCCCTGATCTATGGCATGTCTATGACGTATGACTCCAAATTTGGGCAAGGTTTTCAGTCTGAGCCCTGTTGACTTCCATTATAAGATTAAGTTTCAAAAAGTGTAATGACTATCTCGGTCAAATTATTAGTCACTCGGCTGGGCACGGGAAATTGTCTAACACGTTCAATATCAAAATGTCCAACTGTTGTCGGGGGCCCTTTATTCTCACTGTATACTAGTGGATTACAAATAATGAGAAATTACTGCATAGGACAGCACTATACCTCAACTACAATGTTACACATTAGTTACACCCACTACCATGGGATTTAGTTAGGGTTAGGTTCATACACTAGTTGGTTTAGGATGATTGAAACCTGGGTAGAGCTGTGTTCCTAACCAGGGGATGAAACATCTTCTGTTACACAATCCCAATGATTATAATATATGCCATAGTCAGGTTTGACATAATGTGTACTATACCAATGGTTTACGTAACTCCACTGAATCCCATAAAACGTACTGACTGGTCCTTGGGGTTTTATGTATTGCATATACACATTCTAACTTGAGATGCTGTTTGTTAAGTCTGGCAGAGTCAGGGTGCTAGTCAACACTGACCTATACCTGAAAAAAGAGACATGCCATAGATTAGTCTAAGTGAGTCCAAAGTAAACGTAATAAGGTTTAACTGACTCCAAAGTAAATACAGGAACTAGTGCTTCTCTCATCTCTGCAAATAGGCCTGTAATTGAATCATTTAGCCAGTAAATCACATCTTATCTAGGCAGGTATAGGCTCTGATTATCCTGTGTGTCTGTTTTCTACAGCCCTGGATTAGAAGTCAGCTAAATGTTGGTCCATTTGTAGTGGAGATGACAGGTTTTGCACTGTTTTATTGTTTCTGTTCACAGATGGAAATTATCTTTTAGCGAAATCTGGTACAAAGAATGTGTTCTCTTTGCTTGAGATTAATGTATTTTGTACATTGTCCCACTCCCTGATACAAATAAACTAATAAATGTAAGAAAGAAAATGGGGGGGGATATAAGCAGGGGTTTCCTGGCAATCACCAAACCTTGTACTGTGAAACCGTTGATCATCTTTTGGTTTTTGTCATAGTTATAATTTCGTGGCTACAAATGGGCCGTGAAATTGGACGCAAGGCATCAGGCTGATAAACACAGCTGCTTCATCTAAGGTCAGGGTGACTGTTACTTTCCCTCTCCAACTCTCCTGGTTTAAGCTCCATCTCCTAAAGATGCCTGCAGACTGCATCATTCTGTCTTACACATTCATTACATGACGTGTCACATTGTGCCATTAGGAAAGAATCTTGTACTCTTGTAGCGTGCATACTTCTGGCAACACTACGCAAAGGTTAACATAGATACCATTTCCACCTTGGATATGATTATGTAATTTTGCCAATGCCCTTGGCTGTGACCTTGACCTTTGACCTTTTTCATCCAAATGTTAATGTTCTTCTCTTGAGGGCAGCGTGCTGATCATTCTTCTCACTATGGGTAAAGACAGTCTAGCCATCTGTTCTCAAATTATTTAGCTAACAGCCCTTTATTGTCACCTTAGCCTTTAACCCTTTTGAACCAAAGGTTAATCAGGTCTTCAGGACAACTACTAGGCGATTTTGACGGTGATTATGACCTTGACCGTTTGTATATTTAACTGTGTCAATCAGTTCTAACCTCAACCCTGAAAAAGGCACGGTTTGTTGCCGAAACCTTGGTTTTCATATTTGATTATGTCCTGTATAAAATATTAAAAGTGTAAGTAAAAGTGTGCGGAAACTTTCAAATATATATTTTTTATTGCTTGCTTTCGTTGGCTGGCACTTAACTGCTACTACAGGTGTGTGTTACAGAACCTGACCTTCATTGTGGTCTTGACCTTTGACCTTTTCAACCCAAACATTCTAGAGTTTACGAGTTATTCTCTGGTGGTGATATAAACCACTTAAAGGGATACTTCACTCTCGGGCCGGGGACACATTTAAAAAAAATATTAAAAATAAATGAAAAAAGTTATGGAAAATTCATGGCCCCCTCACGCATTAGAGTGTCCTACTAATGCGTGAGGGGGCCATGAATTTTCCATAACTTTTTTCATTTATTTTTAATATTTTTTTTAAATGTGTCCCCGGCCCGAGAGTGAAGTATCCCTTTAAGCCCTATTTTATACTTTGTTGTACTGCATGATGGTGTCGTGCGGTGAAAATAGCCGATCCACAGGCTCACAACACATCGCATTGTGACGTGTTGTGAGCTTTTAAAGCTGCTATTTTGGATAATTTTGGAAACTGTAGCCCTAAAATGACCATAAATATGGATGCCAGCTAGGTTGAAAGTGGTTAACACTAATATCAATCATGGTTTTTCGAAGGCGTAATCCCTCTGCGGAGTAAAGCAAGTGAGGAGGATGAGGCCTGTTATGGCGACAGATAAACATTTGTAACAGCGTGTGTTTGTTTATTGGCCACAAGAACGAACGAGTCAAATTATATGGAAATGCTTGGACAATGAAAAAAGGCTGGTTGGTTTGGAACAGGATTAATCAGTTGGACTGATGGATTGTGTGTGTGTGTGTGTGTGTGTGTGTGTGTGTGTGTGTGTGTGTGTGTGTGTGTGTGTGTGTGTGTGTGTGTGTGTGTGTGTGTGTGTGTGTGTGTGTGTGTGTGTGTGTGTGTGTGTGTGTGTGTGTGTGTGTGTGTGTGCGTGTGGGGGGCATGCATGTACATGCAATCATGTGTGTGTGTTTGTGTACATACGTATATGTGTTGAATGCACATTGGTGTTTATTTGTGTGCCTGTTTGTTTATGTGAATACATAAATAAGTCCATTCATGACATCCATAAGAATGTGTGCACTTGCCATGTTTATGCATGTTTTAAAAGTCTGTTTTTGAGGAGGAAATGTACTGTATCATATCACTACATAAATCTTTTATTTGTTTTTGAAACTTCACATTGCAGGCTGGGTAATCACTCACACTGTAGTGGGAAAAATAAATCCAATTGTTTTCAATTGACATGGTAGCATCAAAGTGGGAAAAACAGCATCCCAACCGCACAGGAGTATAACGTTGTCTGCTGTTGTCTGGGAAACCAGGTGAAAAGAATAAGCCAGCTAGTAGAATAGAAGTAATAAAATAGAAGTTCCAGGACCAGGAGTTCAGAACCTCTCCTCTTTAGTATATAACAACATTATTCCTACCTACCTCTGGAATGGGATTTTAAGTCATTAATAGTCAGCTGCTAATTCTTAATTTATAACTTGTTATGAGCTTGTAGATCTGCTATTTACAGTGTGTGACACCGTCGAGTATAAATTAGGTCACAAACAAAAATTATCTCATGTCCCTGGCACAAAATCGTTTCAAGTGGGGGTCTGCGGCCTAATGCATATCTATCCGGTGGTCCTTCACATGAAAATGTTTGAGAACCACTGACATAGATGAATAAGCATAGACAGTCATATTAAACCTTATCACTCCCCAGATCCTGGCTGTGGGGCTCCATACTGTAGCTCATAAAGAGGCCTTTATTAAAGAGCTCAGTTGGAGCTGTCAGTCATTCTAATGCTTTCCACAGAGAACACAACTGGGGCGGGCCAGGAACAACTCAACATGGTGTTATCAATACTACAGCTAGTGCTGTTGCTGCATTTATATACTGTAGCGCCTTCCTCAAAAGCACTTTAATGTGCATTACATTCACTCATTTATCCACACACACTTAATGAACATTTGCCAACCTGCACATCGGAGCAGTTAGGGGTTCAGTGTCTTGCTCAAGGAAACTTTGACACGAAGCTAGGAGGAGCTGGGGATCGAAGCGGGAACTTTGCAATTCCAAGATGGCCACTCTGCCTCCTGAGCCAGTGGTGCCACCCCATAGCAGGTTGTCAAATGTTCACAAGTGTGCAGCCCCATAGTAGTGTTACTACTACGAGATTAGAGTCTGATTACCCTGAAACTATGCACCCACATTCCCTCAAGGCCAAGGAAGAAATGCAAGCATACATTTTTCAAATCGGCCTCATCAACAGGCTGATTCACGTTTTGGCCTATAACTCATGCATCATATTATTTGCAAGAGATGCGTATCGAGATGCAAGTCGATACACATTTTCTCTGTTGTCATGTGATCAAGACATATCTGTCAGATTTGTCATATTCTATTCCGATTCGCTATACGATTGGCTTCCAAAGTTTGCAGGAGTGGCCCATTTAGCACAAAATGGCACAAATTATGAATACAGCTCCCCATTTGCTGTGAAACTTTGCACGCACACTTACAGTGGACCAAGGAAGAACCTCCATCCCACATTTTCAAATGCCCAGGCCACTTCACTTTTGGCCAATAACTCTTGAACCGTAGGTCGTACAAAAAATTATAATTTGGATCCTCACTCTCCATATGGGCCTGGCCGTTTGTGCCAGATTACAGTTTCTGCCATTTTGCGTTTTCTGCAAAACACGCTTTTTGCTACTACTCCGACAGCAACCCGGCCTATTATTGCTATCACTACTAGTGCCACTACTTCTACTATATCCATCACTCTAACTATTTCTATATTAAAATGTTGCTGCTGTTGTTCCTGTTGCTACAACCACCACTAATAACAATAATTATTTACCTTGCACTTTTTACACATCAAACCACTTAAACCCCGAAGTTGGTTGACCGGAGTCCCTCAGAGCTCTATACTAGTGACTTCTCTGTTTTCGCTCGACATTAAATGATGATAGCCGATCGACAAGTCTGATCTGCTATTTACTGCGAATTCAGATGTTTAAGTGGTTAAAAACCATGACAAGTCAGAATCCAAATGGAAATATCCTCTCTCTCTCTCTCTCTCGCTGTGTCTCTCTCCCTCCTTGTGAAGTGAACACTACTAGCTAGCTGTATGTTTGTCTTAGGCCCATTAGCACAGAGGCATGGAGATGTGACCCCACATCTCCACAAAGGATAAATATACACACACACGCACACGCACACACACACACACACACACACACACACACACACACACACACACACACACACACACACACACACACACACACACACACACACACACACACACACACACACACACACTTGACCATACTATGTTTAGGCTGTAGGGCATTACGACTGACTGTGGGTTGCTGCTTCTTCAACCAGCTGATGACAGAGACTGACAAAATGACTGGCCACACACAGTGTGTGTGTGCGTGTGTGTGTGTGTGTGTGCTGACCGCTGGCTGACCAGTTCCAGGATGTCGCTCAGCTTTCATCACAGAACTTCTCTGAGACCTTAAATTCCCCCAACACACACACACACACACACACACACACACACACACACACACACACACACACACACACACACACACACACACGCAGCTCATACACACGCATACACAGATATGACAGCACTGTCTCCTCTTTTTCCGTAGACCCTATCCAAACACACACACTACATAATGTGTGTGTGTCAGCATAGCACTATGATTTCTGCTTGTGTCCATTTTAACGGATGTTAACTGCACTGTAAAATTTGTCAAGTTAATTTAACTCTGTTTCACTGTCTGTGTGGAACTGTAAGTGTGTGGGACTCCGTGGGAGGGTGTACCCTCGTATTTAGGGTTTGTCCTAAATGTCCTCCCGCTTAGCAATTTTTGGGTTAGGGGGTCTCGCACAAAATCTTTCCAAATGGGGGTCCACGGCCAAATAGATATCAAATTGGGGGTCCTTGACATGAAAATGTTTGAGAACCACTAGTGTAGTAAAAAGGACTCACTGTAATGTCACTTTGAAAGTATTAAGTAGTTGGTGTATGTGTATGTTGTGTGGGAGGTTGTTGTTACAGTACACTCTCCATCAGCTTGTAAAAGGAGGCTTCAAAGTGACTCACCGTTCCAGTGAGTCACTCTCTGCTCGGTTGCATTGATGATTCTAACTCTTTGACTTCACTTCCAGCACGTATCCATAAAACAAGCTAAGTGTCCATTAAACAGCTAAGAATAGCTCTACTGCTGGGTTCACAGGACATGGCACTTGGAGGACAAGTGCCACTCTGGGTTTTCCCTGTACTGTATATAGTCGCTGTCGGGTGGAAACCTTGTATGTCCAAAACGGTTCCTTTCTTAATTATTATTATTTAAGAACACTTGAGAGTTGCTTTTCTTTGGTCTAGATATGCCACTTGTTTGCAAACCAGTTTCATTTTAAGCATGAACAATAAGTATAAGAAAGAACTGAGCCAAATGTCAGGCTAAAAACAATGTTATTTTCTACATTTCACATTTTCAGACAGATGTGTAATACACAATTAAAAAGATTGATTAAAACAAAACGTCCACATGGTTCAGCCAATCCAGAGTGGTCACAGAACTGAACAGCAAAGTAGAACAAGAACTGTGTAACTTCTGTAAGACTCAACCCAAAGAAGATGTTTCTGTTGTTATCTTCACAGATACTGATAGGAAACTATCACTGATCCCCAGGGCCTTGTTCTACCTTTGATAGCTACCAAAGGAAAAAACGACGACAACAACAACAACAAACAACTGGAAAGAATGTGTAGTGTTTTTACAACAGCACTAAAGATCCTTGTCAGGTGATCAACGCTTAAAGCTGTGTGTCACGGCCCCCATTAGAGTTAGTTTACACCTGCCCACTTAGCAGCCAGAGGGACGCCTGAGGCCAGAACAGGTGAGGAAGAGAGAGAGGAGGGGGCTTTGCTCAGGCTGTTAAACTATTAACAAGGTTTCTGCTCCTCGGGAATGTTTGTCCCAGGAATTCCTGCTTTGTCACTGAAAGGGATTCTGTGCAATAGTTTATTTTTCCAAAGCATTCCTCTAGGCAGGGGAGGGATGAAGTAAAACTACAGGAGTACTATGCAGTAAAAACGTAAGACATGTTGTACATTGGCTATATCTGTATGTTCCTACCATCACCGACAATACTCTGGTGTGCACTGGGGTCACTGTTTATAGATTCTGCTGATTTAGCTGCTAAGGAATTTTCCACTTTGGAATTCTTGACTTGGCAATTGAAAGAAACTCTTAAAGGGGGATTTAGTTTTTCCTCCAACAGGTGCAAATGGATGAGACTCTGTGGGTCTTCTCTATAAATAGCTTAGAGTCACACAGAAAGTCTCTATTCTGTTCATCAGGTCATCATTCAGTATTCAGTACAAAGGGGGTTTAGAACAGCACCTGTTCACACTGGGATCTATGGACAAAAGTCACTGTTGTTGCTTCTGCTGGACGAAATATTTTTGGTCTCCAAACCACTTGGACCAAAATAAGATTTATTAAAAAAGACAAATTTGGACATTGGTGATTAACATTTAACCTGCAGTGACTATCTGTTGTTTAACCACTTAACCCCTACCAGTGGGTTCTCAAAGTCGGGTCCCCATGGCCCAGCACACTTAAGCCCTATTTTATTCTGAGACCATTCGAAAATAGCTGATCTAATTATATTAGCTCATCTCGTGATGCGTTGTGAGTAATGAGTGTGAATAATTTAGAACATTTGCCTATAATGACATTCCCAAAATAAGTGTGCCAGGATTAACTCTCCCACTGCCAGACTTATTTCTGGCCACGTTTGCCCAGTGCCAGCGATTTTTCGATTTTCTTACCTTTTTCAAGTAGTCACAGAATATTTATCTCCATTATTATTGATCCCCTGATGATTGCTAATCACTGAGGGTTATACTGTGTGGTTTCACAAATGTCAACGAGGTCATCGCGACCTCGTTGACATTAATTGTCTGCCTTTGAAAATAGCATGTCTGGGCCAAAAATACAAAAGTAAAAAAAAAGTGCTCAGGAGCCGAGATACAGCCTTTTTCAGTAATAAGTTAAACAAGAAGTGAATGGAGCAGCAAATCTTTGGATCACGATAACTTGGGTTCTGAAATAAAAAAATAAAAAAATAAAAAAACTTGTGATAACTCGTTCTTGGCACTCAGAGAGTTAATGTGGTTAATTTCACTATTATTTCACTGGTAAGATGTTAGCCCAGTGAGACCATGTATATGAATGACTATTCAGATAATAGATTTCAGACCAGCCAGACCAAATCTGCAGAGGGCAATTATTTTTTTGCAATGGCAGATTCGTCTGGTTTCCAGGCTACATGGACATGCCTTCGCACATATAAACACAACATAACATTGAAACTCACTCCCTTCACAAGGGAGATGCCACCGTTGTTTGGTGGACACACAACTCTACTCTTTAGATTTACCTCCGTTGTGCCAAAGACATACAGCATAAACACATGTTGAGAAGAGACCAGTGCACACATCTAGCTGTGTAGATAAGACAACAGATTCTTGCTGCTGAATGGCCTGCTGGCCCGGTCTGCACTCTTCCAGGTTTTTTACAGGTTCAACTTGGTTCAAAGTTTAAGGTTTATTGTTACCTCTTCTGTACATAGGAGTAAAATTCTTTGTAGACATTGTAGCAGCAATCCATCTATAAATGCACAGAGTCTGTGTGTACATTTGCATTTGCGTGTGCGTGTGAGAGTGAGAGTGCGTGCGCATGTGTGTGCATGTGTGTGTGTGTGTGTGTAACTTTCTCTCGCATAACTCAAGCACCATCTGACCGAGTGACTTCAAATTTGGTATGTGCATCGCCCAGAACCTGCGGGTTGTTGTTGGGAATTTGGTCAGGCCAGCAGTTGTCCAGAAGCAAAAATCAAAAAATCTCTATCTGTCTGTCTACCCGTGTGTCTGTGTCTGTCTCTCTATGTCCCATTTAATGCCCATATATGGAGATCTCTGTATCTGTCTGTCTGCCTGTGTGCCTTTTATGCCCATGTATGGAGGACCTGATGTCATCAATATGGCGTCGTAGTACTGATGTCATAGACTGGCCTCCAAGTACTATGATATGGTACTGCACTAAGTACACGGACAATAGGTACAACAGGTACTGTATAACAGGTATTGCATAACCAGAGGTTCATGCATTCCCAACGGACATCGGCCTAGTAATTTAATATAATAATAATAACAACAATAATATAATAATAATAATGCATGACACTGAGGGAATCAACCATTGTGTCGTAGTGGTCCCTAATGTGACAGCGGTCGTAATAACCAATTGTACGTTTTCCCATAACTAGTGCAGTACCCATTAACTAACTCCCTATTTGGGCAAGACTGACGTAATATTTGATGCAGCCTTGAATCTCGCGTCATCAAATGATCAAATATTACGCCTGCAAAGGATATCCATACACGCAGAGAAGTCACAATGAATACTGTGGGGATCTTTTATTTGGCCAAAGCAACGTTTGGTTCCAACAGCTTGCTTCGTGGTTCTATGTGTCATTCTCAAACACGCAACAGATGGTATCAGTGTGTAACAAATAAAGGATGGATCCCAGTCCAGAAGTACAGCCAAGAAGCGAGTGAACGTGATCCGGTAAAGTCGCAGTACGTGTGTTACAACCTTCATCACAGGACCTTGATCAAGATCCAAGGACAAGATACTGGGGTTTTTCTCCAAGGACTTATAACCAACGACATGGGGCTCTTCTTTAACGAACAACACAGAGCTATGTATGCACACATGCTGAATGAACAGGGAAGGACACTGTATGATGTCATGTTGTACAGAATAAAAGAAGCGGAGGCAGGCTACAGCGTTCTCCTCGAGTGTGACTGCACGGTTCAAGACCCCATCTTGAGACACTTGAAGATGTACAAGATTCGCCGGAAGGTGAAGCTGAACTCCTGTCCGGACCTCTCTCTATGGGCAGTGCTCCCTCAGGGAATAGAACCAGGTCAAAAGTTGGCCAAGCCTGATATCTCCACCAAAGAAAAAGCTCTGGTGTGGGAGGCTGATGCACGGACCGAGGCCATGGGCTGGAGACTGGTGGTGGACAATCAAATTGACCCTTTGAATATCATCGCATCATGCCAGCAGGGGGACACAGACGAGTATCATAGACATCGCTATGCAATAGGACTTCCTGAGGGAGTTCAAGACCTTCCTCCTGGCGTTGCACTCCCTCTTGAATCCAATCTAGAGTACATGCAGGGCATCAGCTTCAGTAAAGGCTGTTACCTTGGCCAGGAGCTCACAGCCAGGACTCATCACACTGGAGTGATACGCAAACGCCTGATGCCAGTACGCCTGTCAGCCTCAGTCGAAGGCCTCGAGGATGGAACGCTACAGACGCAATCTGGCAAGACAGCTGGGAAACACAGGGCAGGAGTTGGAGAACTCGGTCTGAGCCTAATCCGCCTTGCTCATGCCAAAGAAGTGCTATCAGTCAAAACTTCTGATGGCACCAAACTGACCGCTGAGGCCTCTGTGCCAGAATGGTGGCCACAAGACTCCAAAATCAAGTGAGAAGGAGAGATTTATTGCTCCATCAAGTGTGGTGTGCATAATAAATAAAGGCTTGATGGTTGATTTTTCTCTGGTTGTATTTGAGGTGACATACCGGTTTGTTGTATTTCCACCACTGCTCAACACATTTTGCACAAATGTGTGAGAAAAGGTCATCTCTTCTGTATCCAAGTGTTACAACACATCTAATCTACTAGTCCTTTTCCTTAACAAATCTTCTGCATAAAAACTTTCATCAGCATTACTTAATGCTTGTTTTGGGTTCTCTTTTTTTAAATATTTGGTCCTCACAATGCGTCGCAATGCGACACGTTGTGAGCATGTAGATCGACTGCTACTGTATATTAAAATGTTCTTATCCCTCTAATGACATGCCCAAAATGGGGACACGCGGTGGTTGTAAGTGGATAACAGTGCCCCCCTTACATCTCCATATTGTGATGAGTGCCATGTCATGTTGAGCTTGTGGACAAGCATGTTTGCAGCAGACAAGGTGGCTAGACAGACAGGTGATGTCCTACTGTACTGTCTATTTATAGCTCTTCACTTGCAGGTGCCAAGAACCCACCCGACCACGTACAGTTTCCAGCCCCCCCCCCCTCCTCGCCATTAACCAATGAATGGAAACTACGGGAAAAGATAACACATTAGAAACTTTCCATTTCAGCTCAACACTCCAAACACACTCTGAAGTCATTCTAGGGAGACGGAAACATTTTGAGTGATTCTAGAAAAACACAGGGCTGTACGAAACTGAATACATCTGACTAAGTTCTCACAGAGGGTGATTGATATCGCCGGTGTGCAGCGCTAAGGGTCGCCGTCAGTCTAAGGCCTGTCTCTCTGCTTTGATTAACACTGTTTACATTAGGCTATGGAATGTCAACAGTGACCTCATCTGTCTTCCATGGCCTAGGATTTTGTCCGAAGACAGGGGAAAGAAAGAAAGAAATGATAGCTGAGAAACGAGGAAGCTATTTTGAGAAATGCAGTGACGTGAACACATTTTTTCGCATTGATATACTGTGTATACGGTACATAAATTATATTTTAGGCATTTTAGGCTTGTTATTCTTATCCAGAGGGATTAGAAGTGCAAAACAAGGCAACCTACAATAGAGGTGTGCATTGCTGAGAAGATTCTGCACCCCCTGGTGGACAAATCTGCAGACAGTGAAACACAACACTGTACAGTAAAAGTGATGCCTATGTCCTTAACTTTCAACCTGGTGTCCCTATTTGTCGTTATAGGCGTGAAAAAAGGAATAAATAAAACACAAATTAATGTTCAAATATTGACAATCTACAAGCCCAATACGTTTCAATGCAACACATGAGCTTGTAGATTGCCTATTTTTGTTATTTTTGAAAATAGGGCTTAAGCGGTTAAACATGACACTGAGCCCCTATCTGAACTATAGGATACCTGCATTACTGCATGCTGAAAATAGCTGATCTACAAGTGCATAATACTCTGACGATAAACCAGTTCCTTCTATCTTAGAGGTCTATTCAATGTAGTCTGATATTCAGCGAGCAAAATGTACCTTTTTTCTTTGGAGCACCTACTCAAATAGTTTATAGTTTATCACTACTCTATAGTTATAGTTATAGTTACTCTATAGGTTATCACTACTCTTGCTGTAAACCTAATTGCCATTTTGGGACATTAATAAAGACCTTGAACCTTGAACCTTGAACCTAGTTGTATAGTACCTATGTGATCAGAGAATACACTACTACTGTATTACTGTAGTGTATTCCGTAAAGGTTGTACTAACATGTCATACCATGTTGTCAAGAAAATTGCATAGTTGACTATGTTCTTCATATTATTTGATAATGTTTATTGCATTGAATATAGCCATAGAGTAACAGCAACCACATGCTGTGTATGCATACTGTGTATGCATGCATGCATGCGTTTTAGTCAGAAAGACGTTTAAAGGGAAGATTCAAGTATAGCAGTGTGCTCAAGCTTATTGTTTTTCCACTGAACAAAGAAATGCTTACTTGCATGCCTCTTCCAGACACATGAATAATAAAACAAAAGCACCAGACATGAAGCTCCCTGGGACATTCGCTTTTAAAAAAACAGACTTTGAAGTTAGGAGCAGCTGGGATTAAATTTATGCCCTGAGTGTGTGCTGCTAATTGCTGAGCACGCAGAACCTCTTCATTGGATCCAAACATTTATCACAGCCTTTCTTAACCTTTTTGACTGTTTCAGTGCTTCACTAAACTCTTGTGTTTGTAGAGTTTGGACTTGAACTCTGTTTTACTATCAATCTCAATTCCACACTGACTGTAATCACAGTACTTACTGCCTCAAACCTTAACCAGGAGAATTCATTCACTCATTCTTTGCAATAACAGTAGCATTCACCTTAATGTTGTCTTATGCTTAATTTGGTTCAACTTACTATGGTTGTTGCTATTAATTATTTCTTTGTTATTGTTGTTATTGCTGCTATAATGCTGAGGAACTAAAACCAAAGAATTGTACTCTTGTTTACCCGTACAGTACTGTATGTAAGATCTAACAGTAAAAATCTTGAATTGAATCTTGAATTTATACTCTGTTGTACAACAAGGTACTGTACTAATCAGGTCTTTATTTGTCAACCTACTGTAGCTGCATGGCTGTAGTCACTGTTATGGTTGCAACCTGCTTGGCTTCTTCGTTACACAGGCATTTCCTGCTAAATATGAGGTAATCACTTGCCTGGCTCCAGCCCTTGAATCATTAGTCCAACCCCTTACATATTTCTATCTTTGGATCATGAAAATGGGAATTCAGGCTGAGTGTCAGGCTAGGTACTGTAGTCACACCTGTGTTCCCAAATTGACTTCCCAGGTCATTAAGATAAAATGTAGTTCCATATACATGATGCAACTAAACTGGCTGCACTTTTGAGCCCTGTTGAGTCAATTTATGTCCTTGACTTTGTGATTGAGAGCCATACGTTCAGTGCTTCTATAATGGTCAGATGCCACAGTAATAATATAATGCAACAGTTTATTAATAATAGCGAATAACTTGTAGACTGACTATTTTCACTATTTTTTTTGGAGTATAAAATAGGGCTTAAGTGGCTAATCAGGCTAATCGATTTAGTCGATTATTTAAAAAAAAATATCCCCATGCCGATTTGTTGATGTATGTCTATATATATATATATAAAAAAAATAGATTATTTTAATAATGGAAAAAGTAATAGATATGATATAATGGTCAGCACTACTCCTGGGACCCCAGAGGAGAAACAACAGTCCAGCACTTCACTGCTCCTTAGTCGCCATGGCTACGCCCATCTGTTCAGAATCAGGGCTTGGACTGCAGCCGGCCACGTTCCCTGGAAACGACAGCGAGCGGCTGTTCCTCCACAGCGCACAGGCTGACCCCTGCCCCGCCTCCACAAACAACCAGCAAGAACCCAACCCACACACTCACCACACACCCAAACACCCTACACCTCATTGTCAACGTGTGTGTGTGTGTGTGTGTGTGTGTGTGTGTGTGTGTGTGCGTGTGTGTGCGTGTGTGTGCGCGTGTGCGCGTGTGTTGTGAAACACAGGGGCTAGGCTTACCAAGGTTCTTCGACTTTTCCACACTGTGGTTTAAAGAGATTCCTTCCATAGCTGCTCACATCTGCAGGTTATCAACAACACACACATTCTCTACACACTACCACTTTCTCTTCTTTGTTGTACTTTCTCACTCACTCCTTCCATTGGCCTTTTAGTTTCTCTCTTTGCGTTTTGACGCAGTTTCCTCCTCCTCCAAACCCCCCCCCCCTCTCTCTCTCTCTCTCTCTCTCTCTCTCTCTCTCTCTCTCTCTCTCCCCCCCTCGTTTCCTCTTTGAACTCCCCACCGAATGTATGTCTTCAATAAATGTCCTGAATGGGTTATGTCCTTAATATGAATGGTAATTGTTGGAGTCATCGTCATAGTATCAGAGAGGAACTGAGGTGTATGTGGTGGCTAGACAATGCACAGAAGAGGTCTTTGGGAGGAAATGTATTGCATATTTACACGCGCGCACACACACACACACACACACACACACACACACACACACACACACACACACACACACACACACACACACACACACACACACACACACACACACACACACACACACACACACACACACACACACACACACACACACACACACACACACACACACTCATGCACACACACATGCACACAATCAAGCCCTATCCAGTTACCACCTCTCAAACAGAGCCTTGCATTCCTCTTACTGAGTCCATTCACTGAGAGGGAAATGTAATTTGTAAAGGATTAGTAGGCAAACAAGGTTACAATTACCTCAGAGCCGGGTCACCACTCAGGCTCCACTTCTCAGTAAGAATTGCTAAATGATCGCTCTCCTTCCATCATCATTGCTGTATAATAGTGAGACGCACCATCAGGACACTCTATTGCCTGTACTGCTGCCTTCCTAATGCCAGTCAAGAAGTACGGGTAGTCTCACTCATTGTTTCTTAACCCAGCCCAGTGAGTCTGGACCTTAACTACTTTCAATTAACTGGTGGAAATGTCATTACATGCAGGGCTGACCACTTTTTATTAATGTCTAAAGATTTCAAAAAATTTAAAAAATAGCAGATGTACAAGCTCATGCGATGTATCGCTTTGTGAGCTTGTAGACTGGCTATTTTTGCCATTTGTAATACGATAAAGTAGATTATACAGTACACAGTAGTTTGATGGCCAAATGTGTTTAACAAAATGTTCTGAAAGTTGTTTTCAAATAATAAATGTACACTTAATAAATATATATCCCACTCTAAAATTCATGTCACAAACAAAAAAAACAACCTTGTTTGGTTTTATGTATGTTTCATTATTATTGAAAAGCAGAAATTAAGCTACAGACAAGAACAAGGAGATTGAGCAACTGTACTGTACCCAGTGAGAAGACACTCTGTTCCCTCAAATGCAAATGACCATAGCTGGTTTTTGCCTTAGGTGTTCTGTGTTAAAGGGTCTGGTTTATTTATCCAGGGACTGTATGACAAACAAATAGCTTCTAATTCAACAATACACTGCTCCACTAACTCCATTGCGCTCCATGCATTTACACCTGGGAGCAACCCTGTCCCCCCCGCTACAACCACATTCCTCTATATTGGCCACTGAGCAGCTCCACTGGAGCAGTTGTGGGTTAAATGCCTTGTTCAAGGCCGCCGCAACAGCAGTTCTGGATGGAGGAGAGCGTGTTAGTTATTCACTCCCCTCACCCAGGTTTTATTTTTTTGGGCTGTTGGTACAGGAATTCGAACTGGCTACCCGTTGGAAGCAAGCCACCTATAGGTCACAAGCCATGAGCAGCATAAGCTACCACCATACCAGCTGGATTTCTTTGTGTGAGAAGGAACAAGAGATCGCATTGTGTGCATCCATCAACGTACGAACACTGTGGTCTGGCTCATGTTCACCAGTTATCATGCTGATTTGAGGTCAGATTTCAAACAGTGAACCACATGCAGATTGTTGGCCCTCGGGGCAACTGTGAAGGCTAAATGTAATCACTTAGTGCCTAGAGTCCATGCAGCTCTGCGGGGAAACTCACAAGGTCTAATTATAAACAGACAAAACGTTCTGTCTTTCTGACCGCAGCCCCAACACTCAGGCCAGGTCTGTGTATCCCACCTGAGGCCAGGTCTGGGTATCCCATCTTACCTCTCCTATTGTCATTCAAACTGGCGTCCATGTTTTTGGTCATTGTAGGTGAAAATATTTGCAGGAATTGCTAAAAATAGCTGACCTACAACCTCTCAATAGGCGCCGCGTTGTGAGCGGCGCCTATTTTAGGAATTTTCCACTATTTCTATGTAACACCATCATACAACAAAGTCTAAAATAGAGCTTACTGTAAGTGGTTAATGCAATTTTGTGTTTCATGGGAACTTGATTTCACTCAAAGGAATACATTTTTCCAACTTATCTTCATTAATTTGTTGAATGAATGTATTCATAATTCTAGTCCATCTTTGCTATCACTCAGTATTGCTGCAGGACTATAATCCCTGGACCAAACAGAGAGTTGTCCAACACAGGCACTCAGGTGTATGCATTGACGTGCTCTTGGGGGGCGTTTGTGTATTTCTTCTTATATGCCTTTTTAATATATTCATTGTGTCTCCATGTCATGGTCAGTATCATGGTCAGTATCATGACAGTATCATGACAGTATCATGGTCAGTATCATGTCAGTATCATGGTCAGTATCATGGACAATATCATGGTCAGTATCATGACAGTATCATGTCAGTATCATGGTCAGTATCATGTCAGTATCATGGTCATTATCATGACAGATATATCATGGTCAGTATCATGTCAGTATCATGGTCAGTATCATGTCAGTATCATGGTCAGTATCATGACAGATATATCATGGTCAGTATCATGTCAGTATCATGGTCAGTATCATGTCAGTATCATGACAGATATATCATGTCAGTATCATGGTCAGTATCATGGTCAGTATCATGTCAGTATCATGGTCAGTATGTCCTGATGAAGGTCTGAACAGGCCGAAATGTTGACGAACGCAATAAATACAAAGCGTAGCTTTTTGCAGCGTCACCAGTGTGCAGACTCTATTCCTTTTTTATGATACTTTGTTTGTCTTGCACCTGGGCCACGGATGTGCGTGCTCTACCCTTTTCATGCAGTATCATGACAGTATTATGGTCAGTACAACAGTGGAAACACAAAAATGTGTGGAAGGATTTGGCATAATGACTAAATTGGTAGAAAAATACAATAGAATTGACTACTTTAAATGAATAAAATAAAATGAAAAGAATACTACAGCATTCTGAATGCTTTGCTCTAGTTTCACAACACAGTATCCAACTTGGAATAGACTATCCCTCACTGGTGGTCTTTCACTCAGCCAGGGCACCTCCACCTCTACCTCCAAGTGTACAGTATGTCTTTTGAAGTACCTGCCACTCCCATTGGCCCACACTAGTTTCCATTATTATTTATGTGCAAACATTGCTCACCCCCACCCAGTGGCGTAGCCAGAACGCTAGCATAGGCTGGGCCTATAGGAGCGGGTGGGCACACATGCCGTGCGGAAACTTTTTTGCATGTTTGTTACGGATTTCGGATATATATATATATATATATATATACTGTTATCAAAATGGCTGAACATGATATAAAAAATTAAAACAAAAATTACATGTATATTTTTTTTGGGGGGGGTGGGCACAAAAACTAAATGGGTGGGCCCAGGCCTACCTAATGCCCACCCGTGGTTACGCCCCTTCCCCCACCCCTCTCTCCATAAAAAAATCATTTTTAGAAAGTTTGTTATAGAAATTCGATCAGATCTGAAGCTTTGGTACTCCCCCCCTCTCTCTTTCTCTCTCTCTCTCTCTGATGGCCAGAATTCTATTAAAATGAACATTCGACTCTTGTTTATTTTTCCAGGATTACAGTCTTCAAATATTTCTAATAAAATTGTATTCAAATGTTTGACAAAAAAATGTAAAGGTTTATTTGAGCAGTACTGCCGAGAAGCCTTGCGTTACCTAACATTTTATTTTATTATCGGGCCACTAATCTTCAAAATATTCATGTCTGGTGTAACTCTTCTAGCCTTAATTAGTGTATAACCCGTTAAAACCGGGAAAGCATCCGTGTCATTTTATATTTTTGCGTTGGTTATTCAAAAATAGCAGATGTACAAGCTCACAGCGCGTCACTTCGTGCCGCGCTGTGAGCTTGTACATCTGCTATTTTCAAACATTTTTGAAAAATCGTGAAAGTGTGAGAACTACTGATTTTAGAAGGCATTTGTAGAATCAGCCTCAGGTCTTAATGAGTTTAATGGAGGACAAATCTTCACGTCTGTCAACTCTGGTGGCTTTGGTCTGTGCCCCTACATTAGAAACCCAGTTGTATAGTCTTTTATTTGAATATTTAGAAGCATTTGAGGCAACATTTCAAACTAACTGCCCCTACTCACCATGCAGCCCCATTTGTAATAACAACTTGTTTCCTCCCTCTAATTTAGATGCAGCTTTCTCTTTGTGGAGAGAAAGAGGCCTGGCTCATATCTGAGATTTATATTTAGAGGGCTCATTTGACGCTTTTAACGATCTCTGCGTTAAGCACAATTTAGCCCGATCTCATTTGTCATGGTATTTTCAAGCTCGTAATTATGCTTGAACATATTTGAAATCCTTCCCTCAGCTTCCAGCCGTTTCTCTTGTCGGTGAGGTGCTTTCACTCCCGAAGGCGCATGATCTCAATTTTATATGACTATATCCTCCTCATGTGGCCTAGCTCTTGCGGGGGTTAGAGGTAATTGGGAAATGGAGCTTGAAGATATGACAGAAGAATGGTGTGAAGAGGCATTAGTCAGGGTCAACACTACATTCTCATGTGCCCGTCTACGTTTAACCACATGAACCCTAGTGTCCCCATGTTCTGGGCATGACATAACAGGTGAATATTCGCTGAAAATAGCAGATCTACAAGTTCACAATGTTGTGATTTTTGTTGAAGAGATAAAATAGTTGGCACTGTGATTTTGACAGGGTGTTAGTTAGGTCAGTGTCTACATTTCTAAACTAATGGTCTGTACCTGAATAAGGCTATTCCCTGACTATAGCAATTGTGGTTTAAATGCTTTAGAATTGGTCTGATGAAGCGTTGACGCTCAAAAGTTCACAGAGGTAATGACTTTACATTATCTTTTAAATACTTAAGCCTTAATTAGAGCAAGACCATCTTCAGGTTAAGCATAGCGTGGTAAACAATTTCAATGTATTTGGGCATATAATAGTAGATTTTGACAATGTGGGTAGAGATGAACACCAAAGTTTTTGGAGCAACCCGCAGAGTCTCTTTTCAACAAAGATGGGTATAAAAATCTGGCAAAAATGTTGCTGCTCCTTTTTTTGTCTGAGATAGAGGTTGATATAATCATAGGTTGCATCATGTCCCTCTCTGCGCTGACTATAAACAAATCCACGAAAAAAAACTATTGGGAAAATCATGTTTTTTAAGCAAAAAAAAATCTAACTATGTTAAGTCAACCTGATTACCGGTATTTACAGTAAATGGAGGGTCTTGTGCAAACAGTTGGATGTGTGCCCTCAGAAACATTATTCCCATGTATGAGGACACAAGTAATTTGTTTTGGCATTAGTGCATATACACTACAACATGAAACAGTACAGTTAAAAAAGTACTACCAATGACATGGACATTTAACAATTAGTGCAACAGTAATCTTAAAACCATCTCAAACTGAAGGTATTCCCTCTTCCTATTTTTCCTAGAGGTTGCAAAGTCAGCTTTTGCCCTTACAGGTCAGACATGTGGTTTTAATTATCCAATCCGGAAGCCTGGGAGTTGAAAATTCCACAGGTTAAAAAGACAATAAAGTTTTAAAATATGGCAGTCTAATTTGTCTCAAGTTATGGCCGGGCAGTGAATCAGCCTCCAACAGCCACCGACCTGTCTTGTCTTATCAGGAACACAGCTGTATGTGGCATTTGTTTCAGCTAAGGTTGAAGATAGAAGAGATTTCAAAGTTCTAAATTATTTTTAAAGACTGTAAATCACTAGTAATCAAGGTTGCAGGCTTGAATTCCTGGGAGAGCATAGTAAACAAGAAATGCTTTTCCTTTTCTCAACAGTGGAGTAGCCTTAAGCTAGCTCAAATTGCTCTTGTGGAGCTTCTCAGTGGCCAGCACCATGATTGTGGTTGTAACTGTGGCTGTCCTGGGCCAAGACATTTCTGTAAAGGAGCATCTGTGCTCAGTCAGCTTTCCCTTTATGAACAATGTTTGGGTAAAAGATTATGCATAGACATACATACATAGAGTAACAACTATTTGCCCATTTACTGGGACAGATTGCATATTATGTTTATTTGTGTCTGGCTAGTCTTAGAGCAGGGCAGGCGGCCAGGTCATTTCCTAGGTCTGTAAGTCTATTTAGATCTTAAGTCACCTTTATACTGTGTTTATATTATAGTGTTAACCTTTTAGTGTTGCTACTTCTCTGTACTTAGCTGTCTTTGTTTCATCCTTACTGTGGTGCTGCTATGTCAACTGAAGGTCCCTCAGGATTAATAAAGGTCTATCTGTCTATCTATATCTACAGATAACAGGCCTCTCCACACACACTATCTTCCTGAGAAACAGTTGGCTGATCTGCCTTCAGTCATGACAGAAGCCCCTTGTTTGAGTCTTTATTTTTCCATGGCAGTAGGCGTGTTGCAGACCACCTGTGTTGCAGTCAGGGATATGTGCAGTCACAACTGGCTGTGTGCCCATTGGCATCAAAAAACACGGCTTGCTGTATCCCATCTGGATGTACTGTATGTCACAGTCTGAAGAAATGATTTTGAACTTACTCAACACATTCTTGAAGAGGTTGTAGGTAACCTGGAACGGTCGCCCCCAAACCTACTCTGCCCCATTTCTTTTCCTGAACACTCGGCACCAGATATTGGGAAATTAGGGAATAAGGGTTAGGCATAGTTTTACTAAGGTTAAGGTTAGGAATAAGGTTAGGTTTAGGCACAGTTTTACTGAGGTTAAGTTTAGGAATAAGGTTAGATTTAGGCACAGTTTTACTGAGGTTAAGTTTAGGAGTAAGGTTAGGTTTATAGTTTTACTGAAGTTAAGTTTAGGAATAAGGTTAGGTTTAGGCATAGCTTAGCTGAGGTTAAGTTTAGCACAGGGAAAACATATGTGTTTTTCTTTTATAACAACAAAAACACAGGTCTCATACTGTAGTTTATAAAGTTAAATTGAAACTTGTCAAAATGGGAATGAAAACGTTATTATGTGCTTGCATCTTCCACGTGCACGTTCAATTTGAACAAGAAATGTTTTTTTTCTTTTTGTGCGCTACCTTACCATCAGTTTCAACACATCTGCACAGAATGTACAAAATATTAAGACCACCTGCTATGTCCATCAAACAGAGCAACCTGCCAGAAACATGCTACAATACCAACATTTTATTCTGGCAACTGGGTTGGCTTACTTGATGCTTAACTTCAGCAGACCAGCACCTACCGATGCGATGTGTTGCCTCTCCTCATGTACATACCTGCTACTTTATGATCTGTACTTATTATGCTATATACACTGTGTAGATATCTTTGATTTGTCTCCCCTCACATACAAATAGCGACAATAACGTGGTGGTTACTAAAAGACTGCACATTAAAACCTGCACACTCAAAACATTCTGTTGGACAGAAAGAAAAATAAACGTTCCCTGTGTGGCTTTGCTTGTTTATCCAACTTTCTATCTCACCTGAGGCCTTAAAAGAGGAATGTGTAATAGATGGAAGTGACATACTGTTTAATACACAACCTGTGTTTAAGAGCAGTTCAGAAAACAATGGTTGTTTTAATTACAATGCCTGGGTGGTCCGGACGAGCGCTTCCGCTCATGCCAAGCAAAGAAAGGAGGAGAGGAGAGGAGAGGATGATAGGAGAGAAGACAAGAGAAGAGGAAAGACGGCAGAGAAGCTGAGGTGCTGGATGTACGTACACGTGTAGCATGAACGCACAGCCACACATTCATTGAGCATAAATCAGCATTGATGAAAGCATTATGTACATTCATATATTCACACATTCCGCCCCAACTCAGTTTACACACAAGCTTTACTGGCCCCTATTATGTGTGACTTAGATCCATATCTTATGCGGTAATTAAGTGATAACGCCACCATCTTATGTGCAATCCCTATTATGCAAGTTGCGCTGAACGCAAACACTCAAGGAATAAGACTCGCCAGCATATTTTACGCATGGGGAGTGTTCAAATTTAATTAAGGGCGCAATGCAGTATCTGCCATTTTGCACCTTGACTTCAAATGACTCACCGCATACCGCTAAGACGTGGTCAGACCACGTCTTAAGTGCAAAAAGAAATGTTTGGTTGTAATGTTATGAATTATATATTATATATAATGATTTATCTGAATAAAACCATATACACTTGATAGTAGAAAGGGCAGAGGGCAGACAGACTATGTCTGCCTCTCAGATACATGTGTGTGTGCAACAGTGACTCTGCAAAGTCTAATTAAAAACATGTCATGCCACTGACCGGAGACAGGGTCAGTAAAGCTGACCCCTCACCCACTCTACTGCTCTCCCCAAGTCACAAGTTGAAGTAATAGCACACCTGGAGCTATTCAAAGGCTCATTGCAACATGCAACTGACCACTACAGTAACAAGAGAAGAAACTGACCACACGAGTGAAGTGCATGACTTGTGACACAGCACAAAATAGATTCGGACATTGGGACATCACAGCCTAAAGGCAACAAGGTTACTTTTCGAAGAAGACCTGGCAAGATGAGACAGGGTTTCCCTGCTTGACCAGTGAGTGTGACATAAAAAGGTCAAAGCTCTCAGATGGGTAAACTGTTCTAATAATAACGTTAATGAATGTACTTGGATTACACTGTGACGACATTCATCTCATGTATAAAGACACCCTGAATCATGTAAAGTCCTAAGCAGACCTGCAGCGGTCTGCTTCAGCTTGTATATGGGCTTATGCATGGCTAACTATTTAAATAAACTAATATGTGATTAGAACTCGTCGTTGTCTGTCGTAACTTAATTAATAAGTTAACTCTTTCAGTGCCAATGAAATAAAAAAAATTTTGCGAACTTTGCCAACTTTTTTCTTTTTTTTTTTCAAAGAAAAAAAGTGCTTAGGAAGCGAGATACAGCCTTTTTCAGTTATAGGTTAAACAAAGAGTGGATGGAGCTGCAAATCTTCAGATAATGATATCTTGGGTTCTGAACATTAAAAAAAAATGAAGAAATTTTAACTCGGGATTTCTCGTTCTGGCACTGAGGGTATAACCCTAAAACTCGGGATAACTCGGGGCCTGGCACTGAGAGAGACAGTAAGAATAAGAACACCCGCAGTTTAAACAATCCGTGCTCAATTCTGAACCGATTGTTATAATTCAAAGTTCTCTATAATCTTTGAAGTGTCTATTTTCATTACGTGAAATACAATCAATCATGATTGTATTGTCTCTCCATCAAACAATATCAAGTAAAAAGGAAACATCGGCCGGTGACAGGGCACGTATTACGCACGTATGGACAGACAGCCCTACTCACCCCGTTTCAATCCATCTGATCTGAAAGACTCGTGTTCCACTCTAGGTGGCATCTCAAAGGTTTATTCCTTCATTAATCCAATGAAATAAAATAAAGTTTTTACAGATTTTTTTAGCTTAGAAGTGGAGTGTGTTCTCCTCTCCTTTTTCTTGCCCAAACACACCCATGACTAATACAGGGTCGTTTTACCTTATAGCGCCTTGGTGCAGTGTGCAGATTACTGCACTCATAATAGCAAAATGGCAATGGTCCACGTCTTAAGTTAAGGAATAAGACCTGGCGGTACCTAAGACTTCCTTAATAGGGCTCACTGTGTTATCCTTTCGACAGATATGTACAGATATATGTTTATGTGTATGCATTTTTGTCAATAATGATGTCAATTAATAAAAAATATATCTATTAGCATCTCTCAGTCTATATCTATCTATTGTCACACACACTCACATGAACACGTATGCATGTTTATGTCGTTAAGCCATTGTGTCATCACACACTGAGGGTCATCTTGACTTCATAGTTTTGGGACCTAGCACTTATAGCCACATGCCTTACTTTACTAAAGCCTAATGTATGCTTCGTTGCACAACTGTGTTGATCGCTGTGTGTGTGTGTGTGTGTGTGTGTGCGTGCGTGCGTGCGTGCGTGCGTGCGTGTGTGTGTGTGCGCGCGTGCATGCGTGCGTGCGTACACAATAGTCTACTCATAATAAGGTGTTTTAGTGCTGGTGTGTAAAGCCCATTGTGTGTGTCATTATAGAATGTGCTCAGGTAATGATCCGTGGTTTGAAGAGGGCCTGTTGTATTTGTGTGTCTATTAGAAGGTATAACCTTTAACTGTGTGACAGTCAGGTGTGAAAAGCTCCATCCTCATTGTTGACTGCCAGTCATGTGCATCCCATGACTGATCCTGGTGAGGCCTGTATCTGCGTCTCTGCACTGTCAAATTATGAGTGTTAACCCATTAAGACCTGAGGCCGATTCTACAATGGCCTTCTGAATCAGTACATAAAAACAGTTTTCTGTTACTATCAGTGGTGCTCAAACTTTTTCATTTCAATGACCCCCAAAAAACGCCTACATGCCTGCACTGAGGAGATTTCTTTTTTGACCTTCAGGTCACAATTCGTGTCAAACCAGAAATCGTGTCAGAGGTTGTGTCGAGCCTAGACACACGGATCTAATTGCCTCAATAGAAGAGCAGGGAGACCAAATACAACCACCACAATTATATTACGTTATACTGCAAACATACTCTACCATACAGATTGGACAAAATTACATTTTATTCACTAAAATAAATTACATACGGGTTCATTTGGTTACATTTGCACTCTCAGAGTTACAAATGGATAAGTCTGAAATTGCCACACATGTGTGGGGTTTCTGTGTGTGTCTGTGTGTATAAGTACATATTCTGTGTGTGTGTGTGTGTGTGTGTGTGTGTGTGTGTGTGTGTGTGTGTGTGTGTGTGTGTGTGTGTGTGTGTGTGTGTGTGTGTGTGTGTGTGTGTGTGTAATTAGCAATTGTGCACGTGCGTGCGCATAGCAATTGTGCTGGAGGTCGTGTCACCAATATGGTGCCAACCCCACCCCTATTTTTCTGGAATTGACCAAAAATGTTCTTTCACAGACAATGTGTGCTTTGTTATATCAATATACAGTATATTAGGCTTTGAAAAGCCCCGTACTGTACGTAGTTGATTTTTCTAATATTCTGGATGACGTGAAAGGGAGTGATAGAGACTTGATTTTAATGTTATTTTGACTCCCCTTGGTATTCTCTCAAGCCAGACTGTTGCCTCCCACAATTTTCTAATTCTTCCGTCATGTACAACATTAGCACAGAGAATGATTCAGGGTAAAGCGGAATCCCCCCCACATACACTTCCGTTTCGTCTTTGCAATCGTGCAAATTTGTCCTAATGTAAATCAAATTCATCGAAGTTATATAGCTTGTATGAAAGACATATTTAAAGATATTTTACAATATATTTTTGTGAATGGAAATGATGGACAGCCTCCGTCTCGGGTTTCAGGAGGTGTAGTTCCAGACTATATATAGCATTCAGAGATTGAAGAATAGTTGTCTTGCTATGCGATACTATCCCCTTGGGGAAATTGGTCCTCTGCTTTAACCCATCCTAAGGAGCAGTGACCAGCCTCCATGCAGTGCTCGGGGACTCCAGGTGTAAAGCCAGTACCCTTGTCAAGGGCACTGGCCAGACTAGAGTACCTGGCATGTGCATTGTTATATGGGAGGACACTGGAGTACCCAGAGGAAACCCAATGCAAACACAGGGAGAACATGCAAACTCCACACAGAAAGGCCACCCCTGCAGTGAGTTCAAAGCCGGGGCCTTCTTGCTGTGAGGCAACAGTCCTAACTACTGACTACCAGTGTACCGCCCTTGATGAAGGTATTGTTAGCAGCCTGCAAGGAGGCAATACTAGGAAATAGTAATGACCACACACGCACACACACACACGCACGCACGCACGCACGCACGCACGCACGCACGCACGCACGCACACACACACACACACACACACACACACACACACACACACACACACACACACACACACACACACACACACACACACACACACACAGACGCAATGGCTGGAAATTGTACAAGAAATGTTTATAATGGAAAGGCTGACTCTCGTTTTAGATTACAGAAGAAGTCTGGGCAAAAGATCTCTTCATGAATTGTGTTTATCCCATAACATTTGCGTTTGTTGCTGCTATGAAAACCCAATAAAACGTTAAGTGAGAGAGCGTGTTCATCTGTGCAAATGCAGGTGTGTATGTGTGTGTGTGAGAGAGAAAGACTGTGCACATCAATTCAGTCACGGTGTGGATGCGTGTGTGTGTGTGCGTGTGTGCGTGCGTGTGTGGAGGGGGTTTGACTGCAGCTTTCTAAAGAAAACACAAAACATAAGAAACAAAGAGGAGGTATTTACACAGTAACCCCGTCCAGGGCAGAACTAATGGTCTCCTCTACTTAACGGGGCCTATTGGGACTTGTCAGCATTGTCAGTATACCAATATCACTGCCACAAGAACATGTCTGCACAGTAAAATCCTTCAGTGTTATGACTCTGAGAGTGTACAAATGCAACCAAATGCACCCTTATGGGTGCATTTGGTTGCATTTGTACACACTCAGAGTTACAAATGAATAAACTAACGCTTACTATGTATGACACACGCTCGTTCTAGAGCAGAGCTTCTGAGGACCCACTCTCCAGGTGGGTAGTTTATTGGTTTTCAACTTCTGGCAACTGCTACCTTTCTATTTTGCCAATAGTTATTTTTATTGGTGTCCCAGGTCTGAATTAGTACACGATTACATGGCTAGAATGAGAGCCAGCAGTACCGGAGTAAAAGCATCAGAGCGCTATAGAAGTCAGTCATCTAATTCCACTAATGCAGTTATGGAGTTTTTTGTCACGTCCATCCATACAACTCCAGTTCAATCCAGTTCAACTGGGCAGTATATGACTTCTTATATTTTGCTCATGTTGTGGAGTAGAACTTTATTTTGGAACAACTTGTTTCACCTTCTGAAAGCTGAAAGAAGGACATCCTATTCTAAATGTGCGAAACTCCGAAATAGTTATACCTGAGAACTATTTCAATAATCACCTTCCACATGCTGGCCTTTCTCTTAATTTCCAATGTTGTTTGGTTCAGGAGCATCAACTGTTTCAGTGACGTCATTAAGTACACATCGAACAGACTTTTTCATGATTCTTGGGAGGACTTCTGCTTTATGTCAAACCTAAAAAGAGCATCAAAAGATTTTATCTCCATCTCGAGATCCATATGGAAACGGCGTGGCTTCATGTTGATCTTGGACTTCACGTGGCCAGCCAAGTAAAAAAAAATACTTTGGAGGTACACTGCCAGTTGGCCTGGCAGTGTGCACAAGAAATTTGGAACCGAATGGTCCAGCGATTTGCGAGATTAGCTACACAAACAGACGGACAGACGGACACACTGACTGACCCCTCACCAAGCCATAATAAGATGGAATTTTTTATTATTGCGTGGCTCTCTAGGAGGCTAGCCGAGGGTCTGTCTGTGTGTGTGTGTGTGTCTAAGTCCAGGGCTAATCTTGCAAACCGCTCTACTGATCAGCGCCAAATTTCTTGTGCACAGTGCCAGTAGGCCGACTTAGTACCCCCATGCTTTTTTTTACACATATGTTTCATATTTTTTGAAATATTTAACTTGTAAATCCCTATTCTAAGTGAATGGACGATCTGAAACCTTGCCCAAATATGGACTCCTACTGAGGAGAAACGGTGAAAGCAGCTGGGGCACTGCATGGGCTAATGTGGGCGGGGCATCAAGGCCACTGTGCCCTCAGGACGGCTTTCTTTTAAGGCCAGACTGGTACATCATAGATACGCCATCTCAGTGATGCTCAAACTTTTTTAATTTCAAGGACCCCCAGTTTGATATGCATTATGACCCTCATTTTGTACAATTTTCTATCTCTGGATCGGGACCCCAATCTCCTTTGTAAAATTCTAACTCTGAGAGTGTACAAAATGGAACCAAATGGACCCGTCCATTTGATTCCATTTTGTACACTCTCTGAGTTACAGACTGATGGAGTTAAATCTCGTTATCATAATTATCATAATGTGTCTAGGGTCATAAACCTGCTTAAAATGTCAATTTAATATAGTGGTGTCTTTTTGGGCCTATACTTCAGTAAGTCTACTGTATTTTCCCTTCCAAGGCTGGCTCCAGAGTTGTTATCTGGTGCCGACTCCATATGTTTCCAAATCAGTAAAACTTGTCTTGTCAACGCTTTGCGCTTTAATGTCAAATGGTGTGTTTAATGTCCTAATGACCTATATCTCTGTACGATGACCGATATCTCTGTTTGACCCGACATCGTTACTAATTCCCTTTTGTCAGCTGTCACCCTGTCACAGATAAAACCATGCACATGTCCTATAATATCGAAGGAACAACTTGTTTATGGAACCGAGAATTGTACACAAGGACACCCTAAGATGAACAACAACTCATTATTAAGACAGACAGACGCCTGTCCATCCTACGACGCCCATCCTACGTCTGAGGGTCTTAAAGCCAATCGTTAGGATCCACCTCATATCTGATGTCCGGACTCCAACTTGTGTATAAATACTATTGCCTGTATTTGTAACGTTAGTGTGTGATTATTATTCTTGTCTGTAACTTGTACTGTCTCCGTGTGCACGCTCGGGCAATACAGACTGATCATTTTTGGACGTACCGGTGTCTGACTCTCATTTCTTTGGGTGTTGACTGGAGGGGTATTGGGGGGGTCTTAGTACCAAACAATCTTTTCCATCTAATTATAAAGTTAAAGTAAATAACTTTATCACAGACCTGTAACTTCTCAAGGACCTCTGGGGGTCATAGATGACTGACGTCATAGTCTATGAGAAAGAAGACCTTGTCTTGTTTCTTTACAGTACAATGTTATCAAACCAACTCAGCACTCATTAATAATATCCTGTACATATTGCCAACCATGCATCAAACATATTCCATGAGAATTTTCTAGGTTTTCAACATCAGAGTAAAGTCACTATGCAGAGTACTTTAGCCCTAGCGTCCCTATTCTGGGCATGTCAAAATAGGTGGCCAACATGGCAGATCTACAAGCTTACAACGTGTCACAACGTGTGAGCTTGCAGATTGGCTATTTCTGGTGAAGAGATTTGGTGTAGAGGGAAAAAACGTTTAAGTGGTTAAACTACTGTATATTTCAGATCTCAGTAGGTATTTTTTCTCTGTGAAAGTGTGCAGGAAGAATAAAAGTTCCTTGGAAAACGCTGTGCGTTTGGCATCATCTTACACTCTGAGGGAAATTGTTGGGAATGTGTTTCCCAAACCATTTTGTTTGAAAGGTCACAGTGTCACATAAACACACATGCATGCAGGCGTGCCCAAGTGCACCCGTGTACACACTACCCACACACACTGAAGTTCACATACAAATACATGTGTGTGCACATGAAGATGTGCTCCCCCCCAGACAAAAATATGCATGCTTGGAAATAGACTTTTACACACATGCCTGTGTGCACACAAACGTTAAATTAACACTGAGGATTTTACTGTGTGCGCACACACGCGCACACAAGCGTGCACGCACGCTCAAACACACACACACACACACACACACACACACACACACACACACACACACACGCGCACACACGCACGCACGCACGCACGCACACACACACACACACACACACACACACACATACACACATACACACACACACACACACACACACACACACACACACACACACACACACACACACACACACACACACATACATACTGTACATACATACATACACATCAATTACCTCCTGGTTTGTGGTTGGGTGTGATTTGTGATTGTGGCGTGAAGCATGGACCACAATTATGATGTAGTGGCTGTTATGAAAGAAGGATTGTTCAGATGTGGGCACACCCATCCACCCGACCCCGCCTTCCTTCCATCCCTCTCTCTCTCCTTCCTTCTCCCTTTCCCCTGCCTCTCTCTTCACTCTACTCCCCTCCCTCTTTATCCTCCCTCTATCCACCCTTCTTTTTCTGTCTCTGTCTCTGCCTCTGTTTTTTTTTTGTTGAGTAATTGCATATCTGTTTTTTGAGCCGCACATCAGTGTGGAGCCTGGAAGCTCAGACGTCAGCAGAGAAGGGGGTAGATAAAGCTTGACAGAGACTGCATGAATGACAGGAAGGGAGAGAACTAGAAGGAGACAAAGAATAAGACAATACGATATATTAGGAGCAAAGGGGAGAGATAATAGTAGGAGAAAAGGAGAGAGAGGGAGAGATGAAACTTGACAGTTGAGTCTAAAGACTTATATTGAGACATTAAGACACGTGGAAAGAGAAAGTACACATGCAGTCAATGAAAGAACCACGAGTGGGGGGGGGGGGGAGAGAGAGAGAGAGAGAGAGAGAGAGAGAGAGAGAGAGAGAGAGAGAGAGAGAGAGAGAGAGAGAGAGAGAGAGAGAGAGAGAGAAAACGTGGTGTCTCGTGTTGGTAGTGGTGATGGTGGCTTTTGGGGGTTCTGGGGAGAAAGCCCCTAATTGTTGGGTAAACACAGCTGTTTGAGAAGTAGGGCAGCCATCTTTCCTCTGTGATCTCTGCCTCAACCACTCTACACAGCTGCTGAACAGAGAGAGGAGAGGAGAAAGAGGAGAGGAGAGAGAGGAAAGAAGAGGCTCATCAGTTCAAAAGACAAAATATTGTTTGTTAATTTAACTCCATGAGGGTTTGTTTTCACACTTTCACATTTAAATTGACTGATGATTTTCCTGTGTGCTTTTGTCGTAGTACAGGTGCACCTCATTGATTTTCAACACTTCTCCTTATGACATAATGATGCAGTGTTGTAGTGATGCTGCAAACACATAACTCTATGAGGCCGTTTAAAGTCTGATGTAACCTATGGATGTTTCAGAAGATGTTTATACATTTAAACCACACAATTTGGTGGGCAATACCTACTTTGATCAATTGAGACAGAGACAATGAGCAACAGCTGGCTAAAAAGGCTGCACAGAATTTGGCTACGATGCATTATAGTAGCTTTAACGTGCTGTTATAAGCTCTCAGTGGCTTGTTTCCTTTGTACTTTTTATTGCCACAATAATAGCCCCCCTACAGCTCCAGTCATTAGGCAACAAACACATTTGTTTGTAATTAAGCACACCAAAAACTGGTTAGCTAACTGGGTAAACCGAAAACACACACAGAGAAAGTATTCTCATTAACTGAACCTTGGCCTACTCTGCTGCCACTCTTATTATCAGATTTACTCTGTGTTCTGTGTAATTTGCCTTGATTTGTTCTGATTAGGTACAGTTTTAGGACAAAGAGAAATGCCACCATGTCAAGACGTATTAAAAATGAATCACTAATTACACTGTGTGAACGAAGAGCTTGAAAACTTCTCAAGCTCCCTTGAACGCTTCAGAACCGCGGAGAGATGGTACTGCAGAAAGAGAGGATGAAATGCAACACAGGTTTACAAGCTGGGATCAAACCCATATGCGAATGGCGACTGCATATTGAATGCACACACACGCACACACACACACGCACGCACGCACGCACGCACGCACGCACGCACGCACGCACACACACACACACACACACACACACACACACACACACACACACACACACACACACACACACACACACACACACACACGTGGCTGAGCTACAGGGACAGCCACAGATGAAAAAGATTAAGTTAACCACATAAACTTTAGCGTCCCTATTCTGGGCATGTAATAGGTAATTCCGTTAAAATAGTGGCAAATATTTGTCGATCTACAAGCTTACAACGCGCTGCGTTGCGATGCGATGTGGTGTGAGCTTGTAGATCGGCTATTTCCAGGCGAAGAAATTTGGTGTAGAGGGAAAAATGGAGGTGTCCAAGTATAGACCCCTGGGGGAACCCCGGTAAACAAAGTATATTGGGTTTAAGTTGTCAAAGAATAGTATTGATGTCACATTCTCCTTCAGGAAATGCCGCCCAAACAAAAACCTTGACAGGACTTCTGAAGGACAGGCTCCTTAACCTTCCGTGTGAGGTTGTGATGTGTGCAGTGGCCCTGTCCTTCACACTAAACACTGGCTTCCTTCCTCCGGCATCCTGCCGTGTCTTTCAGCCATCACTGTCACAGTGTCACTGTGACCTGGACCCTGGAGTACACAGGAGGGGCAGGGGTGGGGTTCATACTTGCATCTTGCGTGTGTGAGTGCAACTGTATGTAGATGTTTTCACTTATACAAAATGGCACGTTGAGAGGCCAATACATAAAAATATTATCGTGAAAATATAAGTAAAAAATAATTTTCTTCCAGTTATCATTAGTATTATGTTTTTTTTTCTTCTTACAATTCATTTCACCAAACAGTGGCTTTTAGAAGCTTATTCACATAAATCAATCCAAAGGGTTCAAGTGTTCCCATATAGAGGGAGGGGAGTAGGTGTCGTTTTGTTACCCAAGGTCATAAGAGGTTTAGTGGTCTTTCTTTGTGTCAGGTCTGCCCCCTACACAATAAAGACTAACACATCATTATGTTATCATTGTTTTCGGAAGGAACATAAAGAGCTCCATATTTGGAGAGTTTGAGATTATATTTAACTTATCTTATAGATACCCAATATTATGAGCAATTTGTCATCCAATTATCAATTGCAAAAACAGTATGCAAAGTTGTATACTGTTGTTTTCTTGTGATGTGCATTGGAAACTGATTCTCTTCTATGTGTATCCATGTTTGGAAGGGGCAGGGCCACTTTCTTCCTGCTGTGTGTCGACAGCCTTTCTACTCTGTGATGACCACCATTGTTGAAACACCATCAGAGCTTTAGTAAGGAACACAGAGATTCATGACTCTCCCATTGACCTTGTATATATATATTTGCAGCTACACTTCCTCTCCAATGATCAATCAAGTTTATTAGCTTGAAAAAGGATCATAAAACTCCCTCACAGTTCACTGCTCTATATGTGTCCATACATGTTGGGGGTCCTGAGTAGGCATGTCTTTGTTTCCCCAGAAGGTGCTGTACGTCTGCTTTATAGCGTCAAAGCCTGTCCCCTCTCTAATGACCACAGAGAGACCTCTGTGGTGTCAGGGCCTGTCCGTTTGCCCAGCAGGGGTCCAATGGTCCCTCCAGGGGCTAAAAACACTACAATGCACCCCTGCAGTCTAAGTGGGTTGACCGAGACTGACTTGTTTGTAAAGGAGTGTGGGCAGGGCAGTGTTTAAACTCCTTGTGTGTCCACTGGCACTTTCTTTTGAACATTTTACTTACGTATCTGTGCAAAGCCAAGGTTGGCTAAACATGCATGCTCTTTTAAAGCAACACCCTGTTTCACACACATAAAGTTACACACATTCAGACCCGGGAACATGGCAGTAAAACCACAGTTTTGTTCCAGCTAGAACCAAAGGTCAAACAGTTACTCCTGGTCTTATTAGTGTGGTTGCCCTAACACCAGACTATAGTACTCTTCCCACTTTATTCTTTATTCTAGATAAACTTTATTTTGTCCTGCTACTCCTCCCACAGTTTTTTCCCCCCTATATGTCAAAATGACCGGCTTCACCGGGAATCCTGTGCGTGTATTTTGCTAAGAGATTGGTAACATAGTTTAATTGATATTGAATTATTAGTGCATTAAATAAAACATTATTACACCAGTCGGCCTCATGGTGGCGCTATATCAGCCCCCTTTACGTTTTGGCCCATAACTCTTGAACCGTAGGTCATAGAATGAAAATCTCTCTTTCCCCTGGATTCCTTGGGTCATGACGCAACTCCACGTATAGGCCACGCCCATTTGCGTCAGGATAGATTTTCCGTCATTTTGAATTTTCTTCAAAACACACTTTTAGCTCCTCCTCCCACATATTTTGTCCAAATTTCACAAAAATCGGTACACATGATCTCTGGACCCATGCGATAAACATCGCAGAATTTTCATAGTCCATACCGTTCATCCGTAAATGGCTTCCAAAGTTAGCGGGAGGCCTGTTTTACAAAAAAGGCCAAAAATCACAAACGAAACGTCCGGTCAATCCCAAATTTGAATCACATGTCAAGGGTGGTTTACTCAACGAATCCCCAAAAGCATTTCCACTTTGATCCATAGGGGGTGCCACAAATGCACAAAATGTAACCGTTTGATACAAAAACCTTATTTCGGGGGGATCAATCCTCTCAAAATGAAACGCAAGTGATCTCAGGAGTGACGAGGCGCAGCCTCCGATGGTATTCCTCCCAGCGTATTCCTCGAGTCCTGGCGGCAGCGACCCGCGACTCACGTCGGCGCAACCACACTTTGCAATTGCCCTGAATTGCGAAAATTCTAGTTTTTGTTTGTTTTTGTTTTTGTTTTGTTTTCTTATTTAACATTTTTTGCTATTCTTCCTGTTGTATATATGTTTACTATTATTATTATTATTGCCCAGAATCCATGTGGGTTCATGTGGTTACTGCATATGACAATAAACCAAGTCAGTCTGGCTCCCATGAACTCATGAAGAGGGGGTGGAAATGGTGTACACCTACAGTACAAGTTCCTGGGAGTACATGAACAATAAACTGGACTGGTCTGCCATGCAACCTGAGGCCCACTACATCAGTAGTTCCCAAACGGACTGGTGTGCCGTGAGACAAGTCCAGGTATGCCTTGGGATATCGTGACAACCACACTTTATTATTGCAATACAACTATACAAAGAATTATGCATCTTTTAAAAAATATATATATCACTTTGTGCACACTCAATTCCCTTTTTTCTTTTCTTGTTTTTTTTTTCCTTTTACACCACTTTCAACTTGGCGTCCCTATTTTGGGCAAGTCATTCTGGGCACACATTATAAACTTTAAATGTATTTATTTTTTCTTCCCTAAAAAAACAACAACAAAAAAGCAGATCTACAAATTTGTATTTGGCATCCGTAAAAAAAAAAGTTTACAGAGTGATAAGAACACGTGTTATATCGAGGCTATTTTGCACGGATATGAATACAGGTGTGCCTTGATACTCTGACATACCCTTTGGAGTGCATTGGGCACAAAAACACTGACCTACAGGGAGGGACAGAGCAAGTCGTTCTTCTTATGTGGAGGGGAGGATGAGGAGGAAGCTGGACGCTTTCCTGGTGATATGCTAGTGAGGATGAGGAGCACATTCAGCCACAGACTCATCCCAACCTCCCAGCATGCCACAAAGCGACTTGACAGTCCTTTGTGCCAGTAGTCTTCAGGCTCCACAGCTAAGCCTGCCTGACCCCCATATGACCCCTGGCCTGTTCTGTTCTTTGGAATTAATGACTCCTGTTGACTCTGGAACATTTGCACATGAACTGCCGGGGTGTGCACTTCAGAACCATGACAGATGCCTGCTGAAGATAAGCTATTTGTGAAAATCACTTATTCACGTATACATTTGTTCATAGACTGTATCAAATTATCCAGATACAAACTGTTTAAATATAGAAAAGGGGGGGGGGGGGGGGTGTTAAGGAAAAACATTTCAGTTTGTCATTCTACTTTGACGCTGTATACTGTACAAACCCTTTTCTGTAATAAAATAAAAATCTATTTTGTTTTTAAAGAAATGTTTAAATATTGTATGTTATTTGTCCTTTTGCTTACTGATAGAATATAGACGTTAACTCAGTCACACCATAAGCAGATGTCTAATTTTATTTTAATTGTTTTATTTGATCATCTTTCTTTTTTTTTCTTTTTTTATCTTTCTACCATTAACCTGTCTTACCTATCTTTGTTTCATCCTTCCATCCTGCTGCAGCTGCTGCTACAACGCCTGGATTTCCCCACGGGGATCAATAAAGGTTTATCTTTTCTTATCTTTTGAGATGTTAAACTTTAAACTTCTAAAGCCCTGCATTCTTGGCCCTAGGACTAGGAGCTTGCTAATGTCCGAGTGATGTTTAATAAATAAGATGCTTTCCTTCAGAGTTATCCTTAAAGGGGGATGAATCCCTTGGCTGATTTTGTAGTTTGTTTTCCAGTTAAAGTAAAAAAATATATAAACTAGAAAAAGTGCTCCTCGGAGCACAGGTCTCCGCCAGGTCAGGTACGTTATTCTGGCCTCCTGGTGGCGCTATAATAGGCCAATGTGAAAAGGGTGCCATTTATTCTTAGGTCTTTCACGGCAATCAGACACTGCATTCATGATTTGAGGCATTTTGTTCCAAAAATGTGTTTAGCTAAATTAGACCTGCTGGTGGCGCTATAACAGGCCAATGTGAAAAGGGTGGCATTTCTTCCTCGGCCTAGTGGGAATGTGCGTGTGAAATTTCACGGAAATCGCAAGCTGCGTGCATAGTTTGAGGCTTTTTGTTCAAAACGGACCAATCGTGCAAACTTTGGAAGCCAACCATAGGCAATGAGGATGGAATATGGGAAATCGGACAGATCCGTGTTGATCACATGACTATAGAGATACTTGCATGACGTTTGGATAAAATCTGTAGGAGTAATGTAAAAAAATGGGTTTTGCACAAATCGGCCTCCTGGTGGCGCTATAACAGGCCCATGTGAAAACATTGGGGCAGAGGTTCTGAATTGGCATCCAGGGAGTGTGTGTGCACAGTTTCGGAGCGACCGGGCCAACGGTGCCGGAGATTAGCTGCTAACACACAGACAGGACGGACACACGGACACACACACGGACGGACACACACACGGACGGACGGACGGACGGACGGACGGAGGGTAAAACATACTCTCTCGCCATGCCTTCGGCCTGGCGGAGACAAAAACACTACAGCAGATAAAAGATATGGCTAGTAGGCAACACATCTGCACCTAATCAAATTAATATTGGGTGTGTTGGATTTAGGTGTGTCCAGACCCAGTACTCAACAGGTGTGTCAGTGCACATTGACACACCTAAATCTAACTCAACCATTATTAATTTGATTAGCTGCAGCTGTGTTGCTTACGTCACACACTGTCAGTTTACCATAAGGTCAGTCTTATCATGCCTGTCATGTTCTGGTGGACACGCTGGCCTTAAATCAGCTCCATATCAGGTGCTGATGTCTGTACCACCTCCTTGTAGGCTGCCAGGTGGACACTGATTAGCATCATCATAATTTATCTCTAACTTATCTGGGATGTGTGTGTGTGTGTGTGTGTGTGTGTGTGTGTGTGTGTGTGTGTGTGTGTGTGTGTGTGTGTGTGTGTGTGTGTGTGTGTGTGTGTGTGTGTGCGCGTGTGTGTTTGATGTCATGAGAGGCCAGCAGTATGACCCCCCTGAGGTACACATGGTGGACATGTGTCCCAAGGTGTACTATAAATATTTTGTGCACCACCCTCTGCGAGCACATGCACGCATGCACATGCACACACACACACACACACACACACACACACACACACACACACACACACACACACACACACACACACACACACACACACAAAGTATACACACAAACTACACACGAAACAACGTTTTGAATACATTAACGTTTCATTGTCCAGGTCGATAGCCCCGGCAGTGGGTCAGGTGGCAGAGTGGCCGTCTTGGTATAGACCATATTCACACGGCGGCCATGTTTCTATGAAGTCAATGAAAGTAGCCACCCCGGGTGGCGGCACTTTCAATGTTAAATTCCAATATGGCCGCCGTGTGAATATGGTCTATAGATGGGTTTCCCGTTTGTAAACATTGAGGATGATGCGCGCGCAGTGGAGGGAAGAGCCTGTAGAGGGCGCTATTACCCGCAGCATCTCTGGCCACTGTACATTGATAAAATAAATGGTCTTCACCGGGTTTAATGAAAGTAGATTAAATGATGCAGTTTGTAATATCTTCTTTACTCAATAAAAATGATTTGTCGGAAGTTGGATCTGTCTGTATATAATAGCAGCATTATGCCTATTCTGCCTATAATAGCAGCATTATGCCTATCTAAATCCCGAAAATAACAATAGAGTGAATGGCACTTCCGGGTCGTTCTACCTCCCGCATGCGCAGAATGCACACTCTGCTCTGTGATGACGTCGCGCGGAAACCCATCTATAGGAAGGTTCCTGGTTCGATCCCTACTCCTGGCTGTGTCAAAGTATCCTTGAGAAAGTCACTTGATCCCTAACAACTGCTGAGGAGCAGGTTGGTGCCTTGTATGGTTTCCTCCACCATCTGTGTGTACATGTGTGGGGGTGTGGCGTGTGGGGGGGGGTATCGGGTGTGTGGTTGTGTGTGTGTGTGGGGCGTTTATAAATAATTGTTAATCTATCTATATAGTCAGGTCAAAGACCTTGTTTGTGTGGGAGGAAGGAAGGAGGATGAGATGACTTGTAGGGAAGAGAGAGACTGGTCCAGATCTGATAACAGTTAGACAACAGCTCCTACACTGCTGATAAGAAACAGCTGGAGTGTGAGCAGGAAATCCAGAATCCTCACTCCTTTTCAGGTCTTATGCTGTGCCAAAAAGTTAAAGTTTATTTAATAGTAGGCTAAATCTGCACAGCAAAATGTTTTTAGTGTTAAATTTTTTTATTTGATTAATAATAATAATTTCAAAAATACATTTGTGCACTCTCAGAATTACTAAGCGATAAATGAACACTGAGTATTTTACTGTGCAGTGTAGTTAAAAAAAATTGTAGTCAAACTTAGATTTATTCTGAGCGTCAGTTAAAAATAGCCTACCTGAATGCAATAAATAACACGTTTTCCCCATTGGAGAATGAATATTACAAAGAGATTTTTTTACTTCTCCTCTGCCTGTTGCCTTTGGAGAACACTTTTCTGCGGATGAGGTAATGTTAAAGTAGGTGCTTATGATTTACGATTTTCTTTTTCTGGGATTTGGCTGGCTTGAATTTTGGCAGGGGGTACCTTTTTGCCTTTCATGACTATTTATTAGGCAGAACCTCCGCCTATATACATTTCACATAATTTTATCATGAGCGTGACGCAGGTAGTTTGATATCATTTCACAGCTAAGCATTGTTTAAATAGCTTTATCATAGTTATCTTGTGACTCCAGCTGTTTTTAATCGAGGCTCATGCTACTACGACTTTTAACAGGTCAGAGTCAGACGTGTCTTTCAGAAAAATTTAAGGGAAAAAAGCTACTCACTATTTATGCTGCCGATGGACCGAAAAGAGGAGAGAGCGGCAACTATTTCTCTTAAAACACTAGAGACGAGAGAGAGAGAGAGAGAGAGAGAGAGAGAGAGAGAGGAGGGGTCGCTGAATGAGAGAGAGAGAGAGAGAGAGAGAGAGAGAGGAGGGGTCGCTGAATGAGAGAGAGAGAGAGAGAGAGAGAGAGAGAGAGAGAGAGTAGAAGGGGAGGGGGGAATTGTAGGCTTTTTCCAGTTTTCTGCTGCGTTTGGGAGAACCATCATCATCTGGAAAGCAAAGCAACTTGTTGGCTCCTCTGTCGCTAAAAAACTCTCTCTTAACCTTCTCCTCTTTTCACCTTCTAGGAGGAGATGAAAACCGGCTGGATGTCGTGGATGTGCTGGTGGACATACTTTCTCAACCAATGCTGATATATATACATATGCAACAATAAGTAAAGAGGAGAAACGCCTTCTTTCTTTAAACTCACACCGGGGCTGCATCATCATCATCATCTGACGCTAAACAATAGGATATTATTATTATCGATGCTGAAGTGAAGCTGCTCTTCAGGCGACGCGGCGTTTTAAAGTTTTTCATCCCCAGCTATGGGTCGATAGGATGGATCTGACCGACGGCCGCGCGTCACGACGCACGAGAATCAACAGTCCTGTCCGGTGTACGCGTGGTGGTGGTGGTGGTGGTGGTGGTAGGAGTTCAGTTCACCGCTTATTGTTGCAGTGACGTTCTAAACGTCCGAAATTCACTTATTTCTGCCGCTTTTCGAGTCTACGGGAGGGATGTCTGGGACCGCCGTGTTCCTCCTGCTGTGGTGCTGGACGTGGTGTGATGGAGGAGACGCCACCAAGAGCGCGTACAACGGCGGCGGCGGGCACCGTTATAACCTGTACGCCGGGCAGGGCCAGTCTCCTCAGCAGGTCAACACGCACGGAGCCCGGGCCGCCAGCAGACACAGGTACGGTACCATACACGCGCACACAAGCTATGGATTCAGCCTATATACCCTTTTGGTCAGAAATGTGGTTGTTTTCTAAATTAGTTTTTTTTGTATTACCTATGAAATTTAAACTATGTTATCACAAAATCGACTGAAATAAACTAAACTAAACACACACACACACACACACACACACACACACACACACACACACACACACACACACACGAAGAGAGGACAGGAAAGATGACAATGCTGATGATAATGATAATGAATGATGATAAAGAAGAAGGACTCATATAGTCTGTAGATGAGTATGGCTTCGATATGAATTCATCATTATCACTTTGGAACGAACAATGGACTTTAATACCTCCTGCAATAAAAAGTATATAGACACTACAGTCAGATTAAGGTACAAGTTATTTTTGTTTTATTAAAGCTTAAACCAAAACCAAACCCAGTGTCAGAGAAAGAGAGAGAGAGAGAGAGAGAGAGAGTGAGAGAGCCAAAGAGAGGTAGAATGGAATGACAGAGGGAGAGAGAGTAGTAGTAGTAAATCTAATACAGATGAGAGCTTCTCCACTACTCCAAATGTTCCATGAAAACAGCTCCTGATCCGCCCCTGTGTGTGTGTGTGTGTGTGTGTGTGTGTGTGTGTGTGTGTGTGTGTGTGTGTGTGTGTGTGTGTTTCTCTCTCTGTTCATGTGTGTGTTTCTCTCTCTCTCTCTCTCTCTCTCTCTCTCTCTCTCTCTCTCTCTCTCTCTGTGTGTGTGTGTGTGTGTGTGTGTGTGTGTGTGTGTGTGTGTGTGTGTGTGTGTGTGTGTGTGTGTGTGTGTGTGTGTGTGTGTGAGTGTGTGTGAGTGTGAGAGTGTGTTCTTTTGCTGAATAAGTGTGTAACTGTGTGTGTGTGTGTGTGTGTGTGTGTGTGTGTGTGTGTGTGTGTGTGTGTGTGTGTGTGTCTCCTGTATGCGTGTTCCAGGGTGTGCACTGTGTGCATGTGCGCTTGTGTTTATGCCGTGTTTATCAAAATGGATGTGAGTGTCTTTAGTGAATGCACTCTTGAGTTGCGCAATGCGTTATTGTGAGCTTGTAGATCTAGAATTTTCACTATTAGTTGTATGATGAAGTACATATTGGGCTTATATTGGGTTTATTGTGTTGGTGTTTGGGGTGTTGCAGTTCAAACAGGGCACAGGGCTGCTAGCTGTGGTAATAACAGGTGTTCACTGCACAGCAGGAAGCAGATGGATGTCGGTGATGATAATAATGATAATAACGGTGTTTGGAGCATATATTATTTGAAAGGTCTGTGTCATCAGATGATCTGTATCAAAACATGCACGCACACAGACACACAGACACACAGACTGACACACACACACACACACACACACACACACACACACACACACACACACACACACACACACACACACACACACACACACACACACACACACACACACACACACACACACATACACACGCGTGCTCCGGTGCATTTTGAACACAATTGACCACAGTGTACAAGTCCTTGGCTCCACATCCCACAGGGAGTGGTTTTGGAGCAGTTAAAAGCTGTGCTCTTCTCTGCTGTCAGAAGGTATTAGGAATGGTCTGGTAATGAGGTGATGGAGAGACAGGCTGGAGTGTTGTGTGACACAGTTCTACTGCTGCGTGTTGTCAGAACAGTGTTATCTACTGTATTGTGTGTGTGTGTGTGTGTGTGTGTGTGTGTGTATGTGTATGTGTATGTGTGTGTGTGTGTGTGTGTGTGTGTGTGTGTGTGTGTGTGTGTGTGTGTGTGTGTGTGTGTGTGTGTGTGTGTGTGCGTGCGTGCGTGCGTGCGTGCGTGCGTGTGTGCGTGTGTGTGTGTGAGAGCGTGACCGTGTGGTTGTGTTTTTGCATATGCGTGTCAGTGAGATTTGAGCATGTCTTTGAGTGATTTAAAAAACAGAGAGAGGGAGAGAGAGAGAACTGTTTAAATGGAAGGGTTTCCACCAATCACCTGGGGGGACACAGCGTCATGGAGGTGTGGTGACGTCAAACCCACTGACTGTTATGTTGTCTGAATGGAAGAGAAAAAGGCACAGATACAGATAGATACAGATACATGCATGACTAATACACATGTATACACACACACACACACACACACACACACACACACACACACACATTCATGGGTTTATTATTCACAAATGTGCATGCGCACACTCACACACTGGAATGACCAACCACTAATGTGTTTTGTGTGTGTATATGTGTGCATACGTGTGTGTTGTGTCTGTGTTTCCAAATGTTCCTGAGAAGTCAGCAGTAGGACATAGGCTATCTGTGTGATCTGACCCTGTGTGGGATTAGACCAGTCTGACCCAGTCTGACCCGGTTGGTCTGATCAAACACTGAACCCTGATTTAAATACTTTGTTAGGCAAGGATGTTGTGCACCAAAGTTAGTAGATCTACATTCTACAAGCTCACAAAATGCTGTGAGCTTGTAAATCTTTCGGCGGGCAACAACGTTCTGTGCTTTGCTGTTGTGTGCTGTGCCGTGCAGTGCTGTGCTGTTTGCAATAACCGCACCACCGCAAAACTGCAGCGATGTCATGAAAACCACAGGGGAATGGACCGCAACCAACCACCACTATGTTTTAATTAAATTACATTAAATGTTATATAGGCTAGGCTAACTTGTCCTATTCTTCAGTGATGTCATAAATACTTTATAAATCTTCGAGGGATAGTGGGAAGTAATTAGGGAATAAGTTTACAGTCAATGATGGGTCGATAAAACTTGCAGTTGTGTCTACGATTTGCAGTTGTGCAGTTGTGCCTACGAAGAATTGGATGCTGTTCGGCCTTGCATTCAGTTACAGTAATGCTGTTTAGTGTGCATGCTTATTCACAAAAGCCTTATACCTGGCTGCAGCACATGTAGTAAAGTAGGTCGGAGAGGCTTATTCTCGGTATCAGCCGAGAATTGAGAGCTTGTAGATCTGCTATTTATGTATAAATCAGCCTACACTCATGTAGACATTTAAAGAAAGAGAGTAAGAGCGACAGATAGTCCACGGACAAACTATTCTAAATTCTCTTTTATGTACCGATTCTGCATGGGAAAAATCACAAGGCACTAAAACAAATGGATCAATGCAATGACGGCAGTTCAGTGAGTTGAATTAAAGGATAGCTTGGAATCCCCTTTAACAAATGTTTGCATGCACGGTTGGGCATAAGGAACATATGCTGCAGGTGTATGCAGTGATAGGTGATGCTGCAACCATACATAACATTTCTGTTATCTTAGCCTGGTACCAAATGACATATGTTCAACTTTTTGCCGTTCCGTGGAGGTCTGCAGTGCTGTGAAAAGCTCCTCTGCTC
>NC_137603.1:48797416-48804916 GCF_963280865.1 Gymnoscopelus braueri
AACCCAACGGGCACATTAATGAAGGTTCTCATTCAACAGACAAACTGGTAGCAGATTTGTAAAGGGATGTGTATTGAGTGATTTCAATATTATACCACCCCTTTTCACAAACTGTACACACACATGCACACACAGATTTACTGATTCTCTCACTCACACACACACACACACACACACACACACACACACACACACACACACACACACACACACACACACACACACACACACACACACACACACACACACACACACACACACACACACACACTCATACACACTCCTCTCTCTCGCTCTCTCTCTCTCTCTCGCTCTCTCTCTCTCTCTCTCTCTCTCTCTCTCTCTCTCTCTCTCTCTCTCTCGCTCTCTCAGATTGTGCTGACTGAGCAAGTTGTATCTAATGTAGAACATGCATGGTGTGTGTGTTGTGTTCTGACAGAGGACTAAGGCAGGACCAGGCCTTTCACATTCCTCTGACGACCACCCACACTGGCCCTCTCCTTACATGGACCAGTAGTAGTGCCATATTTACTCCATTTTGGTTACACTGTGTGTGTGTGTGTGTGTGTGCGTGCATGTATGCGTGTGTGTAGGGCGGGGGGTTACTGTGTTGTGTGTGTGTGTGTGTGTGTGTGTGTGTGTGTGTGTGTGTGTGTGTGTGTGTGTGTGTGTGTGTGTGTGTGTGTGTGTGTGTGTGTGTGTGTGTGTGTGTGTGTGTGAGTGAGTGAGTGTGTGTGTGGGTATATGTGTGCATGTAATCCTTGTCTTGCCAAGTATGAGGTCCTTAACTTCTTCCATGCAATTTGCTTTGACATCTGGGACTGTGCCAACACAACAAAATAAAACAAAAATGTATGCATTACTATGCAAGACTGGCGACAAGGCGCTACGTCACGAACCTGCAGGACCCACATTAGACTACAGGGCTGCAGTGGCTCAGGAGCTAGAGCGGCCATTTGGGAACCAAGGGTTCCCTGGTTCGATCCTGGCTCCTCCTGGCTTTGTGTTAAAGAGTTATTTATGAAGACGCTGACTGAATCCCTGCTCTCGCGATGCCTTGGAAGGTTGCCTCTGCCGTCTGTGTGTGAATGGATGAATCTAAAGCACATTGTGAAGTGCTTGGATAATTCAGGCAGAAGACTACAGTAAACTGAACATAGTCAACTGATAAAGCTCACTATGTAGTACTGAAGAAGGACTGTAAAGTGCTTTTTAACCACTGAAACCTACTGTATATAGTTTGTTGACGGGGTCCTCCATGGGTCCGTACTTGGTCCCCTCTTTTTCTCCCTCTACACCAAATCTCAAGCCAATCTACAAGCTTAAGTTGTGGATCTGCTATTTTCACCAAATGTTCGCCTATTGTGACATGCCCAAAACAGAAATGTGGTTAATGCTTATGGAGAAAGAGCAAGTACTGTACACAAGTGTCATGGTCCAATGAGACAGGAGTAGATGCGCTAATAATAAATGTTAAACAGGGTGATTAAGAGACCCCGTCAGAAAGGAGGTGCTGCATCTCAAGGGGTTTATCCTGTTAAAAATATCTTGTCATATGTGGTATACAGTACTGACTGACCGAGCCATCACGATGCCCCCTCAGAGCTATTGTCAATAGCCAATTCTAAATATACTAGTGACTGTCACTGTCACTGTCACTGTCACTGTCACTGTCACTGTCACTGTCACTGTGTCTCTCTCTCTCTCTCTCTCTCTCTCTCTCTCTCTCTCTCTCTCTCTCTCTCTCTCTCTCTCTCTCTGTGTCTCTCTCTCTCTCTGTGTCTCCTGTCTCATACAGGAAATAAATCCTTACTGTATGTCATATTCATTATGTGTCAACCATTTGAACCCTAGCATCCCTATTCTGGGAATTTCAACATTTGGCAAATATAGCAGATCTACAAGCTCACAACACGTCGCGTTGTAACACGTTGTGAGCTTGTGGAACGGATATTTCCGGCGAAGAAATTTGGTGTCGAGAGAATAAAGGAGGGGACCAAATACCCCTGGGGAACTCTGGTCAGTGGTCACCAAAGGTTTAAGTGGTATATAAGAGAGAGAGAGAGAGAGTGGGCAAACGTACAGAGGCATATTGCTCCCATGCCAGGAAAAAAAAAAGAATTCCTATCACATTATAACGAGAAAAGGTTTTTGTTATATTAATAAATATTTCACAGTATGAAGTGAAAATAAATGTAATAAAATGTATCTTAAATATGATATATTTATTTGTGAATATTAATTTCTAGGGTCCAAAATCTGCACAATTATAGAGCTCCTTATGAGTCTTCTGATCCCTCTTAAGGACGTTAACTCACCAAGAGAGACGCATTTGACATGATCTCTTTAACCTCTCTCTCTGTTTCTCTCTCTCTCTCTCTCTCTCTCTCTCTCTCTCTCTCTCTCTCTCTCTCTCTCTCTCTCTCTCTCTCTCTCTCTCTCTCTCACCCCATCTCTGAAAGTCAAACACACATATATACTGTTTGAGAAATGTCCCACTGAAGAGACTTGAGGAAGATCAGAGTCTTATGTCAGATATGCCTGTCTGTCTGTCTGTCTGTCGCTCTCTCCCTGACAAAGACTTCTATTCACAACACACACCCTATATAGTCTGTCTATCTCTGAGAGCAACACAGACAGATCAGAGGACAGGAGGCAAGGGCAGAGGAGGGAAGAGAGGAAAGGAGAGAACATGGAGGAGAGGAGTGGAGAGGAGAGAGGAAATGAAAGGAGAGGAGAATGGAGAGGACGGTATAGCTGGAGCATGCTGTAGTGAAGCTTAGCGGCCCCATCGTGTGTGTGTGTGTGTGTGTGTGTGTGTGTGTGTGTGTGTGTGTGTGTGTGTGTGTGTGTGTGTGTGTGTGTGTGTGTGTGTGTGTGTGTGTGTGTGTGTGTGTGTGTGTGTGTGTGTGTGTGTGTTTACTTCCAGTCATCAGTATCAGTTTAATCAATGACCGTTTAATCAATCAGTTAACTTTAATCAATGACCGGATTGTCCAAGTCTACTGACCTGAGTCTGACCTATCTACCTATGACCCTAAATCCTGTTGAAACTAGTTTCCTCTCCGGCTGTTAACAGAACTTGACACCAAGAAATATACTGTCATTGCAGACAACCTGTCACTGTCAGAGTGAAGTCGTAACAGTTTTAACATTATTGTTTAACCCATTAAGACCTGAAGCCGATTCTACAAATGTCTTCTAAATCCCAACAGTTTTCTGAAAAAACGTATGTTTCTATATTAGTGGTGGCCAAACTTTTCCATGTCAAGGACCCCCAAACGTATATGTATATCAAAAAGTGACACAGATGCGTTCCAGGTCTTAATGGGTTAACATGATTGTTTAACATGATTGTGTAATTGTTCCGCAGTAGAGGAGACACACAGTAATGCCTGATCTATACTTGGTTGCATGCCGTGTCGTGCACTGAAAATAGCCGGTCTACAAGCTCACAATGCGTCACATTGCATTGCACTCTGTTGCACTTGACTGTGTTAACATGGTCTAAATCAGCGCTTGCAAATGCACTATCTTTAGAAAGTCTCATAGACCTTTATAAAATGAATTGTGGAATATTGCATTAATATCCCGAATCTGATTTGACCTATTCATTTCTGATTCGGGTAAAGCCCTATGTTGTACCCTTTTAGTACCCATAATGATTGTACCCATTATCATACATAGAGGCCGTACTCAGTACTATGACATCATCAAATATCAGGGATCTCCATGGGCGTAAAAGGGACAGAGACAGACAGACAGACAGATACAAAGATTTGTGGATTTTTGGTTTGATCTGACCAAATTTCCGTGCAGGGAGGCAGATACACAGACAGACAGAAATTCCACTCATTTATATAGAAGATGCATTTGTTTGCACATACGCAGGATGAAATCTATCTCTCCTCTTCCCCTGCCTTAGACAAAACAAAATTGCAAACAGTATTACATTAATGAAATGGTGAATACTGTAGACATTGGCACAGAGACAGCTACTGATACATGCAGTCCAGAGCATTCTATAAAGCTGGCTCCAGACCAATCCAAATCGGCCCGATTTTGGGCCGAATTGGCTTCGGGAAGCGTCGGCCAGTCGGTTAGGGGTCCGTCGGGGGGTGCGTCGGGACCTTTTCGGCCGACCCAGAGCCGACCGAACATGTTCAGCTTTTTAGCCGACTGGTAGCGCAGTGGCAGTGACAACAGAGGGCTGTCGGTGTTGCCAGATTATGTGAGAGAAACAAGCGACCATGTCTAAGAAAACCTACATTCACTGTTTCTCGTGAGGGAGAGGGGGAGAGAAAGAGGGGGGAGAAAGAGAGAGAGAGAGAGGGAAAGAGAGAGAGGAAGGGAGAGAGGGGAGAGAAAGAGAAAGAGAGAGGGGAGAGAAAGAGAAAGAGAGAGGGGAGGAAGACAGAGAGAAAGAGGGTGGGAGAAAGTGGGTGAGAGAGAGGGAGATACCAGGAGCGAGGGAGAGAGAGGAACGGAGAAAGCGGGAGGGAGAAAGAAAGGGAGAGAGACGGAGAGAGAAACGGAGGGAGGGAGAAAGAGGGAGGTAAAAAGCGGCAGAGAGAGAAGGAAAGAAAGAGAGAGGGAGAGACAGACGGAGAGTGAAAGATTGAGAGAGAAAGAGCGAGCGAGAGATTGAAGAGACGGAAAGAGGGAGAGAGAGAACGAGCAATTAAGTGAATTGCTTTCACCTGCTGCTGCTGCTGCTGTGCGGAGTGTGCTACAGGGCATATCTCCGCCAAGCCAGGGTGACCTACCCAGGCTCATGAAATTCATATTCAGGCATAGTAGCCAATTAGAATGAAATCTGCAAAAACGGACTCATATACTGATACAGAACCATATATTGGCTATATATTATGGCTGTCGGGTGGAAATCTTGTATGTTCCTTTTTTATTATTATTTAAAAAACATTTAAAATCGTGAAAATAGCCAATCTACAAGCTGTAATTATTAATAATTAAGAAATACTATATTTTAAAGAGTGAAAAATCAACTAAAGTCATTATTAGTGCAAGTTCATTCACATTTCATTTGAATGAAAATAACTTGTGGGTAAAATACATTCTGTGAATCTAATGTGATTAATGTGACCCCTACTTCAGTCAGTGAAGTCCAGGGCTGAATGTGACATATTGAGACCTATATAACTAAATATTGGTCATTTGCCAACACATTATTTTGTGAAATAAATGGGTAATATTTCACAGATAGTTATACTATTCTTATAATATATTAAAATACAATCATCCTTAACCTTCAAGTTAAATGCATTATTTCCGTGGACTTAAAAATCATTTTTGGACTTAAAAATCTTAATTATTTTTTTGGATGGCCTTCCTGCCCTGGCATTTGGCCTTTGTGCCCTCCAAAAAATTACAACACCAAAGGCCAAGTGGCCTTGCCCCTAAAATGACGAAATTCCAGGCTTGAATGCAATAGATGTACTCTGAGTCTGTTACAAGTAAAAGTCCGGAATTCAACATTTACTTGAGTAAAAGTACTAAAGTATTGGTATAAAAATGTACTTAAAGTACCAAAAGTAAAAGTACAAAAATGTTTGAAAATAGCAGATCTACAAGCTCAGAACGCGTGCATCGCAACACGTTGTGAGCTTGTAGATCTGCTATTTTCAAATAGCTTATAGGTATAAAATAGGGCTAAAGTGGTTCATGTATGTTTCATAATGATTTATATCTGCAAAGTAACTAGTAACTAAACATTTCAAATAATTGTTGTGGAGTATAGACAATTGGAAATACTCCAGTAAAGTAAAAGTACCTCAAAATTGTACTTAAGTACAGTACTTGAGTAAATGTACTAGTTACTTTACACCACTGCACGTCAGTGAAGAAAAAACGCTGGGAACATCCCTAAGTGGCTTTGCAGGGAAACAAGCCCAAAGTCGCTTATAATAAGCAGACCTGGCAACGCTGGCACGCTAAAAGTCAAATTAGCACATGAATGGCCAGTCGGCTGACAGACTTAAATGGCAACTTTTGCCAACCGAATACCAGTCTGTTGCAGTCTGGAGTAGTCTGCAATAGTCTGGACGAGTCTGTTTGGTGCGGAGTTGCCTTAACAGGACTCAGCCAAGGATCAAGACACAGAACTATCCGTTTGATAATGAAGCACTTGTGTTGATTCCACATCTAATCTGCTCTCTCCTCATGGTCCTTGCTGGCTCAGCTCAGACCATGACTAGGTTACGTTTTATAATTGGCTAACCCTTACTTTGTCTATCTTTCTCTGACTGTGTCTCTCTCTCCCTCTTCAGTAGTCACGTTCTCTGTATTTCTCCTTCTGCTTGTCTTTGTCAAATTTCTGTCAGAATTTCTTTCTTACATTTCCCATCTCTCAGTCTGACTTGCTTGCCTGTGTGCCTTTATCTCTCTCTCACTCACTGCCATTCTCTGTCTCTCTCATGTCACATGTGTGTACACACACACACACACGCACGCGCACGCGCACACACACACACACACACACGCGCACACACACACACACCCTGCTAGTGGTTTGGTGTGTCAACGCTTGAGGTTCGCCAGAAAGCTGAAATGGGGATTAGGTGGTCACAATTAGAGGGAAGTTAGAGTGAGGTTTGTGTGGTGCACGGAGCGATGTGATTGGTGGGTGTTCTCCCCAGTGGGGGTATCAACAGGGATGTGTGACCTCGCACAGAACAAACCTAAGCCTCCAAAACAGTCATTGGGACGCCACGCATGATGGCCTCCCAGAGTACAGTAGAGTTGTGTCTAAGAGCAGCACTAGCTAATCTCACAACTGAGAGAATGTCTTTGATGCTAAAGCTGTGGTGTGGAACCTAATGAGCGTCTGGGACAATAGAGATCAACAGTGACCACACACTTTTTGAACGGCTTACTAGGTGTCGGAAGTGAATGGCCCCCCCAAAAAACAGCTGCGAGTCGATCAAGGAGCTGTCGAAAGTCATTCTGGGAATGGTAGTAGGCATCAAGGTTAAAAGTTCAACCTGTCTTTCTTGCTACATCTTGTGAACATGGCAGTAAAATTCTAGTTTTAGTGAACAACTGAGGCAAGTTTAGACTGAATGTTGGAGGAATGAACATGTTCTCACTCTCAAGCCGTCCTATAGTGACTCGGGATGGGATGATAATTGTTATTAACGCTCACAAATTGTCACAATAATCATATCGCAGAGATTACAATTTAACGTCAACCTGAGTTGGCTCTTTAGTTGGACTTTTTTTTACCCCTTATTTATCAAAAATAGCCGATCCACAAGCTCATAACGCGTCGTTGTAAGCTTAATGTAGATTGTTGTAGATCTGCAATTTTTGGCTAATGTTCCCCCCAGAATATGGCTGCTGGGGTGCAAGTGGCAAAGTGACAACAAAAGTTTTAGATTTAGATTATTACAATAATATTGCTAATCACCGTTATTTGGCCACAATAATCGTGACATTAAATGTTCATATCATCCCATCCCCAAAAGTGATGCCACGGGACAG
>NC_137603.1:48809916-48817416 GCF_963280865.1 Gymnoscopelus braueri
GAGATCGCGCTTAATATTTTGAGGAAAATTGAAGGCTAAAATATTCATGAATTAATCAATTAAAAAACATTAACGAGCACGCATGTGTCCCCCCCCCAGGCTGTGAACATATTTGCGATGGCAAGCAGAGGACATGAAAAGCTGCTAAGAGTGGCTTCTACAGCAACTGGGAGTGAAGTAGTGCCTTGCTTCAAAATTATAGAACTGTTTTTGTTTGTTTGTTTGTGTTAATTTCCAGCTCACAGTAGTGGTGTGTTGGTGCGCTACAGTGGCAGTCAGGCAGGGAGTCAAGTAAGTGAATTTGCTTCCCGCTCTCCCGCCTCGTCTCGGGGTTTCCGCGACAAATTGGAGTGGTCTTCCGAAATAGCAGCGAGGGCTGTAATTGAGGAGGAGGTAATGGTACGGTAGAGCTGCGTCCGCGGTCGCCTGGTTTACCCCCGTCTCTCTTAATTCCAGCCTGGTGCTGGGGAGCGTGGTTCCCCCTTGGCTCCCGTCACTGCACTGTGAGGGCTCTGTGGGCTCACGCACTGGAGCAATGACAGGCTGCTCATGGCCATGACCATGGTGGGGTGCAGTGCAGTGCACCTGCTGCTACTCTCTCTATAACCACCAGAAGAGAAATCAATAAGGGAATCTTTTATCCATCTCCACATTATTGAAGTTTATCATGACAGCTAGGAATGGAAACATAGTAGAGTAGAAAGTTACAGTAACATGTATTTATCCAAGTGCAAACCTCAAACTCTGTGAATACTGTATACAGCAGGGGTCTTCAACGCTTTTCAGGCCAAGGACCCCTTAGCTGAGAGAGAGACAAAGCAGACCGTTGAGAGATTAAACTCTAGCCTGGAAGTATTCCACAGGTTTTTATTTATCTATTTTTTTCCTGGCTTTTCTGTCTTTATTGATAGTTCAAGTGAAGATGGATAGGATAGAGGAAGAGAGAGAAGGGGAGAGACACGCAGCAAAGGTCGTCGGGAACGGGACTCAAACCCAAGACGCAATGTCAGGCTGCATTTCAGCCTATATTTGGTATGTGCCTGGACCGCTTGGCCAGTTAGTTAGTTTGACAGCACTATCATCAGTGTTGTGAAATGGTTGATTTGTTTATCATTAAATTGACCAATAATATGTTGGATTCATGTTAATGTGTATCTTCCGTATCTGTCCGTCTGTGTCCCCAGGGACAAGGAAAGAGAGAGCCTATTTCAGCCAATGCTGGGCAAGCTGTTTGCATCGTATTTTCTGCTTATACTGTATATACAGACAGACAGACAGACAGACAGACAGACAGACAGACAGACAGACAGACAGACAGACAGACAGACAGACAGACAGACAGACAGACCTCTTGGTTTGTGTGTGACGCCAGTCATGTGTCTGACATGTTAACTCTAGCAGAGCCTTTATTCATATGTGACATCTTTATAACTTCCACCTGCAGTGTCTGTGTGGGCTGTGTGATTATCACATACTCGTCACCTGCTGGGCCTTCACTTTAGACTACAACAGCTGCTTATCATCAACATAGAAAGCGTCTGGACATGTAGAATCATACTGTACCTTGCACAGTAAAATCCTTGCGTTTATTTGAATGGATACATCAACACTGAAGATTTTACTGTGGGTTTCTTACGTGCAATTACCTACTGCCTTCTGTAAATACTAATGTACATACTTTCACTTTTTCTACAGGTGTGACATGTCTTTTGATTATAGCCTGTATGACGCACATACTGTACTTTCCATTCTGTCTCTGCACCTCTGGACACGTTTTATGGAAACAATGATGGTCAAGAAATGCCTGTCTGTTTGAGGTGCCAAGAGATTCACATTAGCAAAAAGACAGATAGCCAGACTGCAGGCACACATGGATGTATGCACATACACACACCTCATCATCTCCACATAGACACACGCACATTAAAAAGACACATACTTGACTAGCTGGCTAAAGAAAATTGGAATGACGCACTGAAACAATTTTACTCAATACTTAGTATTGTGTGTGTGTGTGTGTGTGTGTGTGTGTGTGTGTGTGTGTGTGTGTGTGTGTGTGTGTGTGTGTGTGTGTGTGTGTGTGTGTGTGTGTGTGTCTGTGTCTGTGTTATCTTCACATCAGCACGGGTATATTTAAGGCTTACAGTACATCTCGTCTTCTCTGATTGCTGTTTTCCACTGTCACTGCCCAAGACAAAGGATGTAGTCAGAGAGAGAGAAGTAGAGAGAGAAAGAGCGAGAGAGAGAGAGAGAGAGAGAGAGAGAGAGAGAGAGAGAGAGAGAGAGAGAGAGAGAGAGAGAGAGAGATTAGACAAAACACAAAGTTAGTAAAGAAGTATTTTATCCTCAAGTTCCATTTAGATGTTTGAGCAGGCAGTCATCACACTATGGAACTGAACATACAGTACAGGACTCACCCACCGACGGACACACACATATGCAACATTCACCCACACCCACACCCACCTGATCCTCAGTGTGTGTACACGCACGCACACACACACACACACACACACACACACACACACACACACACACACACACACACACACACACACACACACACACACACACACACACACACACACACACACACACACACACACACACACACACACACACACACACAGTGGACCCCTCCTGTTGGACAAGTGAACATCATCAATTCATGGGTCCTCTGTGACCCCTTGTGACCTCATCATTGTGTTACCCTCGTCAAGCGCAGGAAGGAACTCCCCGTCACTGACATCATAGGGCAGGGTGGGACAAGAGTGTTTGTCACATTACTCTTACATCTATCCACCATCTGGCTCACACTCTTAAGGAGGTTTTATTAGGGGCTCTAATCGATTTAATCGATTATGAAAAACCGGGAAAGCATCTGTGTCATCTTTCTTTGGCTATTAAAAAATAGCCAAAGAAATCAAAGCGTGGCATGAAGTGATACCTTATGAGCTTGTAATCTTTAAAATATATATAATATTTTTAAAGCAGGGTCCGCGGCCAAATACATATAATTTTGGGGGTCCTTGACATGAAATAGTTTGAGCACCACTGATAAATAGCAACATAAGTTTTTCACAAAACTGTTAGGATTTAGAAGACATTTGTAGAATCGGCCTCAGGTCTTGGGTTAATCAAATAATCGATTAGCAATCGATCCCTGAAGTGGGGGTTCAATCGAACCTGTGACCTCCAGGTTACAGTTGAGTCTCTTTTTACATACATTATGTAAAATGTATGACAACATAACAGGCTTACACTCCTAACATTATGCACAGACCTATACTGATCTTTCTTTCTCTTTGATATTGTTGGTGTCGGACAGAAACATTGTATCTCCATATTCCATCTTTAATTTCTTTCATAAATGCCCTATTTTATACTTTGTTTTAGAAATATTGAACCAATGAAAAGTATTAACAAAAGATTGTGACTAAATAATATTGCACTGGATCAATTGGAACTCAGGTTATTTTTTCCATTTCCTGAAAAAGATCTGTTTTCTGCCCGACGGCGACAATAGTATACTGTAGGAAAGGGAGAAATACGTTGGTGGGATAAGAGAGCGAGAGATGAGATGAAAGTAGGAGAGGAAAGCGTGGGTCTGTCCAGTGAGGTCAGTGGGACTGCACAAATCACTGTCAAGACGAGGTGTAGGAGGGAAGACAGACAGACACACAGACCACTGCAGTTCCACATCAAAGGATACTGGAACTCCTACTGACCAATTAAGGGTCTTTCTGAGGTCACCCGACAGCCACCCCTCTCCTCATCTTCCTCCTTCTCCCCCTTCTCATCAGAGACTACAAAGGAGCATTCAACTTGATTATTTATCTACTTAAAGCCTATATTCTTTGTTGACCGGGGTCCCTCAGGGCTTTATACTTGGTCCCCTCCTTACACCAAATCTTTCCACCGGTATGCACCTTTCAAGTCCGGTTTTGTGCATGTGGAATGGTTGAAAAGGAATAGAATTTTATAATAAATGTTTACCCGATTTAGTTATTATGCCAATTGATTTCTCCCCACACACATTTTTGTGTGTTGTATCCCATTGACTCACCTGCCAGTAAGGAGCCTCCGCCGGGAGGACGTAGAGCCATCGTCCTGCTCCTCCCAACCAACACTCCCCGCTGACAGGTGCCGCCGTAGGTGTAAAAATAAATATCACCCTCCCCGCCCGGCTTGGCTTCTCTTCCCTGAACATGGGCCAATTGTGTTCATATTGACACTTGATGAAGCCGGATGGACCGCAGTGGATTCTAACCCATGGACTTCGTGGTGATGAGCTGCTACTTTACCACTGCGCCACCCGGACGCCATTGAATATGTGCTTATAATTTGTTTTAATTGGTAGGCTACTATTTTTGTAAATAGACTTTCTCTTATTACACCTAAACAATCCACCCAAGATATGTTTCTGAAAACATTTTGAGGTGAGAAATAGGCGATGCCATTGATCTGCAATGCCTAGTTTCCCAATGTCCCCCACCTGTATGAATGAATGAACCATTGTAAAGCGCCTTGAGCACTTGGAAAAGCGCTATAAAAATGCAATTCATTATTATTATTATTATTAGTTTGACAGTTTGATGTGACGTTGCTGAGCCAGGCACACGCAGACTTGCACAGAACATACACGGTGGGACACAGGATGAGAAGCAGCTTTCACCTCCGTCTATTCCCCATGCTGTGCTGTGGATTCCCCCCTTGTCACAGAATGGCTTTCTTGACATGGAGCATAGGGTAATTTAGTTGACCACTTGGATCCTAGATGACGATGTCAGCAACACTGTGCAAACACACTACAAAGATGCTTCCCATCATGTTTGAGAGGCAGAGTAATGTGTGTGTGTGTGTGTGTGTGTGTGTGTGTGTGTGTGTGTGTGTGTGTGTGTGTGTGTGTGTGTGTGTGTGTGTGTGTGTGTGTGTGTGTGTGTGTGTGTGTGTGTGTGTGTGTGTGTGTGTGTGTGTGCGCGCGCGTTACTGAAATACGTGGCAAGGAAATTATTTTATTTTTGTCTCCGCAATTAAATCATTCTGACAATTCTATCTAGAACAGTGAACTATACCACACAGTCCCAGCCTAGAGAGGGTTTACATATCCACCTCTGCTGCATACACATTATACATTATTAGTTGACCAGGGTCCCCCAGGGGTCAATGATTGGTCCCCTCCTTTTTTTCCCTCTACACCAAATCTCTTTGGCGAAAGAAATAGCAGATGTGCAAGCTCACTACACGGCACAATGCGATGCGTGCATATGTGAGTGTTAATGCTATGTATTTCCTAGTACTCTATGATATTTCTTATATTTTTCCTCCCTGAATCGGACCAAAACACAAACCCATGTCAGCTCCATAACTCAAGATCTACAAAGTTCAGTTTTTATGGATTCATGAACTTAAAGTTGTAGTTTGCAAAAGGCAGCTATTCAACACATCTCAACAGAGCATTCAGCCGTTATGCCTACACAATTCCCTTCCCCTGTGTGTTGAAGGCAATGAGGCTCAAGTGTTTGACTTTACATCCATTCACACTATGCAGCTCTGCGCGCGATAGCAGGAGTAAAGACATAGTAAAATAATCAAAAGCCAAACCGAAAACTTATGAACCGGACCGAAAAACCCACTGACCACTCACTCAGCACTAGTAGGTTGGCCTGGAGGCCACGTAGGGGGTGGTAAGGTAATGTAATACAAGAATGCAGCTGTAGGTGGGTTTAACACTAGAATCCTGACTGTTGAAGGGGCATGAAACCCTTGGCTGATGTTGTAGCTTTTTTGCCAGTTCAGGTTAAAAACTACAGCAGTGTAAAAAAAAAACACAATGGCAGGCTAGAAAGTAACACAGCTGCAGCTAATACAATTAATAATGGGTGTGTTAGATATAGGTGTGCCCAGCCCCAGAGCCATGGCCGTGCCATGGCAATGTGCAAGCATAGACAGTAGTCAACAGGTGTGTCAGAGCACATTGACGCACCTAAACTAACACGCCCATCATTAATTTGATTAGCTGCAGCTGTGTTGCTTACATCACGGTGTACTGTAAAGGTCAGTCTTATGCAGGATGTCGTTTTTAACTTGAACTGGAAAACAAACTACAACATTAGCCTAGGGTTTCACCCCCCTTTTATTTAAAGAGATAGTTCACCCCCAAAATGACTTTTTTTTCTATCGATTAGTCACCCCATGGAGACTTGAATTCATGGATATGTTTTAGTTTTTGTCACATTCCTAAGCCAATCATTTGATGACCGGCAGCGGTTCCGGTAGGAGACACAAAGAGTCTCCTTTGTGTCTCTTACCGGAACCACTGCCTACCGGTCCGCTGGTCATCAAATTATTGGCTTAGGAATGTGACATGGGGGGACTAATCGATAGAAAAACATATTTTTTGGGGGGTGAACTATCTCTTTAACTCTTGAGTGTGTACAAATTTAACCAAATTGACCCTTTTACGGGTCCATTTGGTTACATTTATACACACTGACTCTGACTTAACTGTGTATTAGCTCTATGTGCTGTAGTTCTAGATTGCACGTCATCCACGATGGACGCCAGGAGAACATAGGTCACAGCTGCTCCTCATCCACCATGATGAAGTGGCTCCAGAGAGCCAATCACACTGGAGACACAGTGGAATACACGGCTGACGTGTGTTTGGGACGGAGCTGGCCGTATCGTATCGAATGCCCCGTGGCCTGGAAGCCTCACAGCACTTTGAAAGGAGCTCTCATTATGGAGCCATGAGTTCAGCTTTTTGCCTTCTGCTCAGCTGGAACCGGTTTACCTCATGAATAAAATCATGAATGAAAAAAAAAAAAGCAAGAGGGCAGCAAGGGGACAGAGGTAGTAGTAAATTCAGCGCCGTCCCAAAATGGCTGGCTGTCCCTGCGAGAGCTGTTGTGTAGGCGAACTGACGATTGATTGATATTCGTGGAGTTATCGTTTGTGTCTGTTCGACGGGGACCGGCTGATGTCTGACCAGAAATAATGGTTTTATGCTTGTAGTTGTTAGAACCAGAGGCGTGGGGTTTAACTGTGTCAGGGCAATTCACACCGTGCCGGGTTAGGGAAAAGAAATATACTCCAGGCGCCCTTCTTGGCTGGCTGAACCTTGCAGCACTCATTGTATTCATAGCAGTGGAAACTCCATAGAGCTACCGCACTCGCCTGTCAAATGTTCATCTTTCACAATGCAAATGGTTATGGTTATACAATGCAAGTGTTTCGATCACCTCACGTGAACCCCAGCGGCCCTGTTCTACATCGTTCACAATGCAAGTGTTACGATCACCTCATATGAACCCTAACGTCCCTATTCTGAGGCGAACATTTGCAGCAAATAAGCCAATCTACACATGTGACCCATATATAATACACCGCACCCATTACAATCTGTACTTTCCTACTAAACTAATGTTGTTTCAGTGTCAGCCACTAGTCTTGGCAGTCAGCCACTAGTCTTTCTAGGACAGTCGTGATATCTACCTG
>NC_137603.1:48822416-48952416 GCF_963280865.1 Gymnoscopelus braueri
CATACAAGGTTTCCATCCGACAGCGACAATATTTTGGAGTCCAACACCACCAGCCCCAACCCTACAGTCCGGTGCTGCTTAAACACCAACCTCGTGATGACTAGGCCCAAATCCAAGGCTCTGCAAGGGAAAGAGACCAGGCTGATAAATAAACATGCCTTCTACCATTTCATGAATAATCACACACATCCTCTGGGATAATTGGTGTGCACTCTGGGACCATCTGTTTACCAGCAGAGAGAGAAAGTGTGTACGTGTGTTTGTGTGTGTGTGTGTGTGTGTGTGTGTGTGTGTGTGTGTGTGTGTGTGTGTGTGTGTGTGTGTGTGTGTGTGCGCGTGTGCGTGCGTGTGTGCGTGTGTGTGTGTGTGTGTGTGTGTGTGTGAGGGTGAGGGAGAGAGGGAGAAATAGTTGTATAGGATGCAGGGGGGAGTCTGTGTGTTTATGGTCTATTTATTTCTGTGACATAGTATGCATGATGTCATATATGCTTTACTGCATGGCATACCCCCTCATAACGGAGATACAGTATGTATCTACTGTATCTATACATCTATCTATGCGTCTGTCTTTCTATGTCTATATCTAGCGCATGTACACACCTTTTTGGGCCTATCTTTGTGCTTGGGTGTATGTATGCTAACGTGTCTGCTAGGCCCACACACACACACACACACACACACACACACACACACACACACACACACACACACACACACACACACACACACACACACACACACACACACACACACACACACACACACACACACACACACACACACACACACACACACACGAACACACACACGCATCATAAATCGACACACCGCTACGCTCCTCCTGGTGCAGCCTGCAGCTGCTTCAATCTGACAGCTCACAGGTGTCAAAGGTCAGCTGTTATTCTGGCCCCAGGCTGTTGGCGGGGTCATGCAGGGTCAGGCTTCCCTCAGAGGAAGTGCTTCCAGGTCAGTCAGTCATGTAAGCAGAGAACAGAGGCATGCAGCTCAGCCTGTAGAGCCCATAGGAGGCCACACGCACCACAGCCTGTCTACTGTACATCTGAAGACAGAGGGCCAGGCTTTACCTTAATGGAATCATCTTGAGCAGTGGTTCTCAAAGTGGGGTCCGGGGACCCGCAGGGGTAGTTAATGTAGCATCACAATCAGTTTAACCACTATAACCCTATTTTATACCTCGGCTATTCAAGCTGCGATGCGAAGCTTTGTGAGATTACAGATCTGCTATTTTGGACTTGAAAATATTTGAAAAATCTTGAAAATACTTTTTATTTTTATTTTTTTTTGAAAATATTTGAACATTTTTTTAAATATTTGATTTTTGGGGGGGGGGAAATATTTGGAAATATTTGAAAATATTTAAAATATTTAGAAAAATCTTGAAAATATTTAGAAAAACACAAATGTTCTCTTGTCCACGCCAAATGCGTACTGATATGGGGGTTCTTGACACTAAAAGGTTTGAGAACCACTGATCTGGTTGACACTGTCAGAATTAAAATAATGTTGCTGTGTGTACCCATTCATTCAGACTTTCTGGTACAGTAACACTTGGGAACACATTTGGAAAGAAACTCACTGGCAATTACTATGACATGCCCACAATAGGAACGCTTTAAGTTCTGATTTAGAGCCCTGCGGTTTGCATGTGGGATCATGTACTGTATACAGTACAGGGTCATTAAGACTCATCAGCCTAAAGACCTCTATAAGTAAGTTAATTGCAAATAAGAAATATGAACAGCTACCATATTTTATGCAAATGATGAGGTATGGTTAGAAAAGACGAACGGAAGTGGCAAATGATTTTTTTTTTACAAATGTTTTAATGTTCCAAGTCGGAAGTCAGTTAAAATGACTTCCAACTTGCAGACATTCAAACTCTTAACAAGGGCTTGTTTATTGGACAAGGTTCCAGAGAAGGTTCAGGTTTTTAGTTAGGATAGAAAGGATAGTGGGTTTTAGGTCAGTTTAAATGTAATTTGTCTTGTCTGAAATAATTCGTTTATTTATTGTACATTGTACATGACTGTCATGTTATGATATGTAAGTTATGTGTAAGAGAACCACAATGGAAATAAGTACTGGACTTTGTTGTGTAATTTCCTCGAATTGTTTTAACTTGTGTTCCGACTTTTCAAATAAACTAAACTAAACTAAACGCTCTTAGACCATTTTTGGTCAATAATGAAATTAGCATAGTGACCTTTACTCCTGTCACCTTGCCCAGTAGTAATCATTTTGATCTCTGATGTGTGTATCTACATTCTATGGTCAGATACAATTATCAGGTCCAATTGTTTTCACAACGTCAACTGACGTGAAATGTGCCAGATTAGCTGGTTCATTTTTTGTGCTATTGGAAACGGGTGAATAGAAATTTCCCATGGGATTAGGAAACTAGGAATCATAAATCAAACGTTTCACATCTTGTAACATTTGTCAACAGTGGTTCTTCTTACTAATCCAAAGATGACACTGGTTCTAATTAATGTGTCCCGGATCACATTGTCTTATTCCATAAAATTGTGAAATCCATCAGGCTAGCTGCTAGGCCAACACCAGTCGGAAACTAACGGCTAATTTATGTTGCGTCGTACAATGCCGCTGTGGACCGAAAGTAATAAATAATGTGTTGCATCCGCGACATGTTGTGAACGTTTAGATCGGCTATTTTCGGCCCACAACACCGTTGTACTGCAATGTAGTGTCCAGCCGGGACCAGCTAACTCCTTTTTCAGTTTTTTTTTTTTTTCCATAAATCAACGCTATTGAACCCCCTCTACATCTGTGTAATTTTTTTAAAAATAATAACATATGAAAAGTATTAAAAAGCGCCTCTGACGAAAACTCCTAACTCCATTGGACCCTCAAACTGTCCGTCAAAAACAAACAACTCCCCCCTCCTCTCAGGCTCTCGAGAAGCTCTGTATGAGGCAGACAGGGAGAAGATTTTTCAATGCTTTTGGGAGAACATAAACTGGGAAGAGAAGAGAATGTATGTGCAAGGTTTGATAGATGTCACCCCAGTAAAGAGGAGAAGGGTGTCTTCACAAAGGTCATCTGCTCGTGTTTTCTTTTTAAATGTTAATGGACAGAGAATGAGTGTGTGCAGGAGTTTGTTTCAAACATCTCCAAGAGCTCAAGGAGATCATGCCAAAAGACTTTCACAGCTTTTATGACAATCTAAAGCACTAAGAAACACCCACCACACACACGCAACACACAACACACAACAGTGATAATAAAATGTTGATAGGTATATGATAGGTAAATTCAACTGTGGTTGTTATTGTTAGTGCAGTAGGCTACATATTTGATAGGCTAAAGATTCTATTTTTCATGAATGTATTTTGTATTTATATGCCATTTTTTTTTATTGTTGGTGTGCCATGATCGCTTTTGTTAAATACATGATTGAGTATTGAGGCAGAATTGTTTGTTGCACTCAACTGTAGAAGAACAACAGTGGTAACAGTTAGATCCATGGTTGTTTACAATGCATGTTAAAATAAAAGTTGTTTAAGTACAGAATTCAGCTTGATCTATAGTATATGAGGATGGCGCTCACCATAAATAGCTGATCTCCAAGCTCACAATGCGTTGTGATGTGTTGTGAGCTTTGAGATCCATTGCCAGCTGTTCTTATCAATGATGGACAAAACCTCCTAACTCCACTTGCACTGGATTTGGGTAAAGTGGTGATAATATAATGACACATGCAAGTATCTGATAATATATAAAGTCACAATACCAAGTTTGATGAGGCAGTATTGCTTTGTTTTAAAAATACAAGGTTTTCTTCATTTTCTGAAAAATTTATATTTTGTTTTTCATTTCCTGAACAATTACCATTTTGGATTTAGCTGGTTCCGGCCGAACAGCAGAGATATATTAAAGCAAACTTTTTTTTAACTCCGATCTGTGCTTCTTGGGGTCCCTGGAACAACATATTTTTTAGATGGGGGGTCCACGGCCAAATACATATGGGGGGTCCTTGACATGGAAAAGTTGGAGCACCACTGATAGGATTTAGAAAACATTTTTAGATATGAATTTGGCCGCGCACCCCCATCTCAAAATGTTTTGCCCCAGGAGCAAATATTTGAGTTACAAATTAATTTGAATGGGTTAATGGAGAAACATATTTGGTAATTCGCCGTCACTCTGGAATATTGCTCTGTTTATCCTCCAGTTGTTGTGTCATCTCTGTGTGGTTGTTTGTGCAGATGCTGGGTCCAGGAGGACTGTCCATAGAGTGTCCAGGTTCAGTATATCATTGCTGTCGGGGGGAAACCTTGTATGTCCAAAACCGTTACTTTTTCAATGGTTTCAATGTAGTTATTATTTAGTCACAAGCTCTTGTTAATACTTTTCATTGGTTTAATATTTATAAAACCCACAGACATAGACTTAAAGCTGCACTGTAACTTTCCTCTTTTGAACCCGGTTTCCTGCGCAAGTGCTGAAATCTTTACCATTGAGTTAATAGAGCCTGCCTGCTTGCTCAGGGGATAAATTGAATCCTGACCATCAGGTCAAAATTTGTGTCAGATCCTGTGTCTAGGTGAGACATGACCTTTGACACGATCTAAATGTCTCAATAGAAGAGCAGGGAGACAAAATACAACCAACCCAATTGTATAAGTTATATTGTGTAAACATACGACTCTACCATACAGATTGGAGAAAATTACATAATTATTCATTAAAAAAAAGTTACATAGCGCCGCTTTAATCACTTTGACTTAAAAACAAAAAAAATAGCAAAAATAGCAGATCTCAAAGCTGATGTGACACGTCGTGAGCTTGCAGATCGGCTATTTTTGCTACTTTCGTGTCACACTTTTGTATGACGAAATAGGGCATTCATTTATGGAAAAACATAAAAAGTTAAAATATGGAGATACAAGTTTTCCGCCCCACACCGGCGATATTTGGTGAGTCATCGTCACTCTTGGCGTATTGCTGTGTTCAGTTGTTGTGTCATCTCTGTGTGGTTGTTTGTGTTGAAGCTGGGTCCAGGAGGGCTGTCTGTCTATAGAGCGTCCATGTTCAATATATATGATTTATTTGAGTTGGTGACACTGAGTCATCGCTTTCTCACACAGGGCCTGTCGAAGCCTCCAGACCCAAGAAATACATTAAGTGAATGGGTGTTTGTGTTCCTGTGTTCCTGTGTGTGTGTGTGTGTGTGTGTGTGTGTGTGTGTGTGTGTGTGTGTGTGTGTGTGTGTGTGTGTGTGTGTGTGTGTGTGTGTGTGCGCGCGCGTGCGTACGTGCGCGTCTCTTTCACGTACACAGACCACATACAAACAGAAAGTACATTCCAAGCGATCAGCGATGACATCAGTACCATGAGTTTATCATTTCCAAATGTTTTCACAGAGAAACCTTTGTGTGTCACAACGGCAACACAACACAACACAACACAACACAACACAATGGTATGCTGACTCAAAACAATTCCCTTTACAAGGATGAATGATGCAGCGTGGGAAATCCATTGGTCAGACATGACGGTTGACAGCTGTCCAGTGAATATGAAACACTTTCCAACAGAGGAGAATGTTACTGTTACTGCTACTTTCTTCACCTCTATTACTTGTAACTGTTTAGAGTAAAAGGAAAAGTGAACGTTGGAACTAATGAGATTTGCACACCTGTGTTGTCTTTCGTCATACCATTATAAATATTATTACCAAGTTTTGCCTCTAGAGGAGTTTGCTGTCTTTTCTGAATCACTTTCAACCTGGCGTCCCTATTTTAGGCCTGTCATAGGCGAATGGTTTAAAAAATGTTCACAAATAGATGTTAGACTATTTTCGCCATTGTTGCGTGACACAGTCATACGACAAAGTATAAAATAGGGCTTAAGTGGTTAAGCCTGATTTACTTCATCATATAACAAAGCATAAATTAAGCATTATTGTTCTAATTCATTGCTTCCCTGTTCTTATCTTCTGCATTCGATCACAGCTGATAACTGGCTAAACCTCAAAGTGTTTCAAGCTTTCAAACAAATCATCAATGACAACACATTGACCTGAGGTTACGTCGTAATTTGACATGTAGGTCAGTGACCCCAGCTCTTATTGTACTGCCATTGTTTAGTGATCACAACAACCTCATAATGGTCATGCTTATTCATTGAACCTTAGCGTCAGCACTGGAGCAAGAATATGCACTCTCATTTCCTCATGAGAGTTACTAATACCACCGCTGACTCTTATAGCGAACGAGTATTTTAGTCCAAAGTTTTGAGAAGGCTCTTTTTTCACCTTATGACAGGAGTTTAGAATGGTACTGTAAACTTCCAGCGCCTACCACAGCCTCTTCTACTGTCCATTGATCTGCTGATCTCGGGGGAAGAGATTTGATGTTGAGGGGAAAAAGGACGGGGCTAGGGACAGACCCCTGGGGGACCTCGGTCAGCTGAAGCAAACAGGGTTTTTAACTCTTCCAAGCTGTTTCTCTGCTGTATTTTGAAATATATGGGAGTGGATTAGTGGTGTTTTTCCTCCACACTGAAGCATGACAACCACACAAACCACAGAGAAATGTTTGACATTACCAAGTCATGCCATTATCATTATGAAAATCACTTTGGAATGTCAGCTTTCAAATGTCTTGATGCTTAAATTGATGCTTGGGGAGATGATACACAGCAGTGATGAGGTGACCTTGTATTTGCACATCAGGGTTTCGCATTCATCAACATTTTGCATGCAAACACATCTGCGTGTAAACCATGTGGTGTGTGTGCATCCACTGCAGACATGTGGCAAAGAGTCCATTCATCCACTTCTACTAGAATGTCCATAAACTTTGTCCTTCCCGGGATTTGAGCCCGCAACCGAATTGTCTACAGCTCAGCCAAGAAGCTCAGCTTTTTGGGGGGATTATATATTGGGCTTATGTTATGAGTAGGCCTACTATTTGTCAACCAGTAGGGGTCCTACCCGACAGCAGGGTCTACATTTCTCAATGGAAGAGTATGGAGACCACCTCCAACCACTATTGTATTAACATACCATTTAAATTTGATAAAATAACATTTTATTCATTCAAATCATTTCCAGATTGCAGCCCTAAAACCAGCTCTGACCATGCATAACTTTACAGTACAGAAGACTACAGTACACTGCGGTTGTATGTAGGGATGCATGCTATTGACATTTTCGCCAATATCCGATAACCGATTAATTGCATGGGTCAAATTGATCGATACCAATACCGATATTGCAGGTTTCCATTAGGGTTTACCTTACTGATAACTGTACAGAAAAAAACTGTGCTTTCTTATTACCTGAATTATTTGGCCTTCTGATTAACACGGCACTCTGTTTCCAAGTGTCTGTTTTCACTATGGAGATGAGCACATATTAGTTCAAACGACTTGAAAGTGAATAAAGTTTTTACAATTTCTTTGCTTTTATTTGTTCTACAGGCAGCCCCTTTTGATAGCTTCTGATTTTATCTGCCGCCTTCAACATCACAAAACAAGGCTTTTTTTCAGCTTCACAACCTTGTCGATCAATACTCAACAGAATATTGGGATCATTTTGATGTCAGCCAATACCGATAACATCAACGATATATCATGCATCCCTAGTAATATCTTCTCTTAGAATCCCCCCCTGCTTGCCTAGGATGAGCCTACAGTATATAGCCATGGTATAACGTGATGGAATCCAGCCCAGTGCTGTTCTTCTGAAGCTGGTCTGGAGTCAGTTAATGCTTTGTTGTGTGTGATGTGAGCGAGGCCAGTCTGTTGTATGATCCTTCTGACGCACACTGTCTCATCTTTCATGAGGAGACGTTTTCTTTTCTTTCTTTTTTTGGACAAAGATCATGTGATTCTCATTAAAAATAAGCTGACTGTTATAACTCTGAGAATAGCTTTTGAAAGGGAGTCACTGTACTCTCACTTTTTCTACACAGTAAAATCCTCAGTGTTAATATATCCGTTTGTAACCCAAAGAGAGTACAAATGGGGTCCATGTGGTTCCATTTTGTTCTCTCTCTGGGTTAAAAGAACACTCAGGATTTTACAGTGTAGTGAAGAAGGCCCCGGGGTTCTTGGAATTGGACCATGGCATCAGAGAGGAGAGAAGTACCAGAGCTCTCAAATATTCATATAAATAAACTTTATGAGGTGCAAAGCAAAGACTAACATTCTCAACAGGGTTTCAGTAGCTTCCTCATCAGCTTTTGCTTGCAGCTGAAATAAAAAAGGCCCTTGTGCTCTTGTACCCTCCGATAAAAATAACTTTTCTTCATTGCAGACTGACAGATTGTCCAGAAGTATGCTTGGCCTGTGGAGAGGTCAGAGTAGTCTGTTATGACTCCCCAAATAGGGATTCATCATTAATCGATTAGTTTATTAAATAATTGATTATCAATCTTTTTGAATAATCGATTAAGTCGATGACTCGATTTGTTTGATTAACTGTTGCACCCCTAGTACTTTTATGAGGCCCAGAGGCATTCACAGCTCCCCGCCTCTTCTCCACCACAACAGAGCGATGTTGACCTGCCTTTATCCTAGCAGCTCATTCCACTGCTGCGCTCCTCCTAAGCTGCTCAGGATGACAGTCTGTGTGGGCTACACAGCGTTACACATGGATAAATTAACACTGAGGATTTTGGCTGATCATATAAATGTATATTTTAAAGATATTTTGTGGTGAACTTAAGGAAATGGCTTTGTCCTCCAAAACAACATACTGTACAATACACTATCAGGTGTCTTACTGGGTCTGACAGAAATGATTCTATAGATGTGACAGTCAATCCAAAAGGCCTACAGGAACCACCGTGAAACCAAGAGCGACAGACAGGTCCATTTGGTTCCATTTGTACACTCAGAGTTACCGTCTTTCCATTCGGAACCCCCTCAAGGAACCAAATGGTCCCTGAACCCCACTTTAAGAACCACACAGGAAAGGTTCCTGTGTCTCTGCAGAGTCCAGTCCTCTCCCAGCACCATGTGGTCCCTGTCCATTCACATGATGAATTCCTGCAGCATATTGAGACAGAAGGAAGGACGAGAGGGAGCTCATGTTAATGGGTCTCAGTTGCACAAGTCTTAAGTCTGCACATTAGAAACAGAAAGTCCCATCTGTTATAGCTTCTCGACCGGTTTGAGACAGTGTGCTTGTATGTTCTTTGTTGTATTTGTCCCTTCATATTTTCTAAACTTTATCCATGAAAGGGTTTCTGAGCATGCTTTCTCTGTCATGTTCCATATTCAACATGTTCACAAGTGGATGATGCTACCTAGTAAAAACACAGTCTTGTACCATAGTGACCACTGAGTATCTGTACAGGATTGGGCTGCTTTTAAAACACATCAACATTGGATGTTTAACCACTTAAATCCTATATACTTTGTTGTACGTGAAATTGCGGCAAATGTCTGCCGAAGGTTTGCCTATTTTTGACAAATGTTCACCAATTTCTTAAATGTTTTAACTGAATTGACACTTTGTCAAGTCCCACCCGTGGTCCGGCCCCTCTTCTCACCCATTGTTTGCTGTTGCTGCTTGGGTGGACAAAAATCCTCTCTCTCTATTCACTACCATGGAAAAAACGTGTTTTTCAGTTGCCTCGTATATTGATATTTAATGTTGTCAATTCTTATTCTAAACTTGGTCTCAGCCAAAAGGAACATCTGGGACACTAGGGTTCATGTGGTAAAGAAGGGGAGAGAGTGTACTTGTTTGTATGACAATTAATCATCAAGTAAAATGTCACGATGTTGATAACCTATACATTACATGTGTCTAACATGTATGTGTCTCTGTCTCTGTGCTGTGAATCAGGAACTGGTGTGCGTACGTGGTGTCAAAGACAGTCAGCTGTGTGGTGGAGGATGGGGTGGAGACATACGTGAAACCAGACTACCATCCATGTACCTGGGGCAACGTGCAGTGTTCACGTGTAGTCATGTGAGTATATACCCTACGTTTTACACGTTACTTTCAAGACGTTTTGAAAATAACAGGCCTACAAGCTCACAACGCGCCGCTTGTAGATCGGCTATTTTCAGCTGACTCTTTTATGCTATGTTGACTAATTTAGTTGGGGGCTCCCTCAAGGACCCCACCTTGAGAACCACTGCCGTAACACACACACACACACACACACACACACACACACACACACACACACACACACACACACACACAGACACACACACACACACACACACACACACACACACACACACACACACACACACACACACACACACACACACACACAGACACAGACACAGACACACGCACACGCACACACGAAGAGACACACACACACACACACACACACACACACACACACACACACACACACACACACAGAAACACACACACACACACACACACACACACACACACACGCACACGCATGTACACACAACACACAAACACCCACCCACAACACACTTATACGTTTACATGCACACATAAAGAGACATTGTACACACATGCAGATACTGTGTTCAGGTGTGCGGGCACACATATGTAAAACATAGGCACCACACACAGCCACTGTTAAATCCACACACACACACGCACGTACGTACGCACGCACACGCGCACACGTGCACACACACACACACACACGCACACACACACACACACACACACACACACGCACGCGCACACACACACACACACACACACACACACAGGGTTCCATAAGTAATGAGACGTAGTTCCCTCCAAGCACCACAAACAGCGCACCACAGGAATGACTCCTGAGAACCTAGTGGAATACTAGCGATGCTCGTTTTTCATTTTTTTCCCCATTCCATTCCACAGCCACCATAACCCAGTTGTGTGTCTTCATTCTTTCTTTCTGTGTGCTCTCTCTCTCTCTCCTCATCTCTCACACTGTGTGTGGAATGAGCCCAGCCCGCTGAGCCCAGAGACACACGCACCACTGTAAAGCATATTCCTGGGAAATGTGCGACGTCCTCTATAATGGGAAACCCAGAATATTCTGCGCTTCCATTTGGCTTCTACAAGGGCCGGGCAATATGACTATTAGACCAGCGGTTTTCAACCCTTTTCATATCAAGGCCCATTATTAATTCGGCATTTGAGCCACGGATTCACCATTTGATGAGATTTAGACTCTCAGACCCAAGACTTCTGTTGTCGTTGGATACTATTTTGTCCACAAGTCCATGCTGTATTGATGTGGTACCAATAGGAGAGATAGCAGGCAAACGCTGATCACAAATAACAATTCTTTAATTAAGTGAACAGATGTTTAACAATAATTTAACTCTGAGAGCGTAAAATGCAACCAAATGTAAGGGTCCATTTGGTTTCATTTTACGCTCTCAAGAGTTAAAGATCTATAAGGGTCCACTGGTGGTCCCCGGACCACTGGTTGAGAACCGCTGCTATAGACCAGCGGTTCTCAACCTTTTCTGGATCAGGGCCCACTTGAAATTCTCAAAAGCGTTCGCGGCCCACCCATCTGACCACTTAACGTGTTAAGTAGTCAGGCGGGTGGGCCGCATGCACTTTCAGAGCATGTGTGTTTTAATGACCAATCAATCGATTGTGTTGTTGGACCAATGAACTAAAACAACAACAAAAGTTTAAAAAAAATGTTTTTCTTTAACTCCTTGAAAATGTGTTTTCTTTGTGACAACGATAAATAGGAACTCAACATATACTTCGTTTTTTTTATATGAATGTTATAATTATTATCATTAAAATCTTAGTGTTTTGACTATTGTTTGGGGGCCCGCTTGCAATATCCCCAGGCCCACAGGTTGAGAATCACTGCTCTACAGATTGGTCAAACGTTTTGCAGCTTTATTTGACCTATCTAACATCTATTCTGTAGGCTAGACAATCTAGAGACGCCTGTCCAGCCAGCATTTCAGGTACCACTTGAACCCCAGCATCATTAACCTAAAATAGCAGATCTACGCATCGAAGATCTTGTGAGCTTGTACATCGGCTATTTTTGGCAAAGGTTTTAGTGTAGATGGAAGAAAGTGGTACAAGTACAGTTGCAACTCAGGTCGGTTTCAGTAAGACTAGAGGGTTGAAGTGATCAGCAGTAAAGTGCGCATCAAACGCCTGCACCTTGCTGAGGTGTGCACACTCTGCATTTACCCTCACAGATTAACCCATTCAATCCGGGAACGCATCTCTGTCATTTTAAGATTTCTTTGGCTATTAAAAAAAAATCTTTGCTTCTGGGGGTCCCTATTACAAAATACTTTGAGATGGAGGTCCGTGGCCAACATACATCATTTTGGGGGTCCTTGACATGAAAAACTTTTAGAACCACTGATATAAAATATTTTGTTCCAGGGCAGGGACCCCCAGAAGCAAAGATTTGAGTCAAAGATGTTTCAAAAATAGCAGATGTACAAGCTCATTGCCGCACCGCGCTATTTTTGAATAGCCAAAGTATAAAATAATGGTTATACTAAAATGACACAGATGCGTTCTCCGGTCTTTAAAGGAAACCATAGGACATCGTTTTGGCTTTTTCAACCCCCCAAAACCACAAGGTCGATGACAAAATGACAGCACAACAGAAAAATATACTGAGTGAGGAGACATTGTGGTGGTTCAGCTGTAGCTGACGCTCACTCACAGAGAAAGATCTTGACTCTGAACCCAATTTATTCTCTCTTTCTCTGTTCATTTACTGCATCTGAGAGCTAAATTAACTCATTTCAAATTCAGTGTTATTCAGAAGTGTACAAATTAAACCAAATGCACAGTTTCATTTGTATAGTCTCAGAGTTAAATGTTTTATAAATGTTTGTTAAAAAGTTAAAGGTCTATATTCCGATTAATTCCGGAGTAATTGTTCCGTAACAGGTGTCTCCCTATCGCAGAGTAAGCAGAAAGTAAGCAGAAAAACACATTTTCAGGTTGGGATACCAATTATTTATTTATTTTAAGGAGAGATAACTCCAAAAACATAATTTAGCAGCTACAATTTAAAGTGTTCCAGGAAGAGAGTAAGAGTTCAAATTTTTTGTATCCTCGCTTCTAATTTCACTTGTTCACCCAGGAGTTCTCTCTGCTATTTTCGCTGAATGTTTGCCCCAGAATAAGGATGCTATAGGGTTCAAGTGGTTAAATAAACACTGAGGATACACTACATACAGTCATGGTTGGAATGTGGTTAATGATCTGCTGTACTGCCATCCCTTCAGTCCCTTTGGTTATTCACTGGCCTGACCTGAACAATAAACCTTTAAAGGAAAGCCTATACTGTACCTTCCTCCCATATACTGTACAGCTTTCACTGCCTTCCCATGAGAGTTGGGGAGAATGGAGCCGTGGGAGATGAAAGAGCTGTGTGTGTGTGTGTGTGTGTGTGTGTGTGTGTGTGTGTGTGTGTGTGTGTGTGTGTGTGTGTGTGTGTGTGTGTGTGTGTGTGTGTGTGTGTGTGTGTGTGTGTGTGTGTGTGTGTGTGTGTGTGTGTGTGTGTGTGTGTGTGTACTTGTATAACTATACTTATGAGGGCCAGATGTCCCCATACTGTAAGTATGGTCAAATTTGAAAAATAGAAATTGTGAGGACAATGTTCTGGGTTCTCACAAAAAACATGGTTGCGTTATGGTTAAAATATGTTTCTTATGAACATGTAGAGGCTTACAATTACGAAAAAAGTTTCAGGTTATGGTTAGGATTAGGCATTTAGAGGCTATTTTAAGGGGTTGGGATTGGAGTTATGCCTGATTTTCGCGTTGTGATCTGTAGCCGGCATTCATAATATATTGATGTCCTCTCAAGTATGGTAATACAAACGTGTGTGTGTGTGTGTGTGTGTGTGTGTGTGTGTGTGTGTGTGTGTGTGTGTGTGGTGTGTGTGTGTGTGTGTGTGTGTGTGTGTGTGTGTGTGTGTGTTCTACCTGCTGAGCCCAGCCCACGGAGCTCTCACTGCTGTTCTGTCTGTTGCACAGCTGCTCTGCACATGTGTTTATGGAAGTGGGATTTAACTGCTGTAACTCGCACATACAGTAAAAGGTCATGATTTTGTGAGAGGTTATTGGACCTACAGTATGTGCGTGTGCGTGTGCGTGTGCGTGTGCGCGTGCGCGTGCGCGTGCTGGAGTGAGCATGCATGCGTGTTAAGGGATGCTGATAGGAATTCTTGGCTACATGGCATTACACACTGGGCCTGTCCATTGTTTATATTAATACACTATTTATACTATCTATAATCTCCCTAACTTTACACCACAATACATATATGGACATTTCGCCAACAAATAAAAACTAGACTAAAATGTTAGTGAGGTTGTTGCCAAGACGACGATGACGACGGGACAATCGTCCCGATTAAGGACGTAGCGTCAGCATGACGTCACCCTAAGATCATACGACACCATGTCCCACCTATTAAGCACAGCGGCAGGCGCGAGCGGGCGCCAGACCAGCTGTTGAGTAAGAACTGAAGAGTATCTGGAGACTTGGGATAAGATAAGGTAAGACCATACCTAGTATCCCACAGTCCGCTGAGCCGCTTTGAGCCTCAGCCCCAGACTATATACTGCGACAGTCATAATAAGGGCCCATAGCGCCTATAAGAATACAGTCCTTAACACATATCGAAGAAGTAACAGTACCTCCGTTACATTTGGTCCTCGACCCTTAGAGCCTTGCCACCTCGACTGATTGCAAGCGGTACCAGTAGCGCTTACCGAGATTAGTATACCGACCATCATAGGCAGACTAGATGAACACGGCGGTATACCGGGCGAGAGCCCTCGCCTCCGCCGCACAAGGAGCGGTCGCGGTGCCCACGGCACCTACCGTACAGCTCACTACGACCTCCACGACGATGCACCATATGCGACTCGCTGGAGGACATCTCGAGCAGACCTACACGGACCCTTGGACAAGCCTTTTTGTAGCCAAGGGCCAGGTGCCTTTCAGACAGGCCCTTGGCTGGAAGCCCCTCACCCTCCCCAACACCCCAGCCAAAGAGTATAACGACCTTGCGAGGTTTCTCCAGAGCGCCAGCAGGGAGATGGACGCCGGCAGGTACGATAGTGCCACCCGCGACAACCTCATGCGGGGAATTGTTATGAAGCTACCCTTTGTCGTCGCCACGATTGACTGGCGCCGTTATAAGAACGACATCGAAGACAGGGGGCACGTCATAGCCTTCGCCAACCTGGCGGACTTTGTGTCAGAGTACGCCAGACGGCGGACGTACTACGAGTCTGACATCTATGACCTCCGAGGCCACGCCCACTTCAAGGCCGCTGACGCCATGCTTCGCATGGCGTGCACGCACGCACGCACACACACGCCGCCCACCACCGTCACCCACGACCTGGACCCGGAGCCGTCCACCACGGGCTCCACCCTTTCCCAATGTCAGCCGCCCCAGGATCAACAAAGTGATCGTCCACACCAGGGCCTGACTCGCCGGGAGCTACTGGACGTCATAGAACTTTCAGCGAAGGCGGAACGGATTAATAGGCGCCTCCCACCCTCCACCATCCCACTCTTCGACGGCGACCATCTCGCCTATCTCCATTTCTTATCCAATATAGAGGCCTGCTCCGAACACATGGACGGCAGCGAGAAATTCGACCTCCTGTCTTCCCTCACGAAGGGTGAACCCCACCAGCTAGTCGAAGCCTGCCGAGTTGAGGACGACTTCAGCCCAGGAAGGGCGCTGCGAGCCGCCATGATCAAGCTCGACGACGCCTACGCGGACCACGATAACGTCCTCGAGGCCCTTCACATGAAGGCCCTCAACTGGCCCGAGTTGAGGACGGACGGAGACTACGAGCGCTTCGCCAGGTTCCTGCGGAACGTCAATAAGAAGATGAAGGCCGGCACGTGCGGCAACCTTAGACCTGGCCCCTCCAGCCTGCAGGGCATCGTCAGGAAGTTACCCTATGAGGCACAAAAGGAATGGTTCGGGCTCGAAGCGGAGGCAGAGTATGAGGACGCGAGGGTCACCTTCAATGACCTGGCCAGCTTCATGTCGAAATACGCCATACGGCTGGCGCTCGTGTCCACCTACGGAAGTCCACCAGTGGCCGAACCCCGGGCACCACACCGTGACTCCCCCAGCCTCCAGAGGGACACCCGACACCCGGACGCCCCTAGGATCAACAGAGGGTGTTACAGTTCCTATGATAGTCCCCGCGACCGTGGGAGATCCTCCCATGGCAACTGGCGCTCCAACTGGCGCTCCCAGGGCAACTGGCGCTCCACCACGGTCAGACGTGGAGCACAACCACCCGGATCCACAGTGTCCGACTACGTAGCCACCGGTGGCGTCACAGCACCTCGACAACCCAAGGCGTCCACCACCTTCCGTGAGCCCCTTCGGCAACGTCCCACCGACCCCACCGATGTGGGACGGAGACTTCTCAGGCCTGATACGGGCATCGATGCCATGTCCGAGCGGGTGGCCCGGCAGGCTCAGCAAGTCGCACGGCTGACGACCGCCACGATGACCCAGTTCACCGCCATGGCGGGACCTACCAAGGTTGAAGACAACACCCAGAAAGGCGATGCCCCTCTCGGATCGTGTTTCCCAGGCGCCGCCCCCACCAGCCATCAAGCTGCGGGGCCCGTGAGCGAACCCACTGGACTTGCAGCCGAGGGTGAGACGAAGGCGATCACCCCTTGGACCCATGATTCCACCTCTGTAGACGCCGGGACGACCAAGCTCGATCAAGGCCCCGCCGCCGACGCACGCACTCATCGACTACTTACAAGCAGTCGGCAGCCATCAGTCCAGAGCAACTGCCCGGCCGATGAGCCCGGGGAGTGTACCGTACTTGCTCTACGCACAACTATACCAGCTAGCGCAGAGCCGAGCCTGGACCCCACCCTTACCGCAGAGCCGCTGCAGCTTGCGCTCCGCTCACAAGAGACGGAACAGCAGCAGCCTATAGCTGAGCCCGCAGTCATGCCCATGCCACACAACCTAGGAGACGTCCCTCCCCACTCTAGCATCAAAGTGCCGGAGACGCCTCCCCCTCCATGGGGGAGCACACGAGAGGACGGCAACGGTCCTCCACTCCCAGACGATGCCGGGAACCTTACTAACGAACCCCCTACAGTTACTGCACCATCTGCTACACAGACGGTCCAGGGGGGAGAAGGCCCACCAGTGGAGACCCAAGAGCTGAAGACATCGCCATTCTGTGGCTTAACAGTCTGTATACCCGAGCCTGCCCCGCCAACAGAGTTTAAGGCATACCAAGAACTCCTCAGAACTACTGCATCACCCTTAGCAGAGATGCAGGGGGGGACAGACCCTCCCTCCTTAAAATCGGAGGACTATCGCAGAGCAGAAGCAGTCATCCTGAGACGCATCCAGGAGGAAAGCTCCCCAAAGGAGTTAAACACATCCTGGTTAAGTTACCAAAATACAAGCAAGCTACGCAACCTAGCGCCAGAGTATCACGCAGGTCTACTCAGAGTAGGAGGCAGACTCCGTCGATATCATGACCTGTACTACGGAGCAATGCACTCAATCCTACTACCCCACTCTCACCCGTACACCAAGCCCATCATCCAAGAGTACGACGAGAGGTTAAATCACCCAGGAACAGAACGGGTCTTCGCTGATTTACGAAGGAAGTACTGGATACTAAAGGGGAGGGAAGCCGCCAAGAAATACCAAACCAACTGTTTCCAATGTCGGAGATGGAAGGGAGAGGCCGAGATTCCCCAAATGGCCGACTTCCCAAACTCCAGCCTGAGATCGATGGACCCGACGTTCTACCCCACCGGAACGGACTGTTTCGGACCAATGACTGTGAAAATCGGTAGGAGGACAGAGAAAAGATGGGGGATTATATTCAAATGTCTCACCACTCGTGCAATCCACATTGAATTCCTCACAAGTATGAGTGCAGACCCTTTCCTCACGTCACTCCGTCGATTCATAGCTCGCAGGTGGAAGCCCCACGAGCTCTGGTCCGACCGAGGCACCCTCGGCTTTGTTACCACGGCGTTCTATGCCACCGTGACTGCACATTGCAGTCACAGGCTCCTCCTAAGCTCCCCCCATAGCTACACCGTTGCACCAGCTGCGTAGCACATCCACCCACATCGCTCGGACCCGACGGAGATGCAGAACCAGACGATGTCCTACGAATCCCCTCTCCCGACCAAGTACTGGAACGAAGAGGAGAGCGCACCCACCTTGCCCGACGTCCGTCAGCCTACACCTCGTAGAGTGCAATCAATCGTGGCAGAACAGCACAACAACGCAGTTCACCCACGCGAGACCAAACCGGCTCTCTTGCCGATCCGGCACGTCAGAGCCCCCAGCCCGAAGGGAGATGAAGGCCTAGCGCACCGACACGACGGCTCGAAGAGGGGCTCACAGAGTCCTGTCAGCCCGACTTACTCTACTCAACTAACCATCTGGTCGATGGGCTCAACCAGGTGGTCCTATGCCACAGTGCGATGGAAATGGACGCTAGAACGGGTATGGTGTGCAGTGAATGCCTTGCTGTATCTCTGACACTCCAAACCGGGCAGAGAGCACACGCACAAGTCTTCTACCCTCCACCATCGAGAGGAAATCAAAATTAAGACTAAGGAAATAATAATGAACATCGTCGCCCGGCGAATGGTGACAGTATCCTGCCACCGGGGGAGTGTTGCCAAGACGACGATGACGACGGGACAATCGTCCCGATTAAGGACGTAGCGTCAGCATGACGTCACCCTAAGATCATACGACACCATGTCCCACCTATTAAGCACAGCGGCAGGCGCGAGCGGGCGCCAGACCAGCTGTTGAGTAAGAACTGAAGAGTATCTGGAGACTTGGGATAAGATAAGGTAAGACCATACCTAGTATCCCACAGTCCGCTGAGCCGCTTTGAGCCTCAGCCCCAGACTATATACTGCGACAGTCATAATAAGGGCCCATAGCGCCTATAAGAATACAGTCCTTAACACATATCGAAGAAGTAACAGTACCTCCGTTACAGAGGTACTAGTGGAGAAGAGATCCAGTAGAACTAAGACAAGTCATTTTATGGTTGTTTGCGCTCGGGTGTTATGCTCTGAAAATAGCAGATCTACAAGCTCACAACGCGTGCACCGCGGTGTGAGCTTGTAGATCGTCTATTTTCAGCATGCAACCAAGTGTAAAATCAGCCATTACAACGCCATCAATGGAATTTTATTCAAAAGACTATGACTAAAATTAATCAAAATGTACTGTCAAAATGTACACTGCCCCAGTCACTGGTAGGCTTGGTGCTGGTGGTGATTCCCTGTAACCTCAACACTTTGTCTCACTGTGGCCTTACTGGCCTTAGAGCTTTGAGGCTGAGGATGTGATTTCAATACCAGACGTGGCTCATACACCCATTTGGAGAAAAAAAAAATACCTCAAATATTTCAACAAACAGAGAATCCATTTTCTACCTCACCGACGTACCAGTAGTTCCAGAGGTGCTAAAATCCACCCCAGACAAACCTATGAAAACATTCAAGGACTGGTCCTGTTGAATATTTGTAGACTTAGAGGGCCAATCTTAGTATGGTTAGGGGGTCCGAAACAAAGCTGCTCTACTAGGACTTTGTTTACATATTGATTTTTCTGGAATTATTTATTTAAATTTTATTAAAGAGATCTAGACTTAATGTTTGTAAATGATGTTAGCATTATGTCAAACAGACCTGTATCATATCATTTGTTCCCACTAATCAGGAGTAGGGCATCCCTTCAAAAGAACTACAGTGAGGTCAAAGTAGTCATAGTTGTGGGACGACAGCATATTAGCAATGATATTTGGACTACAGCTACACTACAGATGCTGGGTTTCATGTTTACCCATTGGCCGAGTTAATTGGAACCACTAAATTGTTTTTCTTTGCACTCCATATATTTGACTATTTACCCTATCTTTGTTGACAGGGTAAATGCCATTTACTCTGATCTCACACTTGATGAGTCGCTTTGGATAAGAGTGTTGTTAAATGCCTAAATTGTAAATTGATTTGGGAATGTACATGTATCATAGTCTTTCCTCAATTGTCTGTCAGTAGTAATTTACTATACTGTAGGCTATTAACTCATTTTGGATAAAAAAAAACCTATTTTCGTGACTTTTTCTGCTGTCCTGAACAATGCGCATGTCACAAATATTCAGACATACATTTTGAGCAGCTTTTTGTGTTGACTTTCCGATCATTAGTGCTTTCCCACTGCTTTCACCACTGTTACTGGTTTTCAAATTATTATTTTTATCAGAGTGTGTGCAAATGGAACCGAATGGACCCGTAAGGGCGGGTCCATTTGGTTCCATTATCACACTCTCAGACCATTTGGAACCTCCTCAAGGAACCCTGAGGGTCCCCCGACCACACTCTGAGAACCACTGACCTTAGACTATACGTCATTAAGCCCTACTTTAGCCGTGTTGAGCATGGATAGGTAACCATGCCGAAAACCCAGGCGTGGGCACGGTTTAATCCATTCCACACCGAACAGCACCGAACATGTGCATAGATGGAAATGCAATTGGAACAGTTCTGAACCATTCTCAGAACCGTTCTATATGCTGTGGAAAAGGCCCGTTAGTGTCTCCCCTACACCGTCTCGCTCTCAGCTCTTTATTTACCTTGTCTGTTCTATTAATGTCTAGTCTGACCGCTCTCCCTCAACACTATTGCTTCCATTCCGGGAATGTTATGTTCTGGACCAGCTTCAAAGGCGAAGCCGTGTGTAATTTTCATTTGACCCTAAAACCTGCACACTTAACTCTTACCCATAAATGCTAAATCACAAATCAAATAATCTACGTCTAAACCCTGACAAAGCTAACCCTTAAGTGTACATTAATTACCCCAAAACAGCATGATAAATGATTTTCACATTTCTTGTCCTTTTTTTAATAATATTTTTTTTTACTTAGAACGGAAAACAACTGTTTATTACAGGAACTCTGTCGGGGCGTGCCAGACTCACACGTGCATGCAATCAGAGGCAGCAGTGTTTTCGTGTGTTTTGAAGTGAAGGTTATGAAGGATTTCACTCGGGTCTCAGGGATGAGATGATTGGGGTAAGACGAGATCAGCCCGGCATACCAGCCATGCCGGTGGAGGCTCTCACAACAGAGCGGCGAGACGAACACATGGCGCGGCCGTGGTGATTTACATGAGTTCTGGACAGAACGAGAGCAGATGATGATGAATTATTTGCTAACACGTTGTGGTCTGAGCAGTTTCCCCTGCTGTAAATGATTTGGTCAAGGTTTGGGTTGTGTTTGAATACCAATGACTAGAGTTACCTCACACCACCCTGCACATAGTCTGTCTGTGTTTACGCTTCATATCGTTTGCTGTCGGTTGGAAACCTTGTAAGTCCAAAACAGTTCCTTTTTTCTTATTATAAAAACAAAAACGATTCAAAATAGTAAAAATAGCCGATCTACAAGCTCACAACGCCTTTCATCGCAAGGCGTTGTGAGCTTGTAGATCGTCTATTTTCACTACTTTTGTGCGACACACTTGTATAATGATAGGGCATTAATTTACACAAAAAAAGAAATGAAATATGGAGATACAAGGTTTTTGCTCGATAGCAACAAAATCCATTGCTCCAAGGTTAGCAACAAGCAATTTTTTAAAAATAAAGACACCCTCAAAAACACCCTCAAAGGTACTACAATTATAATGAACCACATAAGCCCTATACACTTAGTTGACCGGTCCGGGTACCCCAGGAACCTGTACTTGGCCCCCCTCCTTCTTTCCATTTACACCAAATCTGTTTGCTGGAAAAATCGCCAAGCTCACAACATGTTGCGTTGCGACACATTGTGAGCTTGCTAGATGTGCTATTTTTGCTGATGTTCGCCTATTACAGTATGTCATCATGCCCAGAATAGGGACGCTAGGGTTCGATGTGGTTCAATGTGGTTAAGCAGAAAACACTGGTTATTCTGGCTTTGTGGCCTGTAATGTCTCTGTTTGACCAGGGAAAATAAACAGCGGCTCTACAAACATAGGCCCTCGAATGAGAGAAATAATTCTCTCATTCGAACTCAAACTGCTACATTGTCACTAAAATCTAAAATAGAACAGGAGTAACAGGATACTATTGGACATCACAAAGCCTACTTTAATTACTTTAACCATCACTAGATGTATATTATTCAGAACGGCTCTTGAGCAGTACAAGTTCATCAAGGATAGTACCATGCTCCTTCAAAAGCTATAACTGAAATCGTTGGATTGCTCAATCCATCGTTGCACAATGTAGATACAAGGTGTAGATACAAGCACATCATCTTATTTTGCAAATGTTTATGTTGTTACTGCTGCTATAAAATAGAATACAGTATAATACAAGGTATCAGTTGCTATTGCTTCTATAGTATATATAAACAAGGTATCGGTACATAATTGTTATGCCTTATTTGCACATTTATTTGTGTTACGCTGATGTTGCTACTGCTGCTATAGAAACTCCTCATAAGGCTTATTCTTATCTTAGTTGCTATAATTGTTATCGTCATGTTGATGTAGCACAGTATTTTGTGGACGTCACACACTTGAATTTCGCTGTTTGTATTGAGTAGTGACAAAGTCTTGATTCTCCCTGATGATAGACGTCACAATAACCGAACAATTGATCGATTGCATTGATCAATTTGTCAACGTATCGACAGATATGATTGATTGACTGCTATATCGATGTCCCCCTACAGGTACCGTACGTACATGAGGCCCAAGTACAAGGTGGCCTACAAGATGGTGACAGAGATGGAGTGGAAGTGTTGCCATGGATTCAGCGGAGAGGACTGTAACGAGGGTCCGGTCGGTGGCTCTGGGACCCAGATAGAACCCTCCAGACCCAGACCCCGGCCCGGACAGGGAGGCAGTAGTGGTGGTGGGTACATCCATATCCACATCACACTCACAATACCTTCACTGGCCAAATGGGTTTGCTCACATACATAAAGACATAACTCAACATACAGTAGAGAGATAGACCCTTATTGATCCCGCAGGGGGGAAATCAGCCGCCAAGAGGCAGCACAGCAGTTAGAGTTACAGAGTTACAGATACCAGAGTAAGAATAGTACTGTCGCAATACAAAGGTAAGAAATAACATTACAGAAGCACCATCAATAATGAACAGCAATATACAGTACAATAGTATACACATATACAACTAGCCTGCACTCTGCAGAACAAAACACAAGGTTACAGTGTCCTCATAGTATCCTGCCCAAAACACAACCCAGTATGTAAGCAAAAGGTATAAGTACACACAATTTACCCCAATATAATACTGTAGCCTGCACTGCAGAAGAAAAACAAAAGATTTTTGTTAAAAGGTTAAAGCACTACATACTGATCGTATTCATTGCTATAGAGTGTTTGTTCAATAACAGAGGTTCCCCCCGTCTCTCCAACTCTTTAATAAACAGAAAATACATTTTCACATGGGTTGCATTTTCAACCAATCAGGAGAGAGTACCCTTTTATCATTTTATATTGGTCCAGTTCTAATTTGACTGCTCATATCTTTGTGTATTTACTTCCAATTTCATTTGTTTATCCTGCATCCTTTAAGAGTTCTCTCTCCTCCTGATTGGATAAAATTGGCATCCCGGTTCTCAAAGTGGGGTCCAGGGACCCTCAGGGTTCCCTGGGGGAGTTCCAAATGGACCTTTACGGGTCTGCAACTCTGAGAGTGTACAAATGGAACCAAATGTATCCTTACGGGTCCATTTGGTTCCATTTGTACACTCTCAGAGTAAAGGCGGTCCTTGAAATGTAAAAGTTAGAGAATCTACCGATCTATATCTGTAATACTATCGTTGTCTGTGTGTGTGTGTGTGTGTGTGTGTGTGTGTGTGTGTTTAGGTGTGCATCCAGAACGAGGGGACAGTGACAAGATGAGACAGCTGGAGGAGAAGGTCCAGAGCCTGACCAAGGAGCTCCACAAGGTCCAGTCCACCATGAGGGGGATGAACGACCGCTTCACGGAGGAGATGAACAAACCGGGCGGTGGTGGTTCTGCTGGAAGGAACCCTGCTGACGCTGCCCAGCCGGCCATTACAGAGACCATCCACAGCATTCAGACCAAGCTAGACCAGCTGGATAACCGAACAATGGTCAGATGGCTTTCAGTGTTGCCATGTCCGCTTATTATAAGCGACTTTGGGCTTGTTTTTTTTACAAAGTTGCTTGTTGTCTAATGTTGTTTAAACCAGTGGCTCACAAACATTTTGGATGTATTTGAATATATAATATTTTTGAAACATTTGAACACAAATCTAAAACGGCTATTTTCAAATACCGATGCATATCGGTTTATAAAGTGCTAATGTGGCCCATTAGTCACTTCTTTTGGGCTTGTTTTCATAGATCTGCTTGCTAATTTCTCTCGCAAAATCTAGCAACGCTGATGCCTTCCGATTGTCTGTCTGTCTGTCTGTCTGTCTGTCTGTCTGTCTGTCTGTCTGTCTGTCTGTCTGTCTGTCTGTCTGTCTGTCTGTCTGTCTGTCTGTCTGTCTGTCTGTCTGTCTGTCTGTCTGTCTGTCTGTCTGTCTGTCTGTCTGTCTGTCTGTCTGTCTGTCTTTCTTTCTTTCTTTCTTTCTTTCTTTCTTTCTTTCTTTCCTGCATTTACGGGATGCAGTGGTGGCTCTGCCAGTTAATATGCTGACCTTTGCATTATTGTAACGGCTTAAACCCTATATACTTCATTGACCAGAGTCCCCCAAGGCTTTACTTGTAGATCTGCTATTTCATGCTGCTAGTTCATGTGGTTAAGAAATGCATCAGATAAAAGGTGAAGTACCAGCAGCAGCATTCCGTGTTTAGAAACACATCGTGACAAAAAAAACCCCACACATCTGGTGTTATGTTGGTATACAATTAAAAATTGTGTGCACAGCTACTTACTCCTAAGAGAATCAAGGAGATCCCTTCTTGATTTCTCCTGTTAATCCATTAGTACCGGGAACGCATCTGTGTCATTTTTTTTATTTCTTTGGGCTATTCAAAAATAGCAGATATACAAGCTCATAGCTTGTAGATCTGCTATTTTTGAAAAATCTCGAACATTTGTCCAAATCTTTGAATATACATGTTTTTTAAAACAAAATATTTTCAGATGGGCTATGAGCTTGTAATTTATTTTTTGGGTGTAAAAGAAATCTCGCCTGCCCTAAATTTAATTCCTGGGGATGCCACTGCTTGTATATCTGCTATTTTTGAATAGCCAAAGTATAAAATAATGGTTTAAGTGGTTACACAGATGCGTTCCCGGTCTTTATGGGTTAAATCCAGACATGTGGCTGAAGTGGAGGACAGCAGAACGGGGGTGCAGCTCTGTATACACAGTGATGCAAAGTGTTTCTGCTAGTTTGTATTCTTACCCCTGTGTAGTGTCTGATATCATGCAGAAAATTGGGTTCCAGGGAGCCCCAGCTGTCCTTGAGGGGGTCTCCAGCAAAATGAGGAACAGTTTAAACACTTAAAGCCCTATTTTATTTTCGAAAAATGTTGACAAATCTCACGGGAGGGTCCCTGTCAGAAACTCTTTTCAGAAAAGGGGGTCCGTGGCCAAATACATATCATTGAAATGAAAATGTTTGAGAACCACTGTCACTTAAGTATTGTCTGCATTGTCTCATTTGAGACAACCATCAGTTCCTAGTGCTGTACGTATGCATTATGCTTTCCTTTCCTCTAACCCAGGCCCATGACAAGACTCTGGTCAGCATCAACAACCATCTGGTGAATGGGAAGGGCAACGATCTGGACGGCGAGCTTGGAGGAGGTGCTAAAGGAGGAGGAGGCGGGGGCTTCAACTCCCTGAAGGAGGAGATTCTGAGAGAACTGGAAAGGAGGGTGTCTCTCTCCTGCTCTTCCTGCCAGGTAGCTGTCCATCCAGCTTCGATGACAGTTTACATTTGAAATACCATGAAAGGCATGTTCGGTACTAAGAGCCAGCAATGCAATGACCAAACATGAATATTAATAGCAGTCCATTAAAGCCTCACTATGTAACTTTTTTTAATGAATACATTTAAAGTTTGTCCATTCTGTATGGTAGAGTATGTTAATACAATATAACTTTTACAATTGAGGTGGTTGTTTTGTCTCCCTGCTCTTCTATTGAGACATTTAGATCGTGTTAGAGGTCATGTCTCACCTAGACACAGGATCTGACACGAAAGCAGGTCGACTCTATTAGCTCAATGGTAAAAATGTCAGCACTTGCACAGGAAACCGGGTTCAAATCCGGGGTAGAAGAGGAAAGTTACAGCTTTAATGTAAGGACCTGCACATGATCATTTGGACCCATTTTGTCAAATTTGCCCAAAATAGGGATGTGTTTCTACATTTCCCAAAAGGAAATGCATGTATTATATTCAGTCTGACCAGAATCAGGGATATAGCATTATTGCTTATTATTGACATCATTGCTAAAAATGAATGACCAAAAGGGGGATATAAATAAAAAAAATCTCCCCATCCCCCCAAATCGAACCCTGAGTAAAATGTAAATCATTGCTGTCGGGCAGAAACCTCATATCTCCATATCTCAACTAATGCCCTACTTCATCATACAAGAGTGTCACACAAAAGTAGTGAAAATAGCAGATTAGCTATTTTAAATCGTAACAAATAAATACAAATAATAATAAAGGAACGGTTTTGGACTTACAAGGTTTCCACCCAACAGCAACGAAATGAAGCGTTTGTAAATAATGTTCCAACAGGCGGGCGTGGAGGACCTGAGCAGGCAGCAGCAGGAGGACCGCGAGCGGATCCGGGCTCTGGAGAAACAGCTGAGCGCCATGGACGCCCGCTACCACAGCAGGCTGGAGGGCATGAGGCGGGAGGTGGTGCGCTCGCAGGGCTGCTGCGACACCGTCACCGACCTCAAGAACCGAGTCACCGACGCCGAGCGCAAGATCAGCTCCGCCTCGGAGAACTACGACGTCATCCAGAACCGCCTGGATAAGGCGCTGGGCGGCGCGGGAGGTGCAGGAGGAGTTGGAGGTGGAGGTGGAGGTGGAAGAGGCCATGGTGGCAGCGGAGGTGGAGGCGGAGGTGTCGGTGGGGGTGGTGGTGGTGGACGATTCACTGGCGGAGGTGGAGGGACAGGTAGGCCAATTATTAACTAATCGCCTGATTGCAGTTGTTTGAGATGATCGCAATTATTTTTGCATAATCGTCAGAATTGTTTACATTCATCTGTTCATCTGTTGAAAAATATGCAGATATAGCCGATCTACCAATTGAGCTTGTACAGTACATCAGCTATTTCTGCAATTTTTTCTAAGTAAAATGATTAAATGCAAGGCCTGTTTTGGCCATAGCACCTTATTTATTTGTAATTATTAGCAACAGTCATTGGCATATTTATGTTATTTTGTCATATCTGCCCTGTGTTTTCAAAGCCTTACAGAAATGTTCAAAAACATTAAACATTAAAAACTATTAAACCGTTAATCACAATCATTTGCACAACAATTAATCGTCAACCAACAATTTTCATGACTTTGTGACAACCCTCTAGGGACAGGCGGCGGCGGGAGGGACACGGACGTGGTGACGGAGGACCGGCTGGACGGCCGGCTGAGGGACCTGGAGAGACGGGTGAACGGCACCATGCTGCGCACCGAGGAGAGCTGCTCCTATGTGGAGAGCGACCTGAAGGACTACTTCCACCGGGAGCTGGGAGACCTGCGGACTGTCTTCCTGGACCGCTTCGACGACCAGGCCTTCCGCATCGGCGACGTGGAGTCGGACGTGGAGCTGGTGAAGAAGCGTGTCGGCGACCACGACAAGAGGCTGGCGCGGCTGGAGAACGCCACGGCGCTCCTCAACTGGAGGACGGAGGAGTGCGGATGCGGGGGAGGAGGAGGAGGAGTTGGAGGAGGGAGGGAAGGCGGGTCGGGAGGTGTCGGGGGCGGTAGCGGAGGAAGAGGTGACGGAGACAGAGGAGGAGCAGGGGGGACGGGAGGAAGAGGCGACGGAGACAGAGGAGGCGCAGGGGGGACGGGAGGAAGAGGCGACGGAGGAGGAGCAGGGGGGACGGGAGGAAGAGGTGACGGAGACAGAGGAGGCGCAGGGGGGACGACGGGAGGAACCAGGAGGCCGGGGGCAGGAGGGACAGGCGGCAGGCTGCCGGGAGCGGGAGGCGACAACACGGAGAAGAGTCTGGAGTGGAGGGTGGTCGCCAACGAAGATCAGATCCATCGCTTCAACACGCACCTCAAAAACCTCTCCGTGTCTGGAGACTCTCTGCTGGACAAGGTGGACATCTCTTGTTAAAATCCCTTTTTTTAATGATTTTTATTAATCTACTGTATGCCAGTGGCTCTCACTGTGGGTTCCAGGGACCCCCTTGGGTCCATGAAGGTGCCCTCAGCTAAATAATTGATAGTTAGGAACCAAATAGACACTTGTGGGTCTGTAACTGAGAGCGTACAAAAGGAACCAAATGGACCCATAAGGGTCCATTTGGTCCATTACGTTAAGTAAAAAACGTTAAGTAAAATTAACACAGAGGATTTGACAGTGTAGATTGGGGTCCCAGAGATATAAAAATGGTACCACATGGGGGGTCCGTGGGCTAATATCAAACCTGGGGTCCCTAAAAGGTTGAGAATCACTGATCTACGCTGTAACAACTGAATTGTGCCTCAGGAATCAATACAATCTAGCATTTTCTCATCTCCTTTCTCTTATCCTATTACGATGAAAGGTGGTCGACTTGAGCCACGACGTACGCAAGATCAAGGCGCTGACCGGAGACCACGGGGAGCACTTCAACCGCATCGTCACCGAGGTGGAGACGCTGGGGCACGACTGCGAGCTGTGCGGCAGGATGGAGGACGAGCTGAAGAAGCTGAAGAACCACACCCAGCACACCCTGGACCGCTTCGGGAAACGCATAGACGCCATCGGCGGGGTGGGCGGGGCGGGCGGGACGGGCGGGGCAGCAGGCTCGGGGCCTCGGGGGGACTTCTGCTCCCAGGTGTGCTCCACCCTGCAGGAGGAGGTGGTCCGGCTCAGGGAAGACGTGCAGAGATGTACGGGACAGTGTACGATCATACTGGATACACCCACGGGTTAGTGATCTACATCATCCTAGTTAGAATAGTCTGTCTGTCTGTCTGTCTGTCTGTCTGTCTGTCTGTCTGTCTGTCTGTCGGCCTGCCAACCTACTTTCCTCGCTCTCTACATGACTGTCATTCTCACTGTTCATTTGTGCTGTCTTATTAGTTCAACGTCTTTTCAGAGAATACGTTTTCTCAAAGCTAAACTGGTGGGCTCTCTTACAGGAGGTGGAGCTGGTGGAGCTGGTGGAGCTGGTGGTACCAGTGGTACCGGTGGCGTTCCGGGTAGAGAACCTGGGGGCGGACTGGACTCAGAGAAGTCCCTGGACGGCCACAGCGTGATCGGCGGAACCCTGAACAACCATCAGCTGAAGTCGCTGCAGGGCGAGCTGTCGGACGTCATCCTGACCTTCAGCTCCATCAACGACACACTGAAAGGCCTGGAGCACACCGTGCACAAACACGGCAGCGTCATCACCGACCTAGGTACCGTACTGTACCGTACGCACACCGCTTCTTCTACTGTTTGGTATTGGTGGTTATTGTAGCCACCAGGCAGTGATCACATCTCACCAGCATCACAGCGCACAACGCAAACAACACACACACGACGTGCGTGTGTGCGTTGTGAGTGTATTCAGCTCTCTCAACTCCCTTCATTCTTATTCTCAGACGCCCTCGATCTAATGGTTCATTTAGTGAACCATTCTTTTTAACCAGAACACTGTTCACTTTTCATACTTCATGCTCAGCATTGGTCACAGCTCTGTTTCTACAGCTGTGTGTGATCAAACTCCCTCCACCTCGGCAGTCTCCTCCTGTGCCATCCAAGTTAATTGTATGATTCTGTGGATTGTATGATGTTATCTGTGTATCTTAACTTGTGCCCTTGAAGGGTTCAATGTTACAGTATGTTCATGCAATAACTCTATATCTTACGCTCTGCTTCCTGGACAAGTTCCTGGACAACTGGACAAATTAGTGATATCAGATTCTGTGTCATGCTTACGCAGATAATCTGTAGTATCACAGGAGAGTCACACCGCTAAATGGTTAATTCTGATGAAAGTGTCTAACTGAAATGCTATGATGCAATGTGATGAGAGTGAAGATGAAAATGAGATAAGATAACCAATAGTACCCACCTCGCACTGCTGCACACACAGGAAACACCAAGGACAAGATCATCACCGAGCTGGACAAGATCCAGCAGGAAGTGACGGAGCACATCGAGGAGAGCCGCGACCGCCTGGAGGGGATGGACAGGGATGTGCGGCGCTTCGAGAGCACCCTGGTGGTGGAGATGGGAGACTGCAAGCGCTCAGGGGACGGCCTGGAGAAGAGACTGTCCAAGATGGAGGGAGTGTGTGGCCGACTGGACGGCGTTTCGGACTCCCTGCAGAAGATCAAAGACGGTACGGGGCACATAGAATTTAGTTGTAATTTCCTTTAGCCTGGTTTTGGATCAGAAGTTCCTGGGTTGGATTTGATGAAAATGTTTCAAAAGGTTTTCAATTAAAACATTCTCAAGTAGTGAGAATAGCATCTTCAAGTTCACGACACATCATAATGCGACATGTTGTGAGCTTGTAGCTCGGTACCTTTGCTATTTTTCCAAATTTTTAATAAGAAAAAGAAAGAAAAACAAAATGTTTGCCTATAATGACATGCCCAAAATAGGAATGGCCAGGTTTAGGGTGGTTAAAGATGTAATAGTCTGGGAGAAAAAGACCTGCACTCTACAAAAACTTTTAAGGAAGACTCCGTAGGCGTCGACAGAGACTAAGAAAATATATTTCTTATTTATTTTAACAAGCTCATAAAGTGCTCTGTGCTCAAAGTGAAAGGTGCCAAAAAGCAGAAAACTGTTCGGTCATAGAACCTTCGTCAGCGCTCACAGACAGTTGGCAGCTCAGGTGCCGAGGATCAGGGTCAGCAAGGCCACTAATAAAAGACATCACCACGGCGATGGTGGGGCGTGTGGACATAACATTACAAATCTTTGAGCACAGAGCACTTTATGAGCATGTTCAAATACATTTTTGTGCGAGTCTTTTTCTGCCAGTTTTCCTTTATGTTTTTGAGACCACCGCTGGATAATAGTGCGTCTAACATGCTTGACTCTGCAAGACAAAACAGTAATGAATGGGTGATGATGAAGCAGGGCTGGGCGATTAAAATCAATATCACAATTATTTCAAACTTTTGCCTCGATTGCGTTTAACGAATGATTATTTAAATAATAGTGAAAATAGCCAATCTACAAGCTTGTAGATCGGCTATTATTTTTGTACGACCACCATTGTACAACAAACTATAAAATAGGGCTAATAGTGGTTAATCAGACTAATCGATTTAGTTGATAAACATTTATTTATTATTTTACTTTTTTGCCTCGATTTGTTGATATCTAAGAAATATAAAAACGTGCTTCTTTCTATTCGATTAATGCTAAATTAAGTCAGTTATTATTGGTTAAACATTTTGGTTTTGATATATTGATATACAAATAATTCGGTTAATTGCCCAGCCCTATGACGAAACAGCGGTTTAATGAATACTATCCCATGTTCAGGTTTGAACAAACACGTGTCGGGGCTGTGGAGCTGTGTGAGCGGTCTGAACAACACGGTGGTCACACACGGAGGCCTCATCGACTACATCCAGACCACCCAGATGGACGGCGTCCATGGCAAGATCAAGAGCCTCAACTCCTCAGTCAACTACATCCTCAAAGAGCTGCACGGCCTCTCAGAGCAAGACCTGACCGGCAAGTCACCTACTCCATTACATTCCATTCTATTTTATTCTATTCTATTCCAGTGATCCTCAACCTCTTTCATTCGAAGGAGCGCCAGTTTGATTATGCTCCCTTTGGTAAAAAATACTTTAATCTCTGGGACCTCAATCTACACTGTGCTTGTGGACAAATGGTCCCATAGTACACTCTCAGAGTTACAGACCCGTAAGGGTCCATTTAGACCTCTGGTGGTCCCCGGACCCGACGGTGAGAAACAGGGTTCTATTCTATTCTATTCTTTGAGACACGTACAGGTATTTGGGGGGCGTGGCCAAATCCGGCCATTGTCTTTGGCGATGCAAACAACACAGGTGTGTATTGTGGGACGGATTGTCTATACAGCAATATCTTCTACCAGTCCTAGCGCAAAACTATGGTCATGTTGTAGTTTTGACGGGATGTCTAAATGTTTGTTTTTAAAGCTCCCGGGCCCCAAAAATCACCTAACTCCACGCAAGAAGCACCTTTGTTTGCACCTCCAATACACTCGTGTTGCGGTTTGCACGTACAAGGGTGTGATGTCACAGTAGCTGAAATAATCCTATGCATGAGTGTTAATTTAACTCTGAGAGTGGGAGTGTACAACTTGTAAATTTACACTGAGGATTTGACTGTGTAGAAGAAATGTCCGCACACTTAGATCAATGCGGCGCTTCACTTCATTTTGAGCTTTTGGTTGATCAGACCTTCATTTGAACTAAAAGAAAACATTTAATTCCGATCTTGTTGGGGGAAATCTAATTGACAGTACGGTATCTGCCTTCTAGATATTGTACATAATCATCCAGAAATTCCACTGTGACAGAATTTGCATTGTTTAATTTATGTGTGGTCTTGGACCATAGTACTTCTTATTGAGAAACTGATCATAACAAAGACCATTTCACCCGTGAAAATGCATTTGGCTCGACCGTTGACAAGTGATTTATTAATCTTGTCATGGTACAGACTGAGTTATGCACCAATATAAAAGCATTTTCATTTATATTTAATTATACAGACAGTCAGCTGACAGCTTGGTCTTTATGCTTCCATGAATAATGTCATGTGTGTGACACCAAAACAGTTTAAAAGAACCCACCTTAAATTACACAACTGCCAAGAAATTGAGCAATATCAAACGTTTTCTGAAACATTCCTCCATATTAAAGTACAGTGGAAATGTTTTACTGTGTTTAGACCCAGCCACATGACAGCTATATTTAATAAAATACTAACATTTTGGTTTTATGTATAATAGGTAGTGGTCGCACCAATATAGAAAGAAATACAGGCCAATGTGACTTTTATCAGCCAATCTATTTGGTATTGAAGTATTGACTCTCATTCCGTACCTCTTGTTTGTTCTGCATTATAGGCCCTGTGTTGCTGAATAGAGGTTTGGGTGTTTTTCTCTAGATGTTCAGCTGTTGTAAAAGTCCCACTATACAATAACTGCATGCATGTGTGTATGCATAATGCTGCACTTTTGCTTCATAATTTTGCCCCCTTAAACAAGGGCAATTGATGGGGGGAAATAGTGAATAGTGGATTCTGTGACTAAGCATTGATGAAGTGGGGTCCAGAGACCCTCTGGGTTCCTTGAGGGGTTCCAAATGGATGCTGACATGTCTGAAATGGACGCTTATGGGTCCATTTGGTTCCATTTGTGCACTCTCAAGGAGTTATGAGGTTCCTCGAAATTAAAAAAGTTTGATAAACACTTGTCTACAGTATTAATGCAGATTCAGGATCAATATGTGAGATGGGACTTCTACAAAGACGAACAGTGTTAACTGTTAACTAAACCATTGTGTCGTGTACTGTATATATGTACTTCTAATCCTAACCCTGTCCAATCTGAGAGCTTCCTCTCAATACCGTGGAAGACAGAAGGGCTTGAAAGCAGGCTAACCTTAAATGACTTTACAGGAGAGACAAATAAAGCAGTATATCAAACCAAGTAGTTTAGCAGTTTGAGAAGCCATTAAGTACGGTAACTAGAAGCCCCCGGGTTGCATTGCTAAAGCCCTCCAGCTCCACATAATGACCTGTGAGTGAGCTTCCCTGTGCAGGGGAGGAAATCCCTCTTCCCACCTTTGACGTAGGTAGTTGTTATTAATTATTTCATCGCAGGGCAAAAGCACTTCCAACTGTACAGATGTTTGAGGATGTTCCGGAACCCTAACTTTTTGGTCCGGCGCAAAACAACCACTTAAATCGCTTATTTAGTCAGCCTGTGGCCATGTTTTCCCATTGTAGCCGAACCGGGAGCAGTACTGGCACCTGACGTAGGGTTTTTTTCCGGGTTGAATGGGAAACATGGCCACAGGCTGACTAAATAAGCGATTTAAGCGGTTGTTTCGTGCCGGACCAAAAGCTCTCAAAAGTTAGAGTTCCGGAACATCCTCAAACAGTTTGGAAACTACCATTAGTTTTTGGATACGATGTGGCGAAAAAGGTAATCCACGGACCCTTTGCGGCCGTTTCACCGATTCCGGTAGAGCTCGCAGTGGAACCTCATCTCGGAGCTGTATAGCAGAGTGAGAGGTTCGTAATGGGGCTAGTATGAAACAGATCTCAGTAAGAATACAATTTGAATTATCCATACCATACATATATATATATGAGAGAGAGAGATACAGTACTGTAGATAGATATTAAAACATTTATGTGAAGCATAAAACCCATATTCACACCCAATGTCATTTACAGTCTGTTCTGTCCATTTATCTGTGTGCGCGTGTGTGCGTGCGCGTATGCACGCGCACACTGACAGCATCAGCGGTCTCATGTAACACATTTACTCACTACACAGTGCCCAGATACAATAAACACCACAGGCTATCAAACACCACAAAAGGGCCGGAGTATTTAGAGTAGAAACATGACTAATCTGAACATTCAAACGAACACGCTATGTTTGTGTGCCGAAATACTTCCCATGACACAACACTTCAAAGGCTGCATAGTGTGCACATGAGCGCACACACACACACACACACACACACACACACACACACACACACACGCACACACGCACACACGCACACGCACTCACGCACACACACACACGCACTCACGCGCACACACACACACACACACACACACACACACACACACACACACACACACACACACACACAGTCATATCATATGCGCTCCTATATGGTTTAAACGTGTCCCTAACCTTTGTTTTTGTCTCAGTGGTCTACATAGTATATTCTACATGTCTATGTGCGATTGTGTTTATGATTTATTCTGATTGTCCTCTCACTGTTCTGACCATTGTCTTTAATTGCTTTGTTTCATCTCTTGTTTGATGTCAGTTATCTAGACTGACTGCGTAAGGTTGTGTCTCAAATAGGGCTGCAACCTTCGAGGATTTTCTTTGCGATTATTATCTAAATTATAATTTATATGAATCAAATAATTGAGAAGCTTTTAAAAAAAAAAGATATATATATTTTAAATAAAATAATCGACAAAATTCTACTCCTAAACCACTCCTATTTCATTCTTCATCGTACAATGGTGTAGGGCAAAAGTAGCAAGAAATAGCAGATTTACAAGCTCAGAACTCATTGCATGGCGACGTGTTGCGAGGTTGTAGATTGGCTACTTTTTTTTACTACATTGCTACATTTTTACTATTGATTTAAAAAATATATATACTGTAGTATTTTTGACTAAATCAATAATTGCATCGATTAAATTGATTTGTTTGATTAAATGTTGCAACCCTGAGTCTCATACACTAATGTCATTTATGTTATGTTATGTTATGTTATGTTATGTTATGTTATGTTATGTTATGTTACAGTATTTCCAACGGTTACGGTTGGAAATAATATAGGTACACATGGAGGGGTGGAGGCTATATGGAGAAATATTACAGTACTATACATGCTACTGTAGGTAGGAGTGACATATCGTACCCATTCCTGTCATGAATTCCCATCTACACCAGGATTTTTTTATATTGCTGGTGAACCAAATCTAGACCAAATGCTCAAGTATTAACAACTTTAACTTCTTAGGCTATTTCTTTGTATGTTATGGACAAACTGTAAAGGTCATGACATACTTAAAGCATCATTGATGCGAGCATCACTGATGCTTGTCAAGTCACTTGTTCACATTGGAATCGTCAAATAGTTTCTATTCTGCATATTCAGCTGCACTGCATTTATTTAGTAGGGCATTCATTTCCCAAAAAACTAAAAGTTGAAATATAGAGATACAAGGTTTCTGCCTGACAGCGACAATATAACTGTGTAATCTTCTCATACATACATAAACAATGTTGATAATTGATAACAATATAAAGAAAGACAGATATTAATGTTTTTAACATCTTTGCCACATGTTTGTGTATCTATCTAATTAGAAGATACATTGTTGTCCATTTGCATGACAACTCACCCTCTTCAAAGCAGATCAGTATCTTCTTCTGTGCTGAATAATATTATACAATACCTCTGTGTCAATGTATTGATTATTTATTGGTGTACTTTCTGCCAACCCTCACTGCCACAGGCCTGCCCGGCCCACCAGGCCCCCAAGGCTCCCCCGGAGATAGAGGCTTCAACGGGCTGCCAGGGTTAAGGGGTCCCTCCGGACCTCCAGGAAGACAGGGAGAGAATGGTCTCAGAGGACAACCAGGTAAAGTTGATTGATAACATTTTTGTTCCGGAAACAAATAACTACTGTATGCACAATGTAATAATCTGTAGGGGAAGAAACAGGGAGTAAGGCAGAGGTAAAGAGTGAGATTATTGAATGAAGCAGTTTTACAGTTAAATTCAGTTCAGGACTGAATATTGGCACTGATGTTTTAAAATAGCAGATCTCCAAGCTCACAATGCATCGCGACGAATTTTGACGTACCTCAAAATTGTACTTAAGTACATTACTTAAGTAAATGTACTTAGTTACTTTCCACCACTGGTCAAGTGCACCCCATTCTACTGAATGGACATTAATATTGATTGATTGATGGATGGATGGATGGATGGATGGATGGATGGATGGATGGATGGATGGATGGATGGAAAATACCACGGCCACCAATGTACAGAAGTGTACTGTGTTCCAGTGCATAACTTAAATAGTAACTTATTACTTCTTCTTTTTTTAGGTCCCAAAGGTGAACGAGGTAGGTCTTTGTTTTTCAGTATTATTTATGCATTGTTTAAAGGCACAACTAAATCTGTTTGACATCAAGTAATTATATTTATGATGCATTATTGCAACTGGTCTGGCCTGATGCTCTCTGAATGCAGGCTCAAGATGTCTGTCTCCCTGGCTACTGTACTGTATGTTCAGACTGGCAGCCCAAATCAGATCTTTGACAGATTTGAACCACATTCCCAGGTGGTTTGAAATGAGATTCAAATCAGATTTCTAAAGATGTGTCTCAGTCTGCACACTCACTGAAGCCTGATTTATACTTTGTTGTACGGCAAAAAAAAATCCGATCTACATGCTCACAAGTGTCGTATCGCGATGTATTGTGAGCTTCAGTAAGCAACACTGTTGTACGACCGACCAAGTATAAATTAAGCATTAATCACGCCTGTGTCGATATGACGTTACCACAGCAACCAAAGCTGATACTGTAGTAGGTGGACGATTGTCTGAATACACTTAAAGTTATACAATGCAGAATCCCAAATAACGATTTTTAGCAACCTCTGCTGGTCACTACCGTCACTGCATACAATTTCCGTAATCCTCGATTACCCAGAATTCCATTTGTTTTCACCGGAAGCCGGAAGCGTTTCAAAAAGCGATCTTTTAATTGTTTTATACTATCTACGGATCGTTTCTCTTAGCCAGTGGAGCATTAGTTACCATGAGCTGTGCTTTCTTTTTCTGTTCTTTTTCGATCTTCAAATCCTACATTCTCTTAACATCAGCGTGAGGTTCCTTTTTGCTATTACCGCGGTAGTTCCTGGCCAAACAGGAAACCGTTGCGGTAGTTCCTGGGGACGTCGGCCACGACGTCATGACGTTGGCCAGGAACGTCATTTCCCCGGGAATGTCCCCCCAGTCCACTTTCAATAGAAAATATATAAATAAAAGGCTTCCGGGGGTGAAATTCATGGAGTGGGTGTTGTGAAACTTTTGCCACTGACAAAAGATATACAATTTAACTTTAGTTTTGTTGAAAACGTTACCTAGTATTACTTTAACTGATCTGATCAATTGAAAATAACGGTGTGGACAGTCAGTCCTAAAGATCACATGTAATAACAGTGTGGACAGTCAGTCCTAAACATGTAATAACAGTGTGGACAGTCAGTCCTAAACATGTAATAACAGTGTGGACAGTCAGTCCTAAACATCACATTTGAGAAACAAATTGTATTTGTTTGCTGTCTGAACAAAGCCTGTGTGTCCTGCTCAGGTCTGCCTGGTGCTGACGCTCACGTGCCCAAGCTGTCATTCTCGGCTGCTCTCACCATCCCCATGGAGAAAGCTGCCACCATCGTCTTTGACAAGGTCTTTGTCAATGAGGGAGACTTCTATGACCCAAGGACAGGTACTGTAGGACTCGCAAAGGAAAAGCTCTACTACATTATAATTAAGCAATTAGTTTGACTCAGGCCACTTGACTGCTTAACCCATTCAATCCGGGAACGCATCTGTGTCATTTTAGATTTTAGCTATAACCATTATGTTATACTTTGGCTAGTCAAAAATAGCAGATATTCAAGCTCATAGTACGAGCTTGTAGATCTGAAATTTTTGAAAAATCTTGAATATTTGTGCAAATCTTTGAATATATATATTTTAACACATTGTGTGCCAAAAACGGTCCGGACCGTTTTTGAGAATCCAAACGAGGAGTGCCGAAAACGGTCCGGACCGTTTTTGACCCAATTTTATTTTTATACGTGGGGCCCACGTGGGGCGCTCTAACGAAACTTTGGGATCATCCAAGGAGTTTCTGAGAAGGAGAGGCCGGATGTGGATCCATGTGAAAAATCCTTCCGGTCGGCCTTTCCAATGTTAACTCCTTGACTAAAAGCTTAATATCTCCATTTCTTTTTAACGTGGTGGAAGCGAGCCGTTTTCGATCGGAGATCACTCTGCAATGGAGGATCGCGTTAGAAATATTATTGTTCCAGGCGTTAGTCGGGACCCTCCGCCGTCTCGCACGCACGCTTTGTTTACATGCACTTCCGCGTCGGGGCTTCTACAGCACGAAACCTATCAACGTAAGTGGATGGAAGAATAGCAGGCACTGAACGTATAATATTTTAATAAACCTCTGGCACCCGATGTGTTAAGCGAACATTTGTAAAACATATTCTTCCAGGGACCTGCAGAAGCAATTACATGAGCTTGTATATCTGCTATTTTTAAATAGACAAAGAAATCTAAAATAACAGAGGTGCATTCCCGTTTCTAATGGGTCAAATCAGACATCACCCACTCCACAACTGTACTGTCAGCCCTAAGCGCTAACTCTGCGTTTCCTCAGGTGTGTTCACCGCTCCCGTGGACGGCCGTTACTTCTTCAGCGCCATCCTGACGGGCCACAAGAACGAGAAGATCGAGGCGGTCCTGTCCAAATCCAACTACGGCATGGCCCGGGTGGACTCCGGAGGCTACCAGCCCGAGGGCCTGGAGAACAAGCCCGTGGCCGAGGCCAAGATCACGCCCGGCTCGCTGGCCGTGTTCAACATCATCCTGCCGCTGCAGGCCAGAGACACCGTGTGCATCGACCTGGTCATGGGCAAGCTGGCGCACTCTGTGGAACCCCTCACCATCTTCAGCGGAATGCTGCTCTATGAAGACATGTGATTGACCCCCCCATCCCCCCATCCCCACCCTGAAGGAGGGACAGGCTCATGATGTCACCACCCTACCTTACTACTCTCCCTGGACCTTTACGAAGGAACACAAGGAACAGAGTGAGAGAGGGAATGGTGGCAACAGGAAGGAACAAATGGAGAGAGAGAGAGAGAGAGAGAGAGAGACAGAGAGACAGAGAGAGAGGGATGAATGGTATTATGGGACTTTCACTAAGTCCATGTGTTCATAGCGATGTCTGGTTTATAGAAGCGACAAACAAACAAAACGACGGGACCAGAGAATGTGAACCACTGACCTTTTTCCCCCATTAGTTGACATTGTAAACAAAAGGTTAGCAGGAACTAATGGCATAATGTACAGTATGACGTCACGTCGGTCTTGTATCATTTCTGGCCTTGAGAGAATGCTGACGTGATGAGAACTGATGAACAGTTTGACAACAGGATATAGAACAGGAACTGAGCAGAGACCTTTGTCCTTCGTATTCTAACCGATCGTCCAGCATTTTGTGATGTGTCCTCCACACAGATTTGTACTACTGCAGGAATTTTATATTGTGTTGTTTTTCTATAATTATTGTAATGCCTGAATCTTTATAAGTCACTCCAGGTGTGGGTTGTGAGTACAATAGCTCATCCATGTACCAAAGACGACCACGAGGTCTCCATGCCTTCCCATGCAGCCGTTTTGCTGCAAAGTGCTATCCTGCCAAAGAGCCATGGCCTGCGTTCTGAAGCTTCAACAAGAGGGATATTCCAGAACCAGTTGTGCCTTTTTAAATCACAGCAAAGTTGTTTTTCTCTCATGACTTAACGTGTGTTCCCAGAGAAGCACTATTAACCACTTAAGTCCTATTTCAAAAATGCAGAAAATAGCTTATAGATGTGCTATTTTAGCTATTTTTGAATTGTTGACATCTTTTATTTTTTTATTGACACATTTGTAAAAGTACAGCAGACCATTGTGGTCCATTAAACATTCAACACTCAAAGAACTGGACAAGACAACAGTGCGTCAGACAACGATACAAAAAAAAAGCAATTCATGATTTGTGGTTACGTATACTTTGTCATACAATGGTGTCGCTCACCAAAAATAGGATTTTCAAGTTTGTCATTTTCCGCGAGCGACACCATTGTATAACAAAGTATAAATTGTTACTCTTTAGGCGTTTTGTGTGCACCGGGTCTTTGTTTTAAAGCTAGCAGTGCTCAACAACTGCAACATATCCCACTGTTGCTGTGCAGCTGTTAAAACCCCTTTGAAGTGCAATGCTGCTTTGGTTAAAAGGTTTTTTAACATCTCTGAATGTTTTAAATATGCTCTCTCAGCTCTCTTGGCAAGATACAGCAATCTGTTGTTTCCATTGAACATAATGGAAAAAAAGACACTAGCGATGCAAAGAGAGTTTTTTTACAGGTTTTTATAAATACAGGCCAACACCAACAGTTTAGGTTTTGAGGATAAACCAAAGTTCATTTATATATCTAGTCTGGTGGAGCACAGCAAAAGAGAAGGAAAGTCACTTCGTAGCTTGGCTGTCGCTGGTTTGTTTTCCATTGAAATTAATTCACATTGTGAATGTTTTTTTGTTTGTTTGTTTGTTTAATTAAGGTGCACCTTTATTGCTCTTTGTGTTCTATATCCTGCCATGTGACTTTTGGTGCAAATGTCCAACATTTATTGAATACATTTTGCAACACATGTTAAAGATGTAGATAGATCCCAAAGTGGTCAAAATTGCAAAAAACACATCCAACAAGGAAACATATAAAACTAAAGTTCTAAAAATAGAACACTGTCAACAACCTGTATTTCAGTTAAAGTCTTCCTAATCATCCCATAACAACAAATGAAATAACACACTGTTTTAGCCACTCCTTAGCCTTCCACTAAAATGAATGCTTTTCAAATCAAAACCTTATTGCTCCATAGAGGAAATTCCATTTGCAGACATGGTTCCCAATACAAACACATGACAAATCACCACAACATACACACCTACACAACATTCACCTACACACAGGTATAAGATGCTGTTTAAGTCAAATGTGTAAATTAAATGAATGCAATAGCATTTAAGACAACAGTAGGGGATAATTGGCTCCTGTTAATTCCAGCTGTTTTTCCTTGGTTGCCAGATGACTGTAGATGCATAGTGTACTGTATTCTGCATGGCACAGAATCCATCTTGCTCAGGGTTCCTTGAGGCGGTTCCAAATGGACCCTTACAGGTCTGTAACTGTGAGAGTGTACAAATAGAACCAAATGGACCCTTATGAGTCCCTTTGGTTCCATTTGGAGGTGCTTGGGGGAACCAGAGAGTTTAAGAACCACTGATCTAGCGCCTTCACCAAGTAGCCTATGACCACGCACAGACAGGATACGACTAAAGCTGCTAGAGGATTTCAGAGGCTAAAATATCTGCTTTCTGCCACCGTGAAAATCTCCTCCTGCAATCTTCTACACGAACAAAGGGCATTTTTATTGCCTTTTATAGGAACTTTAGCCTCTCAGCTAGGAAGGCTGCTATGCAGAAGAAAAACACACTGTGTATGCCAGTGTAAGCTTACAGTAGAGGATGGAGTTATGTAACCCACTACAGTGAAACTCTAAGGGAAACATTTGGAATGAAGACGTGATAAACATAGTCTCTCAGTATATTATCGCTGTCGGGCAGAAACCATGTACAGTAGCTCCATATTTCAACTTTTAATGTTTTTTGTTGTTGTTAATGAATGCCCTACTTCACCGTACAAGAGTGTCACACAAAAGTTGTGAAAATAGCAGATCTACAAGCTCACAACGTGACACGGTGTGACGTGTTGTGAGCTTGTAGATCGGTTATTTTCACTATTTTAAAACGTTTTTAAAATAATAAAAAAGGAGCGGTTTTGGACATAGAAGGTTTCCACCCGACAGCGACGACATGAGGTCTAGTTTCTGCAGTGCAGTGTAGGCCCCCTCCAGTGGTGGAAAGTAACTAAGTACATTTACTGAAGTACTGTTACTTCAGTACATCTTTAGGTACTTTTACTTTACTGGAGTATTTCAAATGTTTTTATACTTTATACTTCTACTCCACTACATCTCAAAGGCACATTTTGTACTTTTTACTCCACTACAATTCTTTGACAGCTTTGGCTACAAGATACTTTGCAGATTTAGATTATCATTACAAAACATGCATTAACCAATTAGGCCCTATTTTATATTTCAGCTATTCAGAAATAGCTGATCTACAAGCTCACAATGCTTCGCGATGCCAGATTTGAGTACTTTTACTTTGGTACTGCAAGTATATTTTGATGCCACTTTTGTACTTTTACCCAAGTCAGATCTTCAATACAGCCTTTTACTTGTAACGGTATCTTTTGCTGTGGTATTGCTACTTTTCTTGAGTTAAAAAATCGGATTACTTCTTCCACCACTGGACCCCTCCTTAACCCCCCCCCCCCCTTCCTTCAGCCACACGATAAAGTTAGAACCGTTGCCAAGGGTAACAAAAAGGCAGCCAATTATAAACAAAGTGCTCTGCTTTCCTTTAAAAGGCCAATTTGCTGTCATTAATGGAGGGAGATAGGAGTGTTTACACAGGGCTGTAAATAGGATGTCCCACATTCAGGAGAGTTATGATAAGTCACAGACGTGGGAGTCCAACACCCCCCCCCCCCCCCCATTAGACTTAACTGAAATATTATTTTGCAATACTTCATGGTTTGTTTTAATCAGCATGGGGTGCGGTTCATGACTGTTCGTGTCAGTCCTGCTTTGCTCTGAAGGGGTTTATTTTCCAATAGTGACTGTGCATGATCCTGCTTATATCATATGGCTATTTATGAGCTAAATCAATCAGTACCACAACATTTCAAAGGAAACTTAACTATACTGTACATACATTGACTGTGGTTGCTGGGCTAAAAAGGCTTAACATAAAAGAGTTAGACCAAAACTATGGTAGAAAGACGTGTTTATTCGCAAAATGTTGACAACGTTTCGATCCGCTGTGGATCTTCTTCAGGTCATCCTTGTAAAAAGAGGAAATTAGAATGAAGTGAGTTCTTTTTGAGAATTTGTATCTTTTCCTCCCTTCTCAACACACACTTCTTCTCTCCATGTCCCACATCCTTCCTCAGCCCCCATCCTCTCACCTCCCCTTTCTCTCCATCTCCCCCGTCCTCCCTCATCCCGTCTGTATAAGCCATAATTGTATATGATAAAGTACCTCATCCCAAAAGAGCTGGCAAGATATGATAGAGGTGGAACGATGAATACACCATACGGCATGAGTTATGTAACGTAAAACAATATACAACAATCTCAGTTCGACTTGTTCATGATATGACTGCATGGCACAAATCCTAAAACATTTGCTTTCATTCAATATTATTTTTGTTACTAAATGGTGGATATGCAATAAACAGAAAATGTTTCAGTGATGTTATGCCACAAATACCACACAAAGTTTGCTATTGTATATCGTTGCTGTCGGGCAGAAACCAGCTAACTCAATTTTGACGCTTTTGCTTATTTTTCCATAAATCAGTGCTATTGTTGATGTTTTCATCCTCTACTGTACATACAGTACAGTCCAGACAGCTGCTGTTCAAGCAGCCTGTGTCTGTGTCAAACATTATTTATACTTTGCCTCACGACCATGTTGATAGATGAAAATAGCACATTTCAAATTAGCTAATTTTGTCAAGCGACACAGTTGTGAGAACAAATGTAAAATAGGCCTTAGGTCTCTTCAGCTGAGACCAATTCAGTGTTTAGGGCACCTGGTTCCACATTTTACTTACAGTGTAATGAATACTTTCACCATATTCCTCTGCCGTGCACACACACACACACACACACACACACACACACACACACACACACACACACACACACACACACACACACACACACACACACACACACACACACACACACACACACACACACACACACACACACCGAATAGTGTTGTTGGATGTAATTGTTCATGGATAAAGCCAGAACAAATGCAGTATTATGATAACCAAGAGGAATGAGTATAGGACAGACTTTTCTGTGTCTGAGGAGTTTCACATCAAAGGAGTAGTGCACCCAAAAAATGACTTTATTTCTATTGTTTACTCGCCCTCCGATGTCTTGAATTCAAAGAGAATTTTTGTTTGTATAGCATTCCTTTACGCTGAATGAAGAGTAAAAAAGAAAAAGAAAATACTTGATGAATTGAAGTAAAACAGAGGCCAAGATCAACAGCAAAAATCAAAGATCAGTGTATAAACTCCAACAGCTCGCAGTGTCCGCGTGCCTGTGTGTGAATGAGCTTCCGCTGACGCCCACGGGCACACCCAGGCACTTTATTGTCTTCTATATGGTTATATTTTGGCAGTGGTGGAAAAAGTACTCACATTTTACTTAAGTAAAAGTATCAATACTGCAATGTAGAAATACTCTTGTTACAAGTAAAAGTCCGGAATTCAAAATTTACTTGAGTAACAGTACAAAAGTATTGGTATCAAAATGTACTTAAAGTACCAAAAGTAGAAAGTACTCATTATGCAGAATGTCCCATTTCACAAGTTTTCAAATGTATAAAAATCTGTTGAAAATAGCAGAAGCTCGACGCATTGTGAGCTTGTAGATCGGCTATTTTCAAATGGCCGAAATGTATAGGGCTGAAAGTGATTAATGTATGTTTTTAAATAATAATCAAAATCTACAAAGTAACTAGTAAGTATAGTAGAGTAGAAGTAAAAGTACTGAAATTTGGAAATACTCCAGTAAAGTAAAAATACCTCACAATTGTACTGAAGTCAAAATGTACTGTTAATAGTACTGTCGTTACTTTACACCACTGGTTTTGGAGTTTTTTTGATACAGATTTTTGATACAGTTTTGCATTCACTGTAAAGGAAAAAATCTCCTTTTTTTGGGTGAACTACTTCTTTAGGAGCTGGTCATTGAAAGTGTCAAAAATTGTCATAAACATAGCAATACGTTAGTGAATACATTATTGACCATATCGGGTCTTCATTATTGAACTGTGCTTTAGGAGTAGTACAAAATGTACATTTTTTATCAACTGACCACAGCAGTATGAATGAGCCAAAAGCAGGTGATTTCATAAGCAGAAAACCCGAAGAAAACAAGCTGTGGTTATCATGCTATGTCTTGCCTTTTCTATACCACAGTTCCAACTGTTACCTTGAATGTGAGATTCAACTCCACGTGTGGTTCAATAAAGATATTTAATTTCAAACTGTTGTGTTCTGTTCACAAGGGTTGCGTTCAAGTGTGGCGGCAACACACTTTCCTACCGTGTCTCTCCGACACTGTCTCCCTCTCAGCTTTCCTACTGTCTGTCCTCACAGCTTTCCTACTATCTGTCTCTCCTACATTGTCTCCCTCTCATCTTTCCTACAGTATGTCTCCCCTATACAGTCTACATCTACCCCATAGCTTCCTGTGGTCACAATAAAGAAGATACAATGGAGAATGTTCAACCAATTCAATTTGGGAACGCATCTGTATCATTTTAGATTTGAGCTATAACCATTATTTTATACTTTGGCTATTCAAAAATAGCAGATCTACAAGCTCTTAGCGTGGGTGCCACGCTAAGAGCTTGTAGATCTGCTATTTTTTAAAGACCTTGAACATTTGTGCAAATCTTTGAATAGGCTACATATTTTTTAAAGCAAACATTTGTAACTCAAATCTTTGCTTCTGGAGGTCCCTGGAACAAAATATTTTACAAATGTTCGCTTTAAAAAATGTATATCCAAATTTTGCACACATCTTCACGATTTTTCAAAAATAGCTGATCTACAAACTTGTATATCTGCTATTTTTGACAGAGATACGTTCCCGGATTGAATGCGTTAAATAGAAAAAAGAAACATCAGGACCTGAACGCCCAGAAGAGTTCTGCAGTGATCCCAGTAGTAATAGATAGTATCTATTCCCAGGCTATAAGTGTGTGTGTGTGTCTGTGTGTGTGTGTGTGTGTGTGTGTGTGTGTGTGTGTGTGCGTGCGTGCGTGCGTGCGTGCGTGCGTGCGTGCGTGCGTGCGTGCGTGCGTGCGTGCGTGCGTGCGTGCGTGCGTGCGTGCGTGCGTGCGTGCGTGCGTGCGTGCGTGCGTGCGAGTTGATCTCAACGGGCATCAACTTCTCTGATCGACCAACCCCATCCATAGGCTTCACGGATTGGCCAGGCTTTGTTTGATGTTTGTGGTACTGTACCAATAAAGTATAATAATACTCAATTCTCTGCAGAGCAGGACTCGACCAGTCTACTTTAATCCACATCAATGTTACGCTAGTGTCTCGACCGATCGACCAAATATGGAGATATTATCCGCTGACACTGTATTGATGACGTCACCAAAGGGATCTGCTATCCCATTTAAAAGAAGCACTTTGACAAGATAGTGTCTTCGATAGTTATCTTTCTTTTCTGACTAGAACATGACCACTTCAAAGGCACCAGAGATGCAAGCAAAGTGCTGGCTGCATGCACATAAGGACAGGGTGACGCGAGCGAGGCGTAGGGCAAGTCTGTCTCTGTTTCAGCTTAGTGCTGAGACCTGGATTCAGTTCCCGACCATGAGAACTACAGTACTACAGTATAGTTCTATGCTTGGTGTGAATGGCCCTTAACAGCCATGTCGATCCTGTGATGTCCGGCATGTATGAGTTTATGTTTAGGAAGGTTACAGTCTGATCTGACGGCCATTGACTTCCACTGTAATTTTTATGTTAAATACTGTATTTTAAAACATGAAAAATCTAATGATGGATTTCAGGTGCCACAATGGAATGGTGAATGGTTTCAGCCAGATCCGAGCCCCATTGACTTCCATTCTTATAAAATGAAATAATGAAATATTTCAAAATGAATAAAACGGAAAAAAAGTGGAGATACTTCTTTGGCCTACTGGCAGTGTGCATATAAAGCTTGGCAATAATAGTTATTCCAGCGTTTTGCGAGATTAGCTCCAGACACACAGACCAATTTGTAGACGGCCTACCTCCCAGAGCAGAGCCACGGCATCATAAAAATAGCCAAGTGTTTCCCTGCTCACATTGTTACTACTTATAGTAAAAATCATCATACTACCTCCAGTTAATTGAGGTCAGTCTGATGGGCCCCAAGTACTTGTCTCATGGACTGGTTGGTTTCCATGACAATTAACTGGAGGTACTATGATGTTAGTCATCTCCATATTAGGGTACCCCTGTCTCTCAAGTTATGTCTCGACTACAGCTTCCGCATCAATCCTTTCTGTATTTCTTCCTCTGAGTAGTCCTCCAGCACTCCAGCTAAATGGTCATTGTGGGTATTGAAGCGCCTCTTCTTTTGGCTACTCGCCTTCTTCCTTTTCTGCCCTGGAAACACTTTACTTCGTCCCTTTTCCTCCATGGAGAAGCCCTGTATCTTGAGGTACTCCTCAATCTTCTCATCATCCAGGGAATCGACTGGAACACTCCTCCACAGCTTCTGGAATTCCTCATCCACCACAAACTGGCTGTGTTTGTCATTGTAGAATAGGACCTTCTTCTTGTCTGGTCTGGTCACAAAGATGATCTGATCCTCCAGAGCCTTAAAGACACTAGTTGAATTGGGCAGCCCCTCCTCCACATCATCCAGGAAGACTCCACCCAGGCCCAGCAGGTCATGTTTTTCCAGCAGCCGCAGCAGAGACTTCTTGTTCTTCAACTTGTACTTAGGCTTATACGCAAACTTTCCATCCTGCACGTCAATCTTTGGATTCTTGACCAAGTACTCACTGAGACATTGTTTCTGGTTCATGGCAATGTCCTGCAGTTTGGTCTCATCCAAGATTTCCTCGAGGGTCAAGAAGTGTGTTTGCCCTCTCTGATGCCTTGTCTTCATGTACTGGTCGATCGTGGCCAGGCAGACAGACTTCAGATGGAAGATGCCATTACTTGAGTGAGCATAGTGCTTGGACCCAGAGGAACCACTTGAATGAGCATTGTATTTGGACTTTGAGAAACCCTCCTTGTCAACTTTGGACTTGTGTGAGTCAATGACAGACGGAGTGGACAAAGCTTTCTTCTTGAACATCTCTCTCTCCCTCAGCAGAGCAGGATCCATCCTTTCAGATATATATTGCTATGTATTTAATATTAATGGGAAGTGAATCTTCCCATGTAAGCCAGAGGACAATGCTACCTACAGCCAGTGATCGCTTCTGGATTCAGAAAAATCTGTCTGGTCATTCTCTGTCAACACCGTTATATAGGCTTTCAGCGGTCTGATCTGACATAACCCAAAACAAACATGAATTGCACATTAACAACACCGATTTGCACACGCATGCACGCACGCACGCACACACGCACACACACGCACACACACATATATTTTTTTATATTTCTGAAAATACAAAAGGAGGACAGGAGTTACTTCATTGGCGCAAGACATTTGCAGAAAGACAGGCTCGACAAAATCAGATATTGTCAAAAGATATTATAAGTTTATGTATATGAAATAAATACTTCTGCTGCCTACCATGGCTAGGGGGTGGTGATGCAGTCTAGTCTATAGAGGGATCGCCATGTACCTCCATAAAGGGCATGGCTGGTTACGTAACAGCACGTCACTAATGATCAAAAGTATATATAGCACCCCCCCGACCACACAGCTGCTTATATAAAGGAGAAAAACGACCGCTGAAAAGGTGGAGCATGAGATTGTGAATAGATCAGATTTGATTGGTAATTATATTTTGCAAGTAAATCATCCTTTGGCTATAAGCCTATTTCCACGCAGTTTCACACTACGCACAATAATGGCGAGCTCGAACCAAGTGCCTAAACTGTATATGGCTGTGATTGAGGATGTCATCAGTGAGGTTCATAAGATTTTCCTGAACGACGGAGTGGACGAACAGGTGTTGAAGGAACTGAAAACGCTCTGGGAGAACAAACTAATGCAGTCCAAGGCTGTGGAGGGCTTCCATAATGAAATGCAGCAGGCTGCACTGCAGGCCGCTCAGCAGCAGCATCAACACCAGATCCACCACCAGCAGTATGCACAGCCAGCGCAGGCCCAAGCTGCTCCCCCGGTTATGGGCTTTTGGTATGGAGGGACTCCATACCAACAGCTTATCTCCAACCAAGGCCAGCTCATTCAGGTGGTACGTGGGCCCAACGGGCCTCAGTACATCATCCAGCAGCCCCCGCAGCAGATCATGCTTCAGCAGCAGATGCATCCTGGTGGCGCGCAGGCCCCTGTCATGCAGCATGTTCTTCCCCAGCAGACAAGGGTCATGGGTCAGCCACAGCAGATCGTCTTCGCCCCTGGAAACAGGGCAGGGGTCCAGGTTAGCAATGCACAGGTGATGCCTGGACATGCAGCAGCTCAGGTCCAGCAGATTCAACAGGGCCAGAGTGCAGCTGCACCACAGGCCCCAAGGCAGCCACAAGCCCTGCAGCCTCAACAGCACGCTCAGCAGCCCCTGCAGCCTCACCAGCAGCACCTGCAGCCTCAACAGCACCAGCAGCACCTGCAGCCTCAACAGCACCAGCAGGCTCAGCAGCACCAGCAGCCCCTGCAGCCTCAGCAGCACCAGCAGGCTCAGCAGCCCCTGCAGCCTCAACAGCACCAGCAGGCTCAGCAGCCTCAACAGCACCAGCAGGCTCAGCAGCACCAGCAACAGTCACCACCCGTGGTTCAACAGTTGGACGGAGCGGGCAACAACACATCCTCAGAAGAGGACGAGGATGATGAGGAGGAAGATGATGATGAAGACGAAGATGATGAAGAGGAGGGAAAGGATAGAGGCGAGGAGGGCAAGGACGGCGAGCACGGACAAGCGGAGGAGGAGGAGCAACCGCTGAACAGTGAGGATGACTTGAGTGACGAGGACCAAGATCAGTTTGACACAGAGTATGTAGTGGTGTGCCAGTACGACAAGATCCACAGAACTAAGAACAAATGGAAATTCCAACTTAAGGATGGAATCATGAATCTGAATGGGAGAGACTATGTCTTCTCCAAGGCCATTGGAGATGCTGAATGGTGAAACTCATGTAGTGTGGTGGTATCTGTTGTTATTTTCCCATATCCGACTGCAATTGCCTATCAGAACACTGAAGTCCCAAATGGCATCATTAATCCATGTACTCTTTAGGAAAAGACGTAACGGCTGTTTATATCCCATAGCCTGTATGGACTCGTGCTCGTTCTGCTGGCCTGGAGGTTGTGCATCAAGGAAGAAGGTTGATGCAACTATCCAGTTTTATAGTGTTGGAAACCACAGTTTGGGAACTTCTGTTGCAGGTGGGTTGTAAATCTTTGGTCTGACTCTAACTAGGCTTTAAGAAACTCGAATAACTGAGGTATATATACTGTACGAACCTCCTAACTAGGCCTTGTGGGATGTGAAAGATGGCCTCCAAAGAGTGTGTGCGAGGTTATAGGATAAAATAGATTTCTGGGAGAATATTCTGTTGTTTTTGCTCCTTTTCCACTGCAGGCTTCCTCATCCACCCTGCCACTTCACCTCCTTTTGGAACTTGAGCGCTTCACGTCCATGCTCTTGTAGTAGACCAGAGTGACCTGACTTGATCGCCCCCACGCGTTTCTCTTTGTGTCAGAGGCCATCCCACCAGTGTTAACAAACTAATTATCAGGAGAAATTGATTCTTTAAAAGTCGCTAGTCGTGTGAAACTGCCATCTATCTGCTAGCTTCTTATATACCTATATATATCTATGAATGCAGAAATCTTCTGTCTGTGTGTTGTCTGTGGGTCTCTCAGTCAGCTTCACGGATTGGTTGAAACACATGCCCATATATGGAGATTAGCCAAACTCTCCCAGGTTGGTGCGTAGATGACTGATGTCATAGACTGGCCTCCAGGTACTCTGAGTAATGGGTACTGTACTCTGACAATGGGTACTTTAACTAGTTACATAGAATACACAATGACATTACTTACAAATTGACTGACTGCTAATTCTGTCAAGATGACGACAAGCAATAGTGGAAGGATTGAGGTGAATTGGGCAGCCTGCCTCGGGGTCACATCTATGGCCTTGTACCCTCTCGTCAGCCTCAACATGTCAGACCACTGGAAATACGCATCCGCTCTCTCAGGAGGGATGGTCGATGCAGGTGACTGGAGCCCCGTGTCCCCCAATCTCCCCCAGTGTATCCGGCACGTTGCCGCTTGCGAATGTATGAGTCCGGCCTTATGGGGAAGCAGGAAACAATATCCTATGTTTATCGCCTGAATGTGAACAATTCAGTTTTATAGTGTTGGAAACCACAGTTTGGGGAATTCTGTTGTAAGTGGGTTGCAAGTTTCAACTCGGCTTGTGGCAAATCTTTGGTCTGAACTAAGCTTTAAGAAATCCAAAAGAATTGTGAGGTACTGTAAGAACCTCCTAACTACTGTGGGATGTGAAAGAAGGATGTGTTTGGGTTTTTTGGACGAGATTATAATATTATACTTTCCTTCCCTCCGCAGGCTTCCTCGCCCACAACACCACCACCCACCCTCTCCACCCCAATGTCTGACTTCACCCCCTTTTGTAACTGTAGCACTTAACCCATGCCACGCTCTTGTAGCAGACCAACAGAAACTGACTTGATTATCCCCATGTGTTTCCCTGTGTGTCATAGGCCATCTACACCAGCGTTGGAGACAGACAACAGAAATCAGAAATTGATGTAGTAAAAGGTGTTAAATGGTTGAAACTGCATCATATATCTTAATATCTTATATATGTACCTTTTATATCTATAAATGCAGTAATCAGTCTGTCGTCTGTGTGTCTTTCAATCAGCGTCTCAGATTGGTTGAAACATGTGCCCATACATGGAGATCCCCAAACTCTCCCAGGTTGAGCGTCATAGATGACTAACGTCATAGACTGGCCTCCAGATACTCTGAATTATGGGTACAGCACTAGGGTCTCTGGCAACGGGTACTTTCACTATTACATAGAATACACAATGATGTTACTCAAATTGATTGACTGGTAATGCTGTATAGATGACGACAAGCAATGGGGGAAGGATTGAGGTGGACGGGGCAGCCTGCTCCACCGTTATGGCCTCAGGGGTCAAATCTGTGGCCTTGTACCCTCACATAATCTTCAACATATCACACCACATCCTCTCAAGAGGGGTGGCCAATGCAGATTGGAGCCCTTATTGGGAAGCAGGAGGGTGGTGTAGAAACATTGAGCTGATGAACTCTTTGAGTTGCTGTCCTACACTAGATGACTGGGCACACATTGACAATACTGCACCAAGTTCCTGGGATGATATTCAACTGGGGGTCCCACTGACCATTCAGACATCCACATTCACATGCAGGTGTGTGAGATTACTGAGAGCCCTCTCTTTCTCAAGCTCAACACTGATCTTCCTGTATATGTATACAGTATGAGTCTGTAATCAACATAATAAAAGGCGAGGCCACTATTTTGTTTGCTGAGCTCACCTAATGTACACGCCACAGAGGAGGCAGAGAGAATCTGCATCGACCACACAACTCGCATGATGCCCTGTCACACAGGAAAACACAACATATTCCGATCAAGATACCTTCACAGCAGGTGAAGGTCATTCTCAAATATGCCAACGCAGTGGAAGCAGGAGAGGTGCAATTTAATCACAAAATCCTGCGAGAAGCCAACACCCTGAGCCATAGACTGGCTGTCCTCTGCACTGTCACATTTAAGACAGAAGACAAAGAGGTCACAAACACTTTTAAAGAATTTGCTTAGGGTTGTTTTTGTTTGGAGGGGTGTATTTTTTGTTGATTCCTCCTGCGAGTGTCTCGGAGAGCAGACATTTGGGGAGATACTTCCTTGACCTAGTGGCTGTGTGCACAGGAAATATGATGCTGATCGGGTCCAGTGATTTGCAAGATTGCAAAAGTCCCTTTTCTAGATGGCTCACACTCCGAGGAGCCATGGTATAAAAAAAAAGTTTGTCTTGTCAAATGCATGCTAGTGCTTGCTTCAGCTGTTTATCCCCCCCTTTTTGAATATTTTTCCACATGTTTTTATAGACTTATTCATAATCTCAGATCCAACGTCCTGCTGTACCTCCATATTTGGAGATCATCAATATGACCTCCAAATATGGATGACATCAGAAATCCACAGGAAAGCCATGCCATTATATCCATCTTTTTCTTTTCTTTTTTTCCCTCCCTTTTTTTTTTTACTGCAGGTTATGGATCATCTCCTCCTTGGCAATGAGATGTGTGGTCTTGTTGACCAGTGTCATGAGGCAGTTAAGATTGTGGGACCAATCATTGAGCAGGTTGTTGGGGTCTTTGGGCCTCTGGAAGTTGATGATGCCAGCCAGTCGGTCCACCTTGGCGTAAATGGTCTTGTTTACGACCAGGTTGGAGAGGAACTCCTCCAGTTCATCAACAGAGAGGTCAAGAAGTCCAGCCATTCTCCTCATTGTGATCCTAATGTAATATTTGGCCATTATTCTGATGTTGTGCTGTACCACTCTGTTTTTCAGGTCCTTCCACCTTTTCTCACCCTCCTCAGAGTGGGAGAAGACGTCTGTGGCATGGCTGTCGGGAGAGCCTTCCCTCAGCTCCTTGCCATAGTTCTCCACTAGCGACGTCCAGTGCATCAACTCCATAGTGGTGAACTGCTTCAGGAGGTCCTTGTATTTGGGAATCTCTTCCAATTTCTTGTCTCTGTTGATTCTGTGCACGAGGTCTGACTGCTCATTGTCATAAGGAGCAAGGATCACGTACAGCACAACACTCTTCAGGGCATGTTGCCACTTGGAGTTGTCCTCTAAAATGCAAGGAGTGTTATAGATGGCCAGGTAATGTTTGCAGATGGACAGATAGGATCCCTCGTGCTGGTCCACCTGAATCATCAGGTTGTAGTACTTCATCTTCATCTCTTCACTGCCATCCTCCTGGAAGAACTTGGTGTTGATCTTCTTGCTGATGATTTGGGTACGGATATAGTCCTTCACAGCAATGCACAGCCGCATCTGTTCCAAGATAAACTCCACCTTCTCTTTCTTTTCCATGGAGCCATATGTCTCCACCTGCAGTTCTTGGAGGATGGCAGCTGCTTCTTTGACATCTCCATTCTGCTCCTTGATAGTAGCTAGGGTTTTTGTCAGCCTGGCCCTTTCAATCTCTACATAGATCTTGCCAGCAGTCACTGTACGTAGAGTATCAATGAGTCTCAGCTTGATGGTGATGTCAGTCACTGCATCCACATACTTGCAACACTCTTGCACCATTTTAGCAACAGCCTGTTTGAGTTGGCTCCTCCGTTTGGAGAGCAGCATGATGTTTTCATTGAGACCATCCCAGTCTTTAGCTTCATAACACATTTGGACTACTGCTACCAGAATTCTGGTGGTGGACATCAAGTCTGATGCTGTCCTGGTTTGTTTCTCCAGTGACAGCAAGCTTTCGACAGCCTCTTGCAGGCGGCCCTCTTTAGCCATTGTCTCGCATTCAGGGAGCCTCTGGTCTACAGTTGAACTGTAGTCCATCTCCATCTTCACTATCGTCCCATCGGACCGCTCTGATCGCTCCTCAGACATGTTAATCTTAATAGTCAATGAATCAAGTAAACTCTCTCTCTTTCTATCCTTCTCACTGTGTCTTTTGTCTCTGCCTCTCTCTTTAGGTGTTTCTCTGATGAAGTCGACATCTTAAAGGCCTACAACACCTTATATGGACTGACCAAAACTCTGGTCTGATGCCACACACCGCACAAACCGTTGCCGTGTGTAACAGAGTTTTATTGGATTCCATTTGCTCCCCAAGTAAGGGCAATTCTTACATAAGCTCTGCCAAGATGTGCTGAGGGAATGTGTGTTTTGCCTGAAAAGTGACTGACCAGAGTTTATATTCTGTGTTCACCAGAATAAACCGTCAACGACACAATGCAGATCAAACATTACACTTGCATGCCTAAAAATTCTTATTTGCTTAGGCGTCCCAATGCAGTTTGTCCAATGCAGTTAATGGAACATCACTGCCAGTGGTTCTGTGCTGACCTTGAGGATTCCTCTATCTTCAAATGAAATAATAACCATTTGGATTCATTAAACCAACCTTAAGCGGGCCAGATAAATGGGTGTGTACACCATGTAAAATGTGTTCTGCAGTAGACCATACCTACTTCACATCCTGGTACTAACGGCCTTGAGACAGTTATTGATGATCATGGCGATGTTAAGTAATCGTTTTTTGATGAAGGATAAACAGGGCAATTTATGGAAGCATTGCTTCAAGCTGAATTAAAACAAGAGGACTGGAATGAAATTCCATTTATGGCAGACTATCCATGTACATTTTCTATATCGGTTATTTTTGCACATTTTTACAACTTTGAGATGTTGTTGACAAACAACAAAAAAATAGATTCCATATTCTTTAGTTAAAATAAGTGTTAAATAGCTCTATATTCCGATAGTACTCATTGGTATATAGAGTGTTTGTTCAGTATCAGTCTCCATGTCTCTCCAGCTCTTCAATAAACCAGAACATTTTCAGGTCAGGATACCAATTTTATCCAATCAGGAGAGAGAACTCAGTCAGGATACAGACAGATTAAACAAGTGAAATTAGAAATGATGACACAAAGATATGAGCCGAGAAATTGGAACTGGAACACTATAAAAATGAAGCTGATAAATGTTTGCTCCTGATTGGTTGAAATCTTGACATCTACCTGAAAATGTATTTTCTGTTTATTAAAGAGCTGGAGAGACAGGGAGACGGAGACCCCTGTTACTGAACAAACACTCTATAGCAATGATTATCACAATATAGTGCTTTAACCTTTTCTTAAAAAAATAATGTAACCAAAAAAATCACACCCTGTTCCTGGGGTCATACCTATGTTCCCCCACTAAGGTTATGGTTAGGGTTAGGGTACGGTCCCTGTGAATGAGTAATCAGTGCCTACTCTGTTTGATGAGTGTGTGCTGGTATTCAGACAGTAAGCCTACTACTCTGAGTAATGTGTCTCTGAGTCTGAGTAATGTGTCTCTCGCATAGGTCTCTCTTCTGTCTGCACAGCACCATTTCAGAAAGCACAACTCCATGGCATGTGGGGATGTTTATGTTTTTCAATGTCTGAGAAAGAGGGACGGATAGAACGGGACGGGTAGAACGGGACGTAGGCATCGGCACAAAACATTTATGAAAATATTTTTGAGAACCACTGGTTTCAATAACAATTAAAATATTTGGAGGCAAGTCTAAATAAGCAAGTACATTTTAGAAACAAGCCAAAACCACCTATTTTTACAAGTAGCTTTACAGAAAAATAAGCACAAAGTCACTTATAATAAGCCAACATGGCAACACTGCTGGAAAGCGCTTTCACTTGTATAATTGGTCAACGACGGTGTCGCGCGCAGAAAATAGCAGATCTACAAGCTCACAACGCGTCACATCGCGACGCGTTGCGAGCTTGTAGATCTGCTATTTCCGGGACATCGTCGTACGATCGAGCGTGTGACGTCACGTTAAGGCTGCGTTCCAGACCTGCGCTAAAATCAGTGCGCAGTTGTATATCACAGATCTCATTGTTGCCGCAGGTCGTTCGGGAGGGTACATTACATTAACCTGCACAAGTCAAGACAGGTCCTCAAAACTTGACTTAAATACACTTTATTTTACATACAGCGCACCATAATAATAACGTATTAATAAGAAACCACCTGAAACAACACAACACCAAAATAAGAATCCATATGGCGTTGTGAAAACTAATTAAACCCGTTCAAGTTTTGGGAAAAAAAACCTTCCGTTGTGTTTATTTGCATATTTTCACTGCATATTTGGCACCGTCACTGTGAAGTTGTGGACGTTAACGCTGGAAATAATAACGTAAGTCAATTAGCCTATCAGTTGGCTACTTTTTCCATCAGGCTGTTTATTTTAATAGCAACCTTTTTATTGCAGTTACCAGTTATAGCCAAATTTGTGTTATCAATGACATTGACACCAGTCAGTTAGTTACTAGCTTGCTAGCTATAGCCTATTTATTTTTGATTGATTATACTTCATTAACAGTTTGCTCACTGTTTGCAATTGGTACAGAGGTACGGTTTACAATGATTGTTAAAAGGATATCACAACAAAGCCCTGTAGGGCATATTGCCAACTTTGCCAACTATTTTCCTTTCAATGGCTTTTGCAATGTATGCTATGTTAGATTATTCAGAACATATTCAGTAATGGTTATGACCTCTTTTCAGGACAGGCACACTAGTGGCAAAATGATGGAGGCCACAGTTTCACGACCAAAGAAACAGAAGGCTGGAAACAGACGGCCTGGAAGCACCAGTGCAGTGGTTGCACAACTTGCACTTGCAGTCGAGACCCAGAGCCAGCCCAACACACCTGACGTTCCTGAACAGGTTAGCTATGTCCATGTATGGACCCCCATTTTATATTGATATACATTTTTAATCTCGGGGACCCCAATGTAGGCTACACTGTAAAATCCTCACTGTTAATTTTACTCTGAGAGTACAAATTGAACCAATTGGACCTTGTGGGTCCATTTGGTTCAATCTGCACTCTCCGAGTTACAGACCGGGTCCATTTGGTTCCTAATCAATCATTTCGTTGGGGAGTCTTCAAAGATATACAAGACTTAGTGGAAATAAGGAACATTTAGAATTTAAAATGTGCCTGCATAACCTAATTTCATACCCATCCATCTCTACTGGCACACACCTCTCTATTCCTAGGCTGCTGACCTTGGGCAGAGGATCATTCGCCTAAAGCAGTGGCTCAGCTCACACAGCGGCCTGACCTTCTGTGTCCTCCTGCTTGCCAAGATAGTTATGTGGATTTTCCTGATCTGGATCATGTCACACCTCCATCTGGGTTTGCCCTGTTTCCTCGTGGTGCTGGTAAAAGAGCTGTATAATGGGCCACTGCAAAAAGGCCTCGAATGGGCAATGAAAAAAATGCAGGGGAAGAAACATGCTACCCATGGGTCAACACACAAGTGACTCAGCAAGTCAGGCAGCAGATGGTTGTTTGTTGAAAGTGCATTCATGAAAAATAACACTTGTTTAAATTGCCATTAACAATTGAATACGTTCCATTTTCATTTTTGCAAGAATGAAAACTAATAAAAAAGGTTCATCTGTTCATCTGTCAGAGAAGTGCATTTCTGTAGTACATCTGAATGCTGTCTCATTACAATAAAATTCATTTTGAATTGATTTGCTTGATTGAATCACTGATTGAATTCATTTTGACAGTTGAAATTGATCATAGTCAAAACTAATAAGTAGTCTGTACCAGTCAGACTACAACGTTAACCCTTCTGTGGGGCTTAAATGCTATATCCCAATACAAAACTGTAATGTGGTTGTAGGATGAAGTGGGGATGAACTAGGTGCACAGAGATATATTTCACTTTAAAAACTGCAATAAAAAGGAAGGAGTAACTGTTAATTAATTTCATCCATTTTATTGAATTCAGACTTTGAAACCAACTTGTACAAATTGCAAAACAGCTTTCGGTAACACCTCAGGTTTTTAGTTTCCTTATTATTATGATCAGGAAATAAATTAAGTGAATATAAAGTAAACAATGTGAATAGAGTACATCGAAAAACAACTGGGAAAAAAATACAACAGACAGAGCAAAAAGAAAACGAGGAAACTGTTTCACAAAAAGTCTGCTGCAATCATGTGTGAAGTAGACTGAAGCTTAACTGCCAACCAGGTAAAATGTAGGACAGTAGAAGAGAGCTGAAGTACCTCCTGATATTAGTGATACAGCATCTTACACTGGTAACATCAAATACTCACCCTTGCTGTGTACTCTGAATTTGGAAAAATAAGATTATCTACACCAGGTGGCGCCACTATCACACAGTAATGTGAAATCCATGTAATTTGTTTATCACTCCTGACCTCCTGCAAGTTCTTATTTTGTGCCTGAACAGACAGGGTGATGTTGAGGAGAGCTTATCAAGACTGTCCCTTCAAAATAACTAACTTTGACTGCTCTTTGTTAGTATTCCATTTTAATTAAAAGGTAGGCTAAGTGATATTTCTAAGTTAAAACAAAAATGTTTTAAGTTAAAGCTCTATATTCTGAGAGTAATCATTGCTATATAGTGTGTTTGTTGGGTCTCCCTGTCTCCAGCTCTTTAATTTAAAAAAAAACTTTCCTTCTTTACATATCCTTGGCCACAGCAGGCAATTCAGTCTTCCGCATTAATTCACAGTACATGTACAATAATATACACATTTTTTTCATCGTCTTGACGTAGTTTCTATTTTAAATAAAGAGGGCTACACTTTCTGCTTTTTTTGTTCAACATAATTTGTTTTAGATTATTTCCCCTCGAGCCTCGAACCAGAGGCGTAGTACCGTAACAAACCGGTAGATGGAGGTAAATGCTTTTGTTTTTATTTTCACATGTGGAGTTTCCGGGTCATTGATATTGTTGCCATGTTGCCTTTTTATAAGCGACTTTGGACTTGTTTTTCTGTAAAGTTGCTTGTAAGGACAACGGCACATTAATATGTATTTGTCCTGCGTATCCCCATCTGAAAATATATCGCAACGCGTTGTGAGCTTGTAGATCTGCTATTTCAAATAGCCGTATAGCTAGTCACTTCTTTTGGGCTTGTTTTCATAGACCTGTTTCCTTGTTTCCCTCGCATAATCTGGCAACACTGATGAGCGGGTCCATTCGATTTAGTAAACCAAACAATCCTGTTAACGTGAGTTAGTTCAACGTACATACAACTAACTTATAATGTAGCCTTATTATTAGGTTTACCGACGCCTTCCATGTGTTTTTGGTGATTCTAAACCATCACAAACTAAAGTAGCAAACGCAATGAATAAACCGCCTTTGATTTGGAACTTTTTTGTCGCTATCAGCTTGCTCGCTGGCTAATAACAGTTAGCATGGAGACCAGACTCTGGTAAGCTGTGTTTAATGTGACGGTTAGCTCCGACGGAACCTCTCCCTCCGCTGTATAGCTCCGAGATGAGGTTCCTCGTTGTTTCCTGCCGTTTGCGGTCGACATTGTCGCACATTTTCCACTTTACATGTTTCTTACCCCTTTCTGCACATCGTATCCAAAAAGCAAAGCATTTGCGCCACTCTCTCAGATGTTTTAAGTTCTAGCGGAACATAACCGCTTCCAACGAGTTGAAGAAAGTATTTAATTTGCCTCGGTTTTCATCCGGTTCCATAATATTTTGCATTAGAAGATGCAATTCAACATTTGACCAGTAGGGTAATCAGTAATGTTATCTCTACGGGCGCAACTCTTGCGCAATGTCTTAAAAACATGTAACCGGATGAAAACCGAGGCAAATTAAATACTTTCTTCAACTCGTTGGAAGCTGTTATGTTCCGCTAGAACTTAAAACATCTGAGAGAGTGGCGCAAATGCTTTGCTTTTTGGATACGATGTGCAGAAAGGGGTAAGAAACATGTAAAGTGGAAAATGTGCGACAATGTCGACCGCAAACGGCAGGAAACAACGAGGAACCTCATCTCGGAGCTACATAGCGGAGGGAGAGGTTCCGTAGGGGCTAATGTGACGGTATGAACACTTGAACAGTGGTGGAGAAAGTACTCAAAGTAAAAGTATCAATACTGCAGTGTAGAAATACTCTGTTACAAGTAAGAGTCCGGAATAATAAATGTACTTGAGTAAAAGTACAAAAGTATTGGTATCAAAATGTACTTTGTACCGAAAGTAAAAGTACTCGTGATATATGATAACTTGTGTAAAAACGGGACATTCTGATTTTTATTACATATTATGTTTACAAATCTTTTGAAAATAGCAGATCTACAAGCTCACAGTGAGCTGAGCTTGTAGATTGGCTATTTTCAAATGGTTCAAGTGGGTAATGTTTTGTAGTAACAATAAAAAAAATTACAAAGTATTAACTAGTAACTAACCTGACGCTTCCAGATCCAAGAAGCTTGCGGCACATTTTGATGCTGTCTTGAGAAACGTAGTTACTCAATACCGCCCCCATCTGGCAGAGTCAGGTTAACTAGTAACTATTAAGTAGTAAGTAAAAAGTAAAAAGTTTTCAAATAAATGTAGTGGAGTAAAAAGTACAATATTTGCCTCTGTGATGTAGTGGAGTAGATTTGTTAAAAAGAATACCTCAAAATAGTACTTAAGTAAATGTACTTAACTTTAAATGTAGTTACTTTACCCCACCGGGTAAGCTGTGTTTAATGTGATGGTATGAAGTGGAGGAATTGGAAAGTAGCTTTTACTGGGTACGTTTACTCAAGTACTGTACTTAAGTACTTCTTTACATTACTTGAGATTGTACCTTCACTCTAGTCAGAGTTTGAATACAGGCTTTTACTTCTTGTAAACAGAGTAATTCTAAGGTTTTCAGCCATTCTGCTCCCACTATTTTCTGTCTCTACTCAGGATTCTGTCATTCTGCTCATTACTGGTTCTGACTTACATTTAGCTGCAAGCAACTTAGATGCTGTCTGCATCTAAGTAGTACAATGTTCCATTGACAGCCATTTATGAAACAGAAAAGTCCTGACTGTATTTGTATTAAATGACGATAAACCTGCCAATATTGCACCTGTATGGATAGTGTGGGTTGTCTCTGTCTCTTTGTCTGGAAAAAATGTAATACAATCCATCGTTGTCATGTTATAAGCAACTTTATGTTAATAAACTCCATGCAGCCATGAGTTTTTTCTGTGTGTTCAAGTTTGGAAGCGCTCGTTGTAAATCACTCAATGTCCTGCGTACCACCCGGTTTGAAATTGCACATAATTATGCTGGACTTGGAATGATTTACAACGAGTGCTTCCAAACTTGAGATGGGGGTTCGGGGGGAACAGCAAAAACCACACCTCCATTATATGTGCTTGACGTGGATAGAGGGAGCACTCGTTTTGGTTCACGTGATAGCATATTATGTTATAGTAAGATAGTAACATTTTGTGTTTAAATCTTAAATTCAGTGTTTTTTTTAAAGCTTTTGAAGTGCTGAATTGCAAGTTTGATTTCTACTTGGGAATAGAGACTTACATTTTCCAGTCATGCTTTTATCACGGGTGAAACTTGTCTTATATTCCACCCTAATTGGTATTAAAATGTTAACAGTGACAGTCATGCTGCTACTATTTTAAACGGTACGTCGCTCTCCTGTCCACTAGAGGTGCTGACTGTTGTGACACCCCTTAGCCAGACTAGCGACCACCACAGCTGCAAAGAAGGCGAAGAAGCCGGAGGAGCCTCAGGCTGCGGTGATGGAGGAAGAGTATGAGGAAGAGGAGGAGTATGTGGTGGAGGAGGTAATATTTTTAATTCTTTTTTCTTTCTCTTGAAATGTAGCACTTTGAGATATGGTTCAAATATAAAGTGCGTTACAAATAAAATTTATTCTTCTTCTTATTATTATTAGGTGTTGGATCGACAGGTGCTGAATGGAAGGGTGAAGTACCTCCTCAAATGGAAAGGTTTCTCAGAGTGAGTCCAAGCCTCCTTTTCTCCTCACATGATAAGCACTAATCTCTGAGTGGAACAAACTCCTTCCTGTCTATCGACCCGATGCACTCGGTGCATATTAACCCATTAAGACCGGGAAAGCATAATTTGTGTCCTTTTCAGATTTCTTTGTCTATTAAAAAAACATAGCAGATATACAAGCTCATAGCGCGGCACCGAGTGAGTATATATATATTCAAAGATTTGAAAAAAATGTCACGATTTAAAATAAATAGCCGATCCACAAGCTCGTCAGAAATAAAAAAAATTACACAGATGCGTTCCCACTTCTCAGTCTTAATGGGTTAAGCAAAGTTCCTTGATATATTGTCATGATAGCCAATTCCACACCTCACAATAGTACAGAATGGTACACACACTTCCGGTATCCTAAGTGGACACAGTCAGTCACTCCACATGAACATCAGAACTCGCGAACGCCCTGTGATCGCTGTTGATGGATCTCTAGAGATTGTGTTGCGGTCAGGCCTGGAATTCATCATTTTAGGGACTAGGCCTCTTGACCTTTGCCAAATGCCAGGGGAGGAAGGCCATCAGTCAAAAAATATATATTTTAATATTCTTAAAAATGAATATGTATTTGCCAGACCCAGGGGGTCAGGCCTACATGAGGCTTTGTCGGTCCCTCTTTCGTCCATATATGGTGCATATCATATATGGTGCTTACATGTCCCTCTTTTTGATTGGCCAAGCTTAGCGTGACGTAGTGCTCTGTCGGCCATTAGGGGTCTGGCAGTACCAGGTCCCCTGGTTCCCTTGTTTTAATACATAGTATAACAGTCAGTAAAATAAAATAAACCAAAAGCTGTTTATTTCATCAAATAGTTTATTGGTATTTAGATTACCAATATTTGCCAGACCCAGGGGGTCAGGCCTACATGCGGCTTTGTCGGTCCCCTTTTGCTATCGTTTTCGTCCATATATGGACGAAAACGTTTTCTTACATGTCCCTCTTTTTGATTGGCCAAGCTTAGCGTGACGTAGTTTAGAAACCATTCAGATTTCCGGCCATTCAGATTTCAACCACTAGGGGTCTGGCAGTACCAGGTCCCCTGGTTCCCTTGTTGAAGTAAGTCCTGAGTCAAAAGTTCATACACTCTCAGCCCTGGACTAATCAGAGTCACTGGATTCATTTGAAGATGGGGAGTCAGTCACCCAAATTAGGGACGCCAGGTTGAAAGTGGTTACAATTGGGACACATTGGCTGCATAATTGCAGATACCGTTGTCATAAAAAAATAAAATAAGGGTCGATTATGTCACCCAAACCGGGCTCTAGATGAAACTTGGTTTCTATAAGCCTGGTGTTTCTGTGTGTGCAGTGAGGACAACACGTGGGAACGAGAAGAACACCTGAACTGTCCCGAGCTGATCGCTGAGTACATGCGGAAACGCAAAGAGACGGAAGAGAAGAAGAGGAATACAGACAAAGGACAGTTGAGAAGAAGCAAGAGGAAGAATGTCAAGGTGAGAAGGAGAAGGAGGGGATAGAGGAGGAGGAGGGGATTGTAGGGTGGTAGAGGAGAGAAAATCCAGTGGACCCCCATCTGAAATGAGGGTTGTGTTAAACATTAACAAAATTAGTCCAAAGTTTTCACACTATTCCAATATTTTTTCCAAATGTTTGGAAAATAGCCAATTTACAAGCCCACAATGCGACGCATTATGAGCTAGTAAATCAGCTATTTTTGAATGGCCAAAGTATAAAATGGGGTTAAGGTGGTTAAACTGATTGTATTGTTAAACACACATGTGTTCATTAAAGGCGCTATATAAATTCAAGCTATTATTAAAGACTTGCTAGGTGCTTGAGGATGAGAGGCTGCAAGGGCTCCAAATGGTATAAAATGAACGGAACAGCACTTTTAAAATGATTCATTCATGACACTTCACATCACTTTTTAAACTCTTACTGCCCTTACTGACAGTCATTGCTTTAAAGGCTGTGATTGTTGATTATTATATTTATGTTATTCTGTTCGTTTTAATCTGTGTTTAGATTAGGGGTTGTAATATTCATTTTAAATTGAATTTCCATATTCTGTATTTACTTTTCTCATTTCTTGTCTTGTATCCCTTATTTTTTATATCTTCCATTCCGTCTCCCTTTGAGAACGGTGAGAAAGCACTAGGTTACTTGTTTGTTGACATTCTAACCTTTGATGTACCTTGGTTTGACTGTTTGTTTGTTCCTTTAGATTAAAATCATCACATGTTTCATCAGCATCAGTTCACCTCCATCACTGCCATTTCCCTGTACTGTACTGCCATAATAAATACTTCAACATTCGATCTATCCATCAGGTCCGCTGGTCATACTTTGACAGGTATCCTGATGTCTGAATATATTAATTCCCAGCAACCAGATTAGCTGTCTTTAACAGGCAGGCAATATGATGTTGAATAACATGAATCAACACATAACCATTATGTTCTCTTTCAAAGGTTAACAGGCAGACAAGGAGCACCAGTGTCCCAGACAAGGTGACCACCAGGGACTTGCTTGACCTCTTCATTGAAGAAGCAACAACGGTGGTGGTTGACGCCGGAGAAAAACTGCCACAAGCGGCCGACCAAGAATCTGAGCCATCGGACCTGTGTTCTGAGTGCCAAAAGTTGTACCAAACAGCCAAGAAGAAAAGTCCGCTGAAAAACAAACTCTTGGATAATGGTGAGCACTGTTTTGCCCAGTATTAGAATGATGGGACAACCTCAGCCAAATAGTGGTAACATTTTGTTGGGCCAGTTTCTCTGCCGTTATATACTGACGGATACCCAAAGTTCACCTCACTGTAAAGTGTCTGGAATGTTTGGAGTTTTTATCAGCCTGTCGACAAAAAGCTTTTCTTTTTGTGTGAGTGACATGTTGTTAAATTGGGCTCTGATTTGTTCACCAGATCCTACTTCCTTGACATGTGACCAGTGGTTCCTGCAGATGAAGCGGAGCACAAGACAACACAACGTGAAATTGTAAATATGTGCACTAGAAATAAGATTGATGGGTTTGGTGTTGGTCGATTTCTGGTTAATCGGCAGCAGCTTTATTAACTTCTTTTCAGGACTCCTTGGGAGTGTGACCACCACATCATAAAGCGTATCAACAAAATATTCAGAGAGAAACAGCAGAAGGGCGAGAAGGGCCAATCAACCTGTGCCAGACAACACGTGTTCCTAAAGAGGTATGGATGATGTCTACGTGTGAACCTGCAATGCACTGGTGTCCCATTTTCTTTTTTTGCGTTTAATTCTGAGCAGAATACCTTTATGGCCAACTGTTTAACAAGAACAAATATGGGATTCCATATATTCAATAAGAAAAACAGTAGATAGGAGAGATAACGCACTTTCCTAAAGAGGTAACAAACACATTTTTGTCTTCTTTTTTTACTCAGTGTTAGCAGTGACAATACAGTACATGAGAAAACATTCAAAGATAAGGCAGTCATCGTTCCATGTCCAGATATGCAAAGCAATCCACCACTCTCAAAACGTTTGCCCCTGCTGAAAACCATGCTACCGAAGCAAGCTACCAAATTGCTTGTTGCATTGGATTTGCTGACCGTCTTTGGATTAATGTATCTCTGTGGGGAGATATTCTCACACCATATATGAATAGAACAAATATATTCACCAAAAATATTCATCAATATCAAATATTTGTGTGCAAATGTCCAATATGGGTGCAATGAACAAAGCAAAAGAAAAATGGTGTTCTTCTTGGAATAGAACTGAATACCAACTGTCACTCTAATTCTAGAAACCTTAAGTGCTGTACGGTGGTCATTAAAAGGGGGAGGAGGACTACAAGGAAGAGGAGGAAAAAGCTGTCCAGAGACGTCGCCCAAGACAGGAGTCTCAGCAAGCAGCCACGCTCAGATGACAGCGGCCTTTACAGCGACCCCAGCCTTCACAGTGACCCCAGCCTTCACAGTGACCCCAGCCTTCACAGCGACCCCAGCCTTCACAGCGACCCCAGCCCTCACAGTGACCCCAGCCCTCACAGCGACCCCAGCCTTCACAGCGACCCCAGCCTTCACAGTGACCCCAGCCCTCACAGTGACCCCAGCCTTCACAGTGACCCCAGCCTTCACAGCGACCCCAGCCTTCACAGCGACCCCAGCCTTCACAGCGACCCCAGCCTTCACAGTGACAGCCATGAACCAAGCAGCATCAGCTCAAGTAGCAAACCTAAGTGCATTGAGGAGGAACGGTCTAATGATGAATGCTTTGTGGTGATCCCCACTTCTCTAACCTATGACAGAACCGTCCAGCTGACAACGTCCCCACACAAACAGAGCGCAGCAAAGAAGGAGCGTTTCAAAGTGTTATTTGATAAGGCATTATCAAACTTCGCAGGTACGATTGAGAAGTACGAGAGCTAGTGAGATCATTCAGCTTTTATTTTATTTCCTTATTCTGCCTTCGGTTGTGTCTTTTGGATCCCTGTAAGGAGAAATATATGTGTACATCTGACAAGATAGTCTTTTTGTAGTTTCTTTGTAAGAGTTACTAGAGATATCTGGAAAAAATAGACAGAAAAATATTGAGAGAAAGATAATTGGTAGAAGTTATGCTGAGGTTCGATTTAACAACCTAGACTTCAGTACAATTAACAAAAAAATATCCCCAACATTATTGCCTGAAACTTTAAATGTTCTTCCACAAGCAAGACTTTGATTCTTGGAGGATGGCTTTCTAACACAACTATTCTCCCCAACCTCCCTTGTGTGTAATTGTGATCGTGTTTCCATAGAAACGGCTCCTTGGTTTTTAAAAGCTGCTTTGAACGTTTATTTTTGTTGTCTTCTTTGATAAAAGTGGACTTCTCAGTTAGGAGTTTTTTGTTTTGTTTTCTGATTTCACGCTAAGACATTTGATGTAGTGAATGTGGAAAAGTAGGCCCCTTTTACAGTATGACAATGTAAAAATAAACAAGAGTCTGTGCGCTGTAAAGTAACGTGCTCCCAGTCAATAGTTTTGAAGGTCTACTATAGAATCAGTCCCTTTACTGTATGATCCTTTTAAAGGGGTAGCTCCAATCTCTCTACTGGTAGTATAGATGTCTCTGAGCGAAAACGTACTAATAAACACTTTAGGAATGTGTTAATCAATAAGTTCTAGTTTGAATGTCAGTGACGCTGATTTGAAATCAGTTAACAGTGTTATTATTTCCTCAAATTATATATTTTTGTATGCACAGGACCTTTGTACTGTTTTTATTGTGCGAATAATTAAAACAAACTAAAAACAAAACAAAAAATAGGGACGTGAATACATTTATTTTCCTACTTGTGTGCTTCTGTTTTATATAGAGCATAAGTGGTTAATATCCACCAAAAGATGATGGAGGCACATGTCTCAGAAGTATTTGTGTGAATAGATAGACAATCCGTGTGTAAATGTGTGATCTGTAAATATCTTCCGCAAAAAAATATAATTGTAAACTCAAATGAATATTTAGCAAATACAAATACACACACATTTCACAAGAAAATATCTGAGAAAGAATACATTAAATTAATTATAAATAAATTAAAAGCACTGTTGTGAATATCTGACTATTGACTAACATTTAACACTTTTGAACTGTCATTCATTATTCAGTTTTTATTTGTAAATCCAAAAGGCTGTTGTAGATTTCAATTCTATACTTGCAGATGTGCATGTTATGGTCCACACCAGAGCCTTGTATTGGTCCACACTTGTGAGAGCAGTAGTGAGAGTATAGTATGTGGATCCAAGAAGGAGGAAGAAGGTGTTTGGCTACATCTAGAGGGAAAAGTAGGGACTACATCATTAACAGATCAGAGCAGGATGGACAGCTGCAACCCTACTAAATGTGAAACCTGAATCTAATCTTATCTAACCTTAAAGGGATAGCTCACCCAAAAAAAACAGTTTTTTCTATCGATGAGTCACCCCATGGGGACCTGAATTCATGGATATCTTTTAGTTTTTGTCGCATTCCTAAGCCAATAATTTGATGACCAGTAGGATGTTCCGGTAGGAGACACAAAGAAGACTATATTATTGGCTTAGGAATGCGACCAAAAAAAAAAAATCATTTTGGGGGTGAACTATCCTTTTAAACCTAAAGTTAACCCTTACCCTAAGCCTTAATTTAAACGGGGTGTAAGCAATATAACTTTTTGTTGAAATAAGTATTAAATAGCTCTAGATACCCATAGTAATCATTGTTATAGATTTTTTGTTCAAACAGGGTGTCTCTGTCTCTCCATCTCTAGTACAAATATTTTTGATATAAATTTCATCCTATCAGGGGAGAGAACTCATACAGGATTAACAATTGAATTTGGAAGTGAAACAAAAACAATAGATAAAGAGTCGATAAAACTGGAATTGGAACACTAAGCTTATAAATGGGTTCTCTCTCTTGATTGGATGAAATTGGTGACCCACCTGAAAATGCATTTTCTATATAATAAGGAGCAGGAACCCTGTTACTGAAAACACACTAATTACTATAAGAATATAGAGCTTTAACTTTTTAACAAAAAGCTTTTTGTTTTAACCAAAAACTATCACTTGCTTACAGTACCTTTAATACTAATTCTAACCCTCTTTGGACATTAGAATAGTAAAGGAATAACAGTCTAATCCTCAATTAGACAAAGAACAAAAGCATAGTTATATGCGTGAAAATAAAAACATTGGAAAACGTTTATACAGGAATTGAATAACAAGACCATCATACTCACTCAGACATTGGCAAAAACATATTCGTACAATAAATTGAATTTGACATCTATTTCAAATTCCTTGGTCATTTCTGCATCAACTGGTCTGTAAGTTAAAGGGATGACCCCCCCAGGTGTTTAGTGACCTGGCTGGAAGAACAACTGGCAGCCATAACAGCAGGGTTCCTTCCTTAAACTATTTAGAATGGAAGTGTTCACTTCACTCTGGTTGACACCTTGTTGTTATGGTGACAATGGGGTCACTCAGATGGCTTGTTTAATCAGCGCTCCCTCTTTGTAGTTTTGTTTTAGTACAAGTCAAATATAACACATTAAACACTTATGATACATGATTTCCTAAAATCGCAATATGTGACTTAATTAAAAAGGAAATTTGAGCCAAAATGATATAATTGTTTGCTGGAGTTGTTTTGTTGTTTTTCTCGGTCTCAAAATATTGTCCACACAGAAATATATAGAATTGATTAGCATTTATGGGTATCCATTTTTGCATCTGCTATAAAATTGTAACCCTAGATCCACTACTGATCTTTTTTGACTATTCTTACACGGATAATGAATTACTTGAACAATTGATGTATTTCTTCTAAAGCAGTGGTTCTCAACCAATTTCTGGATCAGGGCCCACTTGAAAATCTTTCATTTTCAGAGCATGTTTATTTTAATGATCAATCAATCGATTGTGTTGCGGCTTGGAGCAACGGAACTAACGCAATTAGTTAACATAATAATTGAAGTTGCTATTTATCGGTATCACAATTAATAGATTTTTTAATTAATTTTAAGAAATTGTTTTTTACATTATATATATATTTTTTACATGTTATATTATCATAAAAATCGTATTGTTTTGCGAATTATTTGGGGTCCCACTTGCAATATCCTCATGGCCCACAGGTTGAGAATCACTGTTCTAAAGAACCCCTCACTTTGTTAATTTTATGTCAATGCACAAATGAACTGGCAGCTTTTGTAAGGTAAAAGTCTATGGTGCGCTCTGAAATCAGAATAGGAAGCTATTTTGATTAATTAAAAACATATATCTCAAAAGATTAACAAGACAAATTGGTATGATAAATTCATTTTATTTTCTGTGACCATCACATTGTGGAAAAAGTAATAAATATACATTGCAGTAAGAAAAATACTAAAAAAATATAAATATAAAGATATGCTGTACATCATTTTTTAAATACATAGAATACTTTACGTAACTTAACAAGAACAAGTTTAACAAGTTTTGTTCTTGTCCTATAATGTCTTTCTTGAGAGTTCATTGTTGCAATGAATATTGACAGGAGGAGCCAGTCCTCCTGAGACTGGCAATGTCCAGTAGCACTGTTCAGAGAATATTGGTGTCTACTGCAGGTGTTGCTGCTGGTTCAGTTGTGGTAGCCAGTACTGCTGGTGGTTAACCGGTCCAGTATAACTTGCCACATTGCAGACCGGATAAGAGTGCTGTAGAGGGGAGATCTGGCTGTACTGATGATGACTGCTGGCTTCTTCCACGGTGCCCATGACATCATAACACGCTGCCTGTGGGCTGTAGCTGGATCCCAGAGAATGACCCTGGAGAATCTCGCTGAAGTCCTGAAGGCTGGAGGACTGCTCCTGCTGCTCTTCGGCAGAAGAGGAACTTCTCTTTCTCTTCTTCCTCTCGGCCAGCACCTCGTCGCTGAGCCCCAGCTGGTCTGACAGGTCGTTGATGTAGTTGATGGCCAGTTGGAGAGTGTCGATCTTGGTGAGGGTCTGTCCGGCCGGGGCCACGGAGGGAGGCAGGTAGGTCCTGAGGTGGTTGAGGGCTTTGGTCAGGTCTCTCATCCTCATCTTCTCCCTCTCGCTGGCACTCTCACGCTTCTTGCCCGGGTATTTGGACCTAGACTTCTTCGTGGTGGTAGAGGTGCTGGTCTTGCTGTACGCTGCTGCGGAAGTGTCTGCTGAAATGTAGCTTGGGGCAGCTCTCTGAAAAACCTGGACCTCCTGCATCTCCTGTTTAAGCGGAGCTACCGTTTCGGGAACAACGAAGACAAACTGGTCCAAGACCTCGTCAAGTTGTCTGTCTCCAGCCTGGAAGGAGAAGGTGGCAGTGGCGGTGGTGGAGGTGGGGGGTGAGAAACTGCAGGAGTCAATGGAGGAAGTGGGAGACAGGCTGCTGCAGGCGCTGAAATAGCCAGGGTCTGAAGCAGGGTCTAAGGCTTGAAAGTTAGGGTCACAGAAGCTCTTCTCGTCCAGGAGCAGCTCATCAAACAGAGAGGGGCTGAGGAGGTTCTCCTGGAGCTGGAGAGGAGCGCAGTAGGACATATCCATACTGTAGCTGCTGCTAAAAGGAGCTGCAGTAGCTGTAAAAGCTGGTTCCTGTAAAAGTGGGGATAATAATGTCCTTTTCTCCTGCTTCCGTGTGCTGTAGAAGTAGCAGCAGTAGTAGTAGCAACAACAGAGAAGGTTCAGTGTTCTTCCTTGTAGTCGGTTGTCAGTGTGTGTGTGCTATAAGGCAGGCAGAAGTGTGTGAGGACTAGAGGGGAGGCTGCTCCATATATACGCTGGGAGGTGTGAGGAGGTGGCACCTCCAGCAGCAGTCACCCCCAGTCCAGAGAAGCTGTGTGGCAGGGGGTCCATGGGAAAGGCAGCAGCTCCAGGACAAGGTGTGAGTTGGCAGCTGAAGCGTTGTCCCATAAACTGGACCTTATTCACGCTTTTAATTCTTCCACCCGGGGTATGCGATCTTATTGAGAACAGAGGGTTCAAGGCTGGCATCAGTCAGTTTTTGAACATGGGTCACAAGCTGTGGTGTCGTCTTAATTGTTGTTAAAATGTCAGGGGAGGGGGGGGGGGGGGGGCAGGACACAAAATGAGGTGCATTTCCATCATGGACAGGAGTAATGGACTAAATAGAGCATCTAAACAGAGTACTTTATTTTCACACTTATATATGCCCTAATACTAATAAGCATGTTGTGCTGCATGGTATTGAATGATGCCATACAAATTATTATTATTTCTTGAACTGAATAGATTCACTCCACATTGCTCTAGCATGAGAAATGCAGTTATTGTGAACAGGGGAGGACTATTAATTAGTGCCTACTTATAGTATAAGTATAGGCTGTCCCATAATTGAGATGTCACAGGTTCTAACCTGTGACATCTCAGTTATGGGACAGCATTTGGCACTGTTCCTGTCAAAGTGCCCTTAAGAAATACTGAATGTCCTCTCTACCTCCTGCGTACACTGTAATTTAATCTGGACAACAACATCACTGCACATAGTGGAGTAGCCAAGAGAGGCGAGCAGGCTGAAAACCCAGGGGCTCCATGGGAAATACAGCAGTTCTCACACAAGGTGTGAGCTGGGAAGTGCACACCATAAACTGGACATGGTTCACACTCTCTTTCTCTACCCTGGGAAGGAACGGGGCAGATTACCTGAGTATGATGAGAGACCAGGACAGATCTCTTGGCATGGCTCATAAGCTAAGTCTCAATCAAGCTGAAATGAAACGTCAATTCTGTAAAAATAATGAGGCAAATGTTTATTATGGGCTGGAGTAAAAGAACACGCTACCTGAACTGGACCACTTCACAATGTATCCATGTACTGTACGAGTATATTTGTCATTAGAGGATGGTTAACTGTTATAAAAGTTCAGTATTGTCAAAGTTATCAGCTCACTTGAACCCTTGACATACAAAATATTAACAGTAAAGAGTGTTTCACCTGTTTGCTGGGTGTCACCTCTGATGAAGGCCAGGAGTTAAATGTGACACGCCGGCCTGTGGGAACGGGGGTCTGGGACCTGATACACACTGCCACTGCGGGCCCTATACCTACAGCCTCATTATAGGGGCCACGGGACGGTGACAGAGGAAAGTTAGAAGTATTATCCAAAATAAAGCAGGGGAATTCCAACTTAAGACCCACCGCTGGAATATTGAGAAACGTTTTTGCTACGGAATTGTCATTTTCACAAAATCAACATTGAACTATCAAAAGCATAAATAAAAAAAGCTGCAATTTAAATGTTTTAAATGGTGGTAATGTTTTTGACCCACGCCAACAAGAGGAAGTACCCGAATGGAAATGCCATATTTAAATTAGATGATGTAATTGAATGAATCGTTTATCATTATTACACTTCCTCTCTTCCCTCGCAGTAATACGCTTCCCTGCATGTTATGTGATTTCCTCCCGGTCAGTCTTTGGGTCATGTGACTTCCTCCACAGAGAAGTGTGCCAGGCAGCTGTAAGGTGTCAGTTATTAGCACCTCTCTTTGTTTAGACAGGAGCCTCACAGGTCACACCGTTGCCCTGGGAACCTCAAAGGCAGCTCCGCTACCACGGTGTGTGTAGTGCTAAAGGCCGGCTAAAATACACTGTTTCCCAAACAGTGGGTCGGGACACATTTGTGGGTCGCAGATCCATTTATGTGGGTCGCGAGTGAATATCCCTTAATTTTTTTTGTTTCCTTACATTTTTATTATTATTATTTTAAAAAGATTGTTTTAAAGATTTCCACAAACAATTCACACATTTTCATAAGTTGAAAACAAATTTCATGAAATAAAATAAAAATAATAATAATAAATAATAATAAAATAAATTCCCTAAATTAGAAAACATGTTTAAGAAGTAGTGAAAATAGCAGATCTGCAAGCGCACAACGCGGCGCGAAGCGATGCGTTGTGAGCTTGTAGATCTGCTATTTTCACTAGTTTGGGTCCCGGGCAAACGTCTGATTTCCCTTTTGGGTCTTGAGCTAAAAAAGTTGCTCAGCGATTCCCAGCCTGTGGCACCGGGCCCACTGGTGGGCCGCGAGGATATTGCAAGTGGGCCCCCCAAATAAGTTAAGTGGTCGGATGGGTGAGGTGAGCTGCGAACGCTTTTAAGACATTTTCAAGTGGGCCCTGATCCAGAAGAGGTTGGGACCAGTGCACTAGCTAATAGACGTGGTTGCAGTCTATACAGCCACAGAGCGGTTGCTTGATTTATTAGAATTGTAATGAGACAGCAGACGGGGGCATAATGCACATGATCTGCCCCATACAGCCTATATGACATCCAAGAACCGTACATTTATATCCCCTGTCTGTTTACCAGCATATATTAAGTCATCATTGTTATTGATATGAAATCTAAAACTTAGTATATGACTACTGACATTCAAGGTATTGATTACAGGGTAGATGAATCCATACACTTTAATAGATTACCTATTGATGCATTTGATTGTGCGTTCATTTAAAACCTCATAAAATGCATTGAAGGCAAACCCTCATTCTCAGTGGTGACGAGGTACAGACAATAAATGCAGACACACTTCAAATCAAATTGAGCACAAGGTTACATGGCTGTATCATTTAAAATATAGCAGCACCAAATATATATATATATATATATATATAAGTGTAGCCTATAGATTGACAGTGTGACAAAAAATATATAAATAAACCAATGAGAACAATAAGACTGAAAAACAATAAAAATCCAAAAGCAATGACAGTCAAAGTAAATGGAATTGCTATTAAAACCTTTGGTTGGTTGGTATTAATAGGTCAACTTGAAGCATATATTGTGGGGCACAGTAACGGAGGTCAAATTGAATGTAAAAACGAGCCAATGAGTGTGTTATGTTGTGAGTCCACACCTGTTTAGATGGAAGCTTAGGAACGTTTAACTTGACCCCTCTCTTCCTCACCTCCCCGTGGACCTCAGTAATAAGGCTGTAGGTGTAGGGCCCCGCAGTGTGTGTATCAGCTCCCAGACCCCTTTTCCCACAGACCAGCGTGTCACATCTAACCCCTGGTCTTCATCAGAGGTGCAACACCCAGCAGTCCAACCTCTCTGAAGCCTGCCTCACATGGCTTTGACCCCCTCAACTACTACACAAGGACTTTGGGAATTAACCACTTAAACCCTATTATGGTTGACCGGAGTCCCTCAGGCCTCTATACTCAGTGATAGAAGAATTATTCAGATTTTTTACTTAAGTAAAAGTAGCAATACCACAATATAAAAATACTCTGTTACAAGTAAAAGGCCTGTGTTCAAAATGTTACCCGAGTAAAAGTACAAAAGTATTGACATCAAAATATACTTAAAGGGGTAGTTCACCCCCAAAATAACTTTTTTTCTATTGATTACTGACCATCTGGAGCCTTGAATTCATAGATATTTTTTTGTTTTTGTCACATTCCTAAGCCAATAATTTGATTATAATAAATGTGTCCCCATTGATTCCGGTAGGAGACACAAATGCATTTGTGTCTCCTACCGGAATCAATGGGGCTAAATTTATTATAATCAAATAATAAAGGAAGGAATGCGACAAAAACAAATAAATATCCATGAATTCAAGGCTCCATGGGGTGAGTAATCAATAGAAAAAAAGTTATTTGGGGGGTGAACTACCCCTTTAAAGTCCCAAAAGTAAAAGTACTAAAATGTTTGAAAATAGCATATCTACAAGCTCACAACGCGCAAAAGCTTTCCCTGCAATACGGAAGCTGGGGTTTAAGTGAAGACAAATCATCAACATTAATAATAACTGCTGCTCCCAGGTAGCAGTCTTCAGGACCATACTGCCATCAATACGTTAATACAGTGTTTGCCAAACAGTGGGTCGGGACCCATTTTTGGGTCACGTCATAGACCAATTATTGTGGGTCGTGAGTCCCATAAATCCCCTTTTTTAAATAAAAAAATCATAAATTAAAATAGACATTTTAAGTTTATAAATCAAAGAAATTCCATAAATTAAAAAACATCTTGTAAGAAGTATTGGAAATAGGTGATCTACAAGCCCACAACATGTCGCATGGTGGTCTTGTAGATCACCTATTTTCACTAGTGTGGGTACTGGGTGGGGAGACATCAAATTTCTCATTATTTTCTTGAGCTAAAACATTTTGGAACCACTGCGTTAATACATGTCAATACAGCTTCTTTCATCCTTCATCAGGTCATTAGTTTGACAGTTGTGTGAAGGGTGTACAGTGTTCAAGGGTAGAAAAAGAAAAATGCCTTATTTATGTGCAAAACAAAAACATATTGATACAGACAGGTAGGGCATATAACAAATGTATATGTTACAGCCAGAGGAGAAATATACAGGAAAAGGATGAAGACTCTTTGTAACTATTTATTCTTAATACACATCAGCCCTTTCTCTGTTTACACACAGCGAGTGAATAATCAACACAGCAGTACTAATTCCTTTCATCACAGTCACCTTTAGCTCAGGGAGCGTATTAGGCCCTGACACACCAAGCTGCCGATTCACATTCAACACTGCTAATGGCCAGCTAGGCCTACCTCCCGCTGTGCGTGACATACAGCTAAAATGATGTGCAATTGTAGGTCACAGATGCTCCAGGACGGCTTCTGATGTCGGCATGGTGCGTCAAAGCACCGTGAAAGGTGTAAAGGTGTAGTGTTATCAGTCTGAGCAGCGTTTTTTTGTCTTTCCTGTAGTGGAACACATTCCCCGGTTTAATCCGTACTGCAACTAATTTTGTCCTGCCAAAGTGCCATTGAGCAAAGACCCTGATCCTCTACCAGTTACTACTACTACTCATTCTTAAATCGTTGTAGATTAAAAAAATTATCTGAACGACTAATTATAGCTTTGTCCCCTGATCCTGCCCTATTCAGATGCGGCCCTTTCAGCATTTGTCTGTTTTACTGTTGTACAACAATCTGACAGTGTTCCTGTGATCATCAGCACTCCGTTCCACATTAGCGGTCTCTCTGTTTACTGACAAGCATGGAGTAAATCAGCATGGTGGTGCTAACCTCTTTTGATCCCCCTCAGCTCTGAGAGAGTATTACCTATGCCACCATGAAAGCTTAATAGGCTATCTATCTGTTTGATCACCTTCAGCTCAAAGAGCGTATTAGCTATAGCACCAGGAAAAAAAGGTTAATAGCCTATCTGTCTGTTTGATCACCCTCAGCTCAGAGAGCGTATTAGCTCCAGCTAGCACCCTGAAAAGGTTATTAGTCTATCTGTTGGCATGCTAAGCTCTATTAGCACATCAAATGAATTGCATCATCTATGTGGCAAAGCAAACAGACAGGCCTCCTAAACCATTCAGGCTGAGATCAAATCACAACAATCTTTTAAATCTGTATCAACCAGTGGGTTTATACTCAAAATTGGGTCACAAGATGGATCATGGAGAATAATATTAGTTAATCAATCAATCGATCAAACTTATAGCACATATTGTACCTGCATTCGATTGCAATATTATGCACTTCACAGAAGTGAAAGTGCATGGATTATTGATCCCACAAGGGAAATTCAGTTGTCTTGGCAGTCTAACTATTTGCTTGGCCCTCTGCACTTGCACCACCCGGTAGTTTGCATGTTGTGCATTAACTCAATGTCTTATTAAATATATTGAACCCTGTTGGAACACCTCCAAACCAATGTTTGGTCCTCGACCTGGCTGGTTGAGAAACCCTTCCCATGCCCCGCAGGGGTATTGAAATAAGTAGCTACATTAGTCTTGGTGATGGTGTGCTGAGCTCTCTATTAGCACATCAAATGACCTGCTTCTATGTGACAAAACAAACATCCGGCTCTAATTCTCCCTGGCTGATAAGCAAGCAGAATCACATGAATATTAAAGTCCTCTGAGCAGCTCATTATGGAAAGGAGGTGAGAAGATGAGGCATTAGCGTGGGGACTTTATTTTTGGTCTAGACTCAGTGGTGCCGAGGCCCAGGCCGTGTTTGCTCAGCTCCATTTAACAAACACGCTCTAGAATTAGATAAACTCAGGCTGGGGATGAACCTGAGATGATCCGGTAAAAACCTTTCATCCCCAATTACCCCGATCACGATTTATACCAATGTACCCAAACCCCTTACTGTCATCAGGTCACTCAATTTATACTTGGTTGCACACCGAAAATAGGCAATCTACTTTGTGAGCTTGTAGATCTGCTAATTCTTGCGAATCGTTGCTGTCAGGCAGAAACCTCTTATCTCCACATTCTAACTTTGTTTTTTTTCGTAAATTAACGCCCTACTTGATCATAATATAGCTTCACACAAGCTCGAAACACGCCCTGAAGCGACACGTTTTGAGCTTGAAGATCTGCTACTGAATTTTAATCCTGAAAAGTAACAGTTTTAGACATAATGAGGTTTCCACCCGACAGACGATATAAATGAGGCGTCAATGTCACCCATGTCATGTGATCTGCCAATACATTCCCAGATCCATTCATACACAAGTCATGACCACCAAGTGTCAATTTCCTTCAATTAGAACATGTAAGAGCCTTAAGTGACATTGACGCTCTCCTGATTTCAGGGCAACTTCACAGAGTTTCTTTTCTCACGTTGGATCTAATAGATTCTGTCATACTGGGACACTCTGCAGAGGTCTCATTTACTTCCTGCATGTTTAAAGTATTCTTTGGAAAATAAGAGGAAGTTTCCCAGACAATTAAAGAGAAGAGGAATGAAACATGACAATTGAAAAAACTAATCAATCAACAACCAACCAACTTATAAAAAACTGTTTAACAGAGAATTGAAATGATTAATATGGAAATAGTTGTGTATACCTTGTTTATACCAGGCAAAGGAACAAGATTATACTGAAACATGGGGACTAAAAGCAGTATATTTCCTCTATTTATAATATTTATAAACTCGTATTTTGAAATCGTATTTTGAAATCGTCCAGATTTCAATACAGCAATCCGTTGATATGAAAAGGAAAAGGAAAATATACTTTTTTAATTTGTAATTTTGAATACTTAAGTATATTTAAAGCATGTACTTTTGAATATTTAAGTATTTTTAAGAAGCATGTAGTCCAGTACTGTAATTCAAGAACAAATTTGATAGAGCAACTTTCACATGTAGTTGAGTAGTATTTGACCAGGAGTGTCTTTACTTTGTAGTACTGGGGCAGGGTGAGTACTTTGTCCGGATAGTACTGGAAGTGTGGGCACCCATTCTGGGCTCCTCAATGTGAAATTGCTTTTTTTTCCCTTTTTTCTTTTTACATAAATGTGAAAAAGTAAAGAATAACAGTATGTTTTGGAAAATGGTCTGAAATAATGTAAAGTATACATGATTTGAACATGCACAGTACATCATCAGATCTAACTGTACCCTTCAACTTATTGTTTATGCTATACTGGCACAGGTTTTGTAGCAATTTGTACAAGCAATTGTTGAAATATTAATATTTGGCCTTAAATGTCAAATGTTCAACCATATTTCCAGTCCATTTTGGAAAATGATGTTTTATTTTTACATTTTGAGGAAAATAGCCAATTTAACATTGAAGTGCCCAGAATTAGAGGTGCCCACTCTTGAGGTTACCCGTTGTCCACCATTGTTATGTATGCATTTAGTGAGCTCACTAGAAGTAAAGACTCCTCAGAAATCCCTTCAAGCTGAAGCTGGTCTGGTGCAGTCCCACTGGTCTCTACAGATGAGCTGAGGTTTAGGTGCGGTCAGGATTCAGGAAATGGAGCATGGCAGGGACCCCTAGCACAATGGTTCACAAAGTAGGGTCCGGTGACCCCCAGGGGTCCTTGAGAGGGGGCTCCAGGGGGTCCCCAGCTAAATTAGTTAATAAAGCATCAAAATAATTGTAACCACTTTAAACCTACATTGGCTTTTTGAAAATAGCCAATCTACAAGATCACAATGCGTCGAAGCGTTGTGAGCTTGTAGATCTGCTATTTGCTAATTTTTTTTGCAAAACATGTGTATTGCTTTTTTAACAAACATAGAAAATACAAACATACAAAAAAACAATAAAACAGCTCAGACATTTATAAAATATATTGAGATGTGTACAAAGACAACGCAAGAACATGATCGAAGGAAACGCCTCCTGGCCATCGATAGCCTCTTAACAAGGAAAGAAAAGACACCATGTACATTAAAATAAGATTTGTGAAAACACTAGTTACCAGTAGCACGAAGATATTAGCTAAGACAAAATGCTAGCATACTGGGAGGCTAAAGGGGGGCGCATGCTACCATTTTCGGTGGTCACCTTATCACCTTATGATAGAGAGAGCTCTCTCTATCATAGAGAGCGCTCTCTCTATCACCTAAAAGGTGATAGGGTGACCACCTCATTTGGTAGCATGCGTGGGCCTTAAGGCTGGTATGGAAATCCCCCAAGCACAGTGGCGGACAGCGTAGGTCCAATATAAACTAAATATTGGACTTGGAATGCAACATGCATGTAATGTATTCACAAGGGATACAATCTATTATAATATTATGCCACGATCTTTTGGATGGAGCAACGTCCTTGATCCAGAACAAAAGAATATTCGTTGAATAACCCTCTATGTTTGACATTTACAATGTGACCATCTGGGAGACCAAGTAGAAGACACTTGATAGGAACAGCAAAGATTAAAGATAGTTCTGTTACAATATCAGACGAATAGTTCCGAAGCTTCACACAGGACCAAAGGCAGTGAATGTAATTACCAGTCTCTGTCTTGCATTTAAAACAAAATGGATTTGCTTAATATCTTGAACGTTTTTTTGAAGAAAAAAAATAAAGAATATTTTTGAAACATTTTTACAACACAAATCTTGTATGGAGGGTCCCTGGCACAAAATATTTCCATATTAATTTGGGGGTCCTTGATGTAAAAAAGTTTGAGAACCACTGCCCTAGCATAAATGAATGAGTTGCTGCATTTGTTGCAGTGGTGTCCTATCAGGTAGCTGTTAGGTTTTCATTCAAGCCAAAGGTGCATAATAATGCATTGTAAACTAATCTAATCTGCTTATGGCGTATAATTATAGTTATAAGCACTCGTAAATAGTGATAATGCTTCATAACAATAATCATAAGTCATTTAGTATTTTACGATGACTTATAAGGTGATATACTATAAATGCATTGTAATCTGCTTATAGCACTACACTTGTAAGCCACCATATGGGACCACCTAACTCAGGCCGTGACCCCCCAAAATCATCATATTTTAACTGGGGAACCCCCCACCCTGATAAGCACTTGGAATGTAGGAGTTGAGGCATTCGATTTTCGGTTCCACAGATAAATATTGTGAAAATAGAAGATCTACAAACTCAGAATGCCTCGTGTTGCGAGGCGTTGTGAGCTTGTAGATCTGCTATTTTCAAAATGATTGCCTATTTCTTATATTATTTGACAATTTGGCCAATGTTTGACCAGTTTTAGTAGTTTGTTGATTAGTTTCGATGCAGTAATGGTCTTTTTCTTTTTTGAGGCATTAAAAAGGTCTTAAAAGTCCTTAAATTGTCACTTCACTGTCACCCCCCCCCCCCCACAAAAAAAAATTGGGCGGACCCCCCTGGGGGTCCCGACCCACAGGTTGAGAACCACTAACCTAACTGGACATACTAGAGCTTGCAACACTGCAGAGCTCCAGACGCTGATGCTGGATAGGAGGGAGTGGAGGGAGTGATCCACTGTCCCGAGTTGGTGTTGGCTAGTCCGCACCCTCGCTTCATATTGCATCCTATGGACTGAAGCATCCTTCACTGTTATGTTATGTTATGTTATGTTATGTTATGTTATGTTATGTTATGTTATGGTGCTGAATATGTTTTGGTGCACGGCTATGTAAATACATTTTTGTGATTTGTTTGAGTGTATTTTTGCTTTTATGCACTGCTGTGTATTGTCTGTCTGACTGATGTCCTGTCTTGGGCAATTATTTTATGACAAAGATATTTGTGATCTTGCAATATTTCAATGAGAGACTGATTATAAACTAGAAAAAGTGCTCCTCGGAGCACAGGTCTCCGCCAGGTTAGGTAGGTTATTGTGGCCTCCTGGTGGCGCTATAATAGGCCAATGTGAAAAGGGTGCCATTTCTTCTTGGGCCTTTCACGGCAATCGGACCTTGCATTCATGATTTGAGGCATTTTGTTCCAAACATGTGTTTTGCTAAATTATACCTGCTGGTGGCGCTATAAAAGGCCAATGTGAAAAGGGTGGCATTTCTTCCTCGGCCTAGTGGGAATGTGCATGTGAAATTACACGGAAAACGCAAGCTGCGTTCATGATTTGAGGCATTTTGTTCAAAACGGACCAATCCTGCAAATTTTGGAAGCCAACCTTAGCCAATGAGGATGGAATATGGAAAATCGGACAGAGATATAGAGATACTGTGTACCGATTTGTATGACGTTTGGATAAAATCTGTTGGAGTAATGGGTTTTGTACAAATTGGCCTCCTGGTGGCACTAAAACAGGCCCATGTGAAAAATTTGGGTTAGAGGTTCTGAATTTTTATCCAGGGAGTGTGTGTGCACAGTTTCGCAGTGACCGGACACACAGACACACACACGGACGGACGGACAGACAGGGGGTAAACATACTCTCTCGCCATGCCTTTCGGCCTGGCGGAGACAATAAACCACCACAAAGCACAATCTGTTCTTTGAATATATTTTACTACTTTATTATAAATAGTGGCATGAATGATTATATAAAAAATTATAAAAAAGAGTTAATACAATTATTACAATATTTACAAGGGACATTTCATATTACAAAATAAATAAGTAAAATAAGATATATGTTTCAAATAAATTAGTTGTTTCACATTGAGACAGTATGTACACTCTGACCTTCATAGCCTAACTGCCTGAGTGCTGAAACTTAGAAAAGACACAAAAATGATAATACAATATTTCTGGGTATAGTTGCATAAGTCAGAGGCATGACCTTTTGGCCTTTTCAAAACAGGTAAAACATAGTTCTTGCTGTTGGCCTTTGACGGATAGTACAGAATGTCTTTAGGGCTGATGATATGATGAGGGTTTGTAGTGATCCTTCAAGGGGAAATGACTTCTCTGCATTGATCCAGCAGTGGCTTGCTCAGAGTGAACGCACCAGGGGAGCAGTTGGAAGTGTAAGTGTCTTGCTCAGGGGCACTTAAACCAGGCGACATAAAGCCTGGAGGAGCCCAGGATCCAACGTGATTCCCAGATGGCTCCTCTATACCTCCTGAGCTGCTGACCTTATGGCTGATAATGATGGGATGATGGTTGTATGACGGCTTACAGTTCAACCCCAGTAATCTCGCGGTGCCAGTGGACTGCAGAAGTCTTTGCCGTACATCTGCAATGAATCATAAAATAGGAAGAACAATCATTAGGATATTTTAGTAATACTTTCATCATTAAAACAGGGAATGACATGCAGCAAATGGCCTGGCCGTCTACTTAAACGCTTGGCTTTCAAGTATTTTCTATTTCTACACACCAGAATCGGAAGTGTGAATGCAGTATAAAGTTTACTTCAAAAAGATAATGATAAATGTTTAAACCTTACCATACTGTAGATCTACGTATAACTATATATAAATATAGTACCTAAATATCTAATATCTAAATATTTCCAAAAAGTACTACACAGAAGTAGTGAGATGAAGTCCATTTTAATAGATTAAAAAACTATATATATTAATAAGTGAGAAATTATATTCAATGCATTTGGGGTTAGGGTTACCAGTACCACTGAAAAGATTTACATTAGTTAAGTATTTTTCTGAAAAATGAAATCCTTGACATACCTGACATGAGATGGGCTGTGTCGCCGGGGGCAACAGCAGGTCACCGTTCTCCATGTTAGAGCCAAAAACATCCCCCTGAGTCTCCTGGCTGTACTCTCCACTGTACTGACACAAGTCCGCTCCGAATCCACAGCTCCCAGAGGAGACAGGCTGGCTCTGATGGTGGTGGTACTGGCTGGTGCCCAGACCCAGGCCCAAACTCTGGCTCTGGGTCCACGCAGATCCTACTGCAGTGGAGCCACACTGAAAATAGGACCCTCCGCTGCTGTTGAGAATGTCCGGTGAGGAAATCTCGCTGGAGGAGCAGCAGTCGTCTCCTTTCTCCTCCTCCCTCCTCCTCCTGTCGCTGCTCCTCCACTGCTCCAGCACCTCGTCGCTGAGCCCCAGCTGGTCCGACAGGTCGGAGATGTAGCGGATGGCCAGGCGGAGCGTCTCGATCTTGGTGAGGGTCTGTCCGGCCGGGGCCACGGAAGGAGGCAGGTAGGTCCTGAGGTGATTGAGGGCTTTGGTCAGGTCTCTCATCCTCAACTTCTCCTTCTCGCTGGCACTCTCCCGCTGCTTGCTCCTGATCCGGGTCGCCCTGGGGCCACGAGGCGCCCGGACCGTCTTGCGCTTCCCGGGTCCCGTCGACGAGGTGCATTCCAGAAGGTTCCTGTCAGAGTATGCTCCGGTCTTCACGGCTGCTTTCGCCGTGGATTCTGCGTTCTGGCGCTGGAGATACGAGAAAGAAGCGGAGGACGAAGGCGACAGGCTGGAGTCCATGGAGGGAACAGGGGAGAGGGTTTCTGGGGAGGACATGTAGGAGAGCTCTGAGTCTGACCCAGAGGAGGACCACTGCTGGTAACGCTGAAAACTGTAGCAGAGGCGAAGGGCAGATGAAGAGGTATCCATGTTGTGGTGTGTTCGTGTAGAGAGAGACAGTGGTGTGTTGGCTGACAGCTGAGGGTCTCTGGCTTATAAGGACCAGGCTGGACCACGGAGGTGTGAAGTGACACCTCCACAGGCCTGGCAGAGACATCACTGCCTGCCTGAGACATGCTGCACACATGCACGCCCCCTACCACACGCCTCCCACACACTCTCTCTCTCTCTCTCTCTCTCTCTCTCTCTCTCTCTCTCTCTCTCTCTCTCTCTCTCTCTCTCTCTCTCTCTCTCTAAGCTGCAGTGGTAATAGAAGTGTGAATTTTGACCCGTGCTCAAAACAATAAACAGTGTTTCCGCTTTTTTGTTGTTGTTGTCTCTGCCATTCTGATGTATTTTACACATGCTTGGAAAGGGTAAATGTATTTTGCAGCATAGAAAAGAATGGCCATAATTTATGTCAGTGAATCTTAACGATATGTTAGAATTGTTGTGGAATAGTAGCACAGAAATAGTGTCCAGTTAAGCATCCAAAGAAATGCATCCTTTTCTGGCAATAGGCAACATTGGCAGCGAAATCACTTAGAAAATAGGTCTGTTTTCATATTATTCATTGACTTTATGATTAAATCTGCTTATAACTATCTGCTTATAACACTGTATAATTATAGTTATAAGCATTCATAAGTAACCATTATGCTTTATAACAATAATGTGTTAATAATCACACATTTTAAAGCGTTCTATAATGACTTAAAATGTCAAGGATCATAATACTTGTATTTTTGTATTATAATTATCTTAGTTGTAATACATTATATTATTTTATAATGCATATAATCACTCTTATAATGCATTATAGAGTGATTATATCACCATAAGCCATCATTGGTTGCTTCACGTAAAGTTAGAAAAATGCATTGAATCTCTGCAAGAACACAGAACATTTTCCTACACCGCTACGAATGTCATTATTTTTCACACTATAATGCATTATAACAGTGATTATAATGAATTGTATTATACAGTGTTATAACAATAATTATACAGTGTTATAAGCAGACTATAATGCTAAATAAGGATGCTAATACGAATGCTTATAATGCGTTATAGACATTCTACTTCATAGAAATTGTTACAGAAATAAGTTTTGTCTTGTGCTCACATATACAGTAATGCAAGAAGACATGTCATTCAGGTGATGCTCAGAGATTACAATGAGCTCAAGTTCATTTCCCTTTTTGTCCCCGAAGATTTGACTTATTATCAATCATCAGCCAAAACCAGAAAACAATATAATAATCACAATCATTTTAATTTCTTCTCTCTGTGGTATAGTATTACCTGTCCAGATAGTCCTAATGCCTTTAACCCTTTATATATTCATTCATCTATAATGAGCCTAATGATGTTTTAATGCAGTGTAATCACCTCCATTAGCTGAGCTGTGGTGGAGGTGTGAGATGCTGTAATGAGTTCACACTGACGGGAACACAGCCCCCTGTAGGCTGGGTCAGTCTAGAGGTGCCAGTAGAGTGACCCAGTGACCGGTCAGTCTAGGGCAGTGGTTTAAAAACACTGGGTTGGGACCCATGTTTGGGTCGCTGACCCATTTGTATGGGTCACGAGTGAATATCCCTTTTTTTGCGTTTACTACTACTACTACTACTATTTTTCTAATAAAACATTTAAAAGATTTTCAAAAATAAAAAAATAATTTCAAAATGTTCAACAGAATTTCATACATTTTGAAAAAATATGAATAAAATAATAAATAAATTCAACGTTGTGAGTTTGTAGATCAGCTATTTTCACTAGTTTGGGTCGCGGGGAGAGATCACATTTCTCTTCTGGGTCTCGAGCTAAAAGGTTTGGGAACCACTGGTCTCGAGGTGCCACCAGTAGGGTGACCCTATGGAGGGTCAGTCTAGAGGTGTTAGGCACCCTGACCTGAGGGACGGTCAGGAAGAGGTGTCACTTGGCACCTCAGCTGTGAGAACTTAGACCCAAACGTGGTTCTGAAAACACCTCAGCTGTGAGAACTCGGACCCAACAGTAGTTCTGAAAACATTCTAGGATCATATTTCTTTCTCCTCACTTGACTTCTTGACCGCCGAAAATGGCAGCATGCGCCGGCCTTAATGTTTCACTCTCTCCCTTTCTCTATCCCTTGCTTTCATTTTCTCTCAACCCTCTGGTAAAGGTGACCATACCTTACTGATGCCAGCCCTCTCTGGGTCGTTCCAGATGGAGTTTCGACATCGTAGCATAAACGTGGCAACGTTTTTTTCCCGCCCGGAAACATCTTGGGTCGTTCAGTGTGACATGGTCAAGGACAACTGTCGGTGAGTCCATGCATTCCATGCCGTCGTATAAAGTTTGAGTTTGACCCTTTGCAGGTGTCAGTGGTAGAGGGTTGACTCAGTGAACTCTGGACTGCTATTCTATTCGATTTCATGTTGTGTAACGCTGGGAATCTCATACCTTTTCATGTCAAGGATCCCCAAATTAATGTATTTGGCTGCGGACCCCCATCTGAAAATAGTTTTTCAGGGGCCCCCAGAAGAGAAGATTTGTAATAAAAAAATGTATTCTAATATTTCTATTTTCTGTTACGATTTTTTTTTATATATAAAAAAAAATAGCAGATCTATAAGCTCACAATGTGTCACGATGTGACGTGCCGTGAGCTGGAAGATCGGCTACTTTTGAATAGCCGGAGTATAAAATAGGGTTAAAGTGGTAAAAACTGATTGTGACGATATTAACACATTTTTGCTGGGGACCCCCTGGAACCCCCTCAAGGACCGCTGGGGGTCCCCGAACCCCACTTTGAGAACCACTGGCGTACTGTAGGCCGTGAACAGGAGTTGAACCCTCTCTGTGCAGTGTTGCCATGTCCGCTTATTATAAGTGACTTTGGGCTTGTTTTTCTTTAAAGTTGCTTGTAAATATTGGTTATAGTTTCGGGTGGTGTTTTTTTGGGCTTGTTTCCTAATGTTGTTAAACTAGCGGTTCTTAAACATTTTCATGGCAAGGACCCCCCCAACGCGTCGCAGATCGGCTATTTTCAAATAGCCATAGCAGCCTAGTCGCTTCTTTTGGGCTTGCTTTCATACACCCGGTTGCTTATTTCTCTCGCAATATCTGGCAACACTGTCTCCGTGTCCCAACAGCACAGGGCTGACCCAGGGCACCCTGACCCTGCCTCTCCTCTCAGCCTGAGCTGTAGTCTGTGTGGGTGAGCCTGGTGGGAAAGGCTGCCTGCCTGCCTGGGAGTTTGACACCTCCAGACACACAGATAGACACCCACCCACCACATACTCTGAACCCAGGCTGCCTGGCACCTGTTTGAGCCTGGGGTGAACTCTGCATCCTTAGCCAGCTTCCATGGGGATCGGAGTCAGTGGTTTAACCCATTAAAGACCTGAGGCCGAGGAACCCCAAATTGATATACTGTACATTTGGCGGCGGACCCTTGTCTGAAAATGTTTTGTGCCGGGGACCCTCCCAGAATAGAAGATTTGTGTTGAAAAAATCTAAAACAAATACCCGGTTTTAATGTGTTAAATCATTTAAAAAGACATAGGGGCCATACCATACATAAAATGCATTCTCAAACTGGTTTCTGTTCTAAACAGAACTTTATTTAGAGTGTAGTGAGTATTAATTAGGGGTGCAACAGTTACTACTACTTGATTTACTACTACTTGATTTAATCATTTATAAAACATAAATTATTTAAATAAAGTAATGGATTTCATAGCGCATGTTTTTTTTTATAGAAATGTAGCTATTTTTTCTAAAACATTTCAAAAATAATGAAAGTAGACAAACTATTTTGCGTGACACTTTTGTACGAGGAAGTATAAAGTAGGGCTTAAGTAGTTAATCAGACTAATTGATATAGTCGATAATAAAAAATATCTACTATTATTAATATAAATACAAAAGAACCCAACAATTCTTCCCGTTTATTTGATTAATCCAAAAAGTAGTCATTAGAATAAGTGCAAATTAAATATTCTATAGTTGCAGACCTAGCATTAATGACCTGTTCTGACCTGCAGTATTGTCTGAGGCTGGACTCCCTGTGTGTCTGAGAGCCTCTGGGACATGAGGAGGTGTGTGGTGGGAGAGAGGCATTCTGCACCGGAGGTGTGAAACACAACACCCAGCCTGCTATACTAAACTGTCCTGGAATGGAAGGGAATGGGTCAGAATAGAATGCAGCACTGAACAACTATAGCAGTGGTTCTCAAACTTTTTCATGCCAAGGACCCCCAAATTGATATATATTTGGCCGCGGACCCCCATCTGAAAATGTTTTGTGCCATGGGGACTCCCAGACGAGAAGATTTATGTGAAATGTTTTTCAAAATTATTCACATTTTTTGAATTTTTCAAACGCTTTCAAGATTTGTAAAAAATAAAATAAAAAATAGCAGATGTACAAGCTTGCGTGAGCTTGTATATCTGCTATTTTTGAATAGCCAACGCATCAAATATGGATAAAGGGTTGTGATGCTGTATTAACACATTTTGCTGGGGACCCCCTGGAATCCCCTCAAGGACCCCTGGTGTTCCCTGGACCTCACTGAGAACCACTGATAGGGTCAAATTGTGTGTGAGTGTGTTTTCCAAGAGTGAGGGATAGGGTATAATACACAATGCCCACAGAACAAAGAACAGATTTAAATGAGGAAAACTCAACTGAATTAAGCTGAGTTGAACTGAATAGTTTATATAATTACGGTATCCTTATTTACTTACACCAAGGAAGTCTTATTATTTTCTAATTTTCACTTCACATTGCCTCATATCAAATGAATAAAAATCATTCTGTCTTGAGAAGATTGCTGATCTCTATTCAGTAGGTTTTATAGATTGAGACTAAGATAGCTAAAAACAAATCTCCAAAAGCTATGTCATCCTATAGTCATACCAATCGTCTGATTGCATTCATGACATATGTCATAAAACAGTGTACAGTCTAATCTACTGTCAGAATGGATGTTCTACCACGTCCTATGGAACTTCTCTGAGCCAAGGATGTTATGTACTTTGTCAGTAGTCCTGTATTAGCTGTTAAATGTGTAGATGGTTTTGTTGCACTGTTGTTTTGCCCAGATGAATGTTGAATGTTTAATGGACCACAGTGGAAACAAGCCTTTGGCTTTTTTGGTGTCATCCCTTGTACTGCGTACGTCAATAAAGTATTCAATCAATCAAATTAATTTTAATATTGGTTCACTGCACTACCAAAGCAAACAAAGCAGTTTCCTTGTATGAACCTGAGCCTTGGAAATAAGGTGTCCCTGATTCAGATTCTGTTAACGGCAGAAGTTCATGAATGAGTGGTTGAATGTTTCACACCTCCACCAGAGTAAACACACTCCCACCAGAGACCCTTGCTCACACTTGTGTGCCATCGTGTTTTTACAACTTGCCCCCTTCAGGCCAGCTGCCATAGACATGCAACCCCAAAATATTGTACAGTACCAACCACGCTCTCTTCTCATACATAATATACGTATAATAATAACTTCTGGGCAAATATGAGGAGGAAGAGGTGAAATATGAAAAATAGCAAGACAATTTATAATTTGTGTCATTTGTGTATTCAACTTGAGCTTAATTTTCACCTTGAGCGGAACATTTGCATGATGCTGCTCTTTTCTGAAAGAGAACAGGGAATATTTGCAGGTTCTGTTTATTCACATTAGATAAAAAACGATAAATCACGATAAAAAAAAACAGGGTTAGCAGGGTTACTGTGAGGAAGAGCACAGTATGGTATGGTTAACTTGGTGCACTAAGGAAATAATACCAATCCTTTATACCAGAGAGTTGCATATTAAAGGAACTGAGTCCATGCAGCATAGGCTACAGGTAATGTGGCAGTTATATCTGTAAATACTGTTGTTGGTGTGCTGGGATCACAGATCAACACATTGTTAACGAACAACACTATAAATCTACTGTCACCATGGCTAATACAGTGCAAATACATCATCCTATAAACATAACACTGAGTAAAAATATCTTGTTAGAAGTACCTGGAAGGCTTTCATTTCATACATCATCTATTTACAGTAATGCCACTTGTATGCAAATGACACATCCGTATGAGAACTCAATAAATAACTAGATTTATCAATTAATCAATAGAAAAATAAATAAATACAAAAAAAAATATATAAATATCAGAACTAGGCTGGCCAATCAGACCTATATAAATTGCCAGTGAGTAGACTTTTAATATTGCTGTGTCTAACTAGCCGGTATTGTGCGATATTGCCCATGAAAACTACAAACTGCCTCACAAGAGAGATGCTGCTGTTGCAAAACCAACAACTCCTCATGTGTGACCAGGAACCACTCCACTATGGACTACAAACCAGCAAACGGATTTCTTATCGTATACCCTCCGAAAAAAACTAGAACACACCACTGCCGACAGCTGAAGGTCGACCTAGGGAGACAGCTCAAATTCCCGGAGAACATCGCAGTGACCATACTCAGGCCAGACATGGTCCTGGTGTCCGAAACAACAAGACAAGTGATCATGCTGGAGTTGACTGTTCCCTGGGAACACCGGGTGGAGGAGGCCTTTGAGAGGAAAAGGTCCAAGTACGAGGAGCTGGTGAAAAGCAGGGGATGGAGCCTGAGGACCCGATGCAACCCCAACGAGGTCGTGTGCAGAGAATTCGTTGGCCAGTCACTCATCAGGGCACACAAGATGCTGGCAGTGAAGGGAGTAAGGGACTGCACAACAGAAGAACTATCAAAAACATCACAGACGATGCAGAAAAGATGTCAAGATGGCTGTGAATCAAGCGGGGGGATCCGTACAGTTTACAGTTACAGTTTAGGCATTTAGCAGACGCTCTTAATCGAGAGCGAATTACAGTCGTGGACCACACAAGCTACTTAGACAAAAGCCGGGGGCCTGATCAACTCCGGCTGGGTCATCTGGGTTAGGGTGTCTGATGTTGGAAGACCCAAAACACTTGATAATCCCAGGACACATCACTGATGATGTGTCTTAGTTGCACCAAAGGTGTTTGTTAGAACTAGAAGCCCCGCAAGACAACCTCTCACACAAAACTCAATGAGCAAAAACCTTTTACCTGAGCATTTCAATACACCGGAGCACTCATTATGTCAACAATTAACACAAAACACAATATTGTTTTTTGTTTTTAATATTTTACCATCACAAAACAAAATAAAAGTATCAAGGTCATCTGTTTACTGTCTCACATATTCAGCTGTTAAAAAAAATAGACAAACAGTTTTTTTTGTACCAAGTTGCTATGTAGGCTGTCTAATTTTATTTTGTCTAACATTAATTTACTGGGGAACTAAAAATTAAAACATCACACCTTATCAGAAAATGATCTAGTTGTCATGCTACTCACACTTTGCTAATCCTTATAAGGATTAATAAGCAAATATAATGTTTCGTTCACGTTTATTTGTAAAATATTTTGCCCAACAAAAGGCCAAGAGCACACTCATTTCTGTGTTCAGTGTTCACATAGCGAGGCCATGTCAAGGGTTTAACATTTGATATAATGTCCACTTCTCTCTCAACAACTGAGGAAAAAGTGATTGTTTTCTCAGTTCTAGCACATGGGCATTCACTGCCCTTTGGCTTTGTATAGTGGTGAAGTTGAAAGTGATTATTTAACGGCATCCAATACATGAAATTAATCCCATTATCACTGCTGACATACAGTACACAGTAAGCTAACAAACATTCAAATGTAAAAAGGAAAAATACAGAACACTTATCATCTCAATCACTTTTGTCATTCGTTCCATTCATCACGTTGAATTTGACATTGAATGGAGTAACATGTAAACAGGAGAATTGGGTTTCATGTCCTTACATTTGCCATTTCCTGTACATAATTGAAGGATTTCTTTCTATTGTATTACTACTCCTATTTCATAACTAATATACACTGGCCTAAAGTATGTACAAACAAGACTTGCCTTTAAACTATAGTACTATATACTATAATAGTATTGTGTAGCATACTGTACACACACGCAAGCACGCACGCACGCACGCACGCACGCACGCACGCACGCACGCACGCACGCACGCACGCACGCACACACACACACACACACACACACACACACACACACACACACACACACACACACACACACACACACACACACACACACACACACAGTTCATGCCACAAACGTAACATGTCCTTAGTAATCATTTGATTGTTGTTACCAGTTAAGCATTGGGTTTAACTGACATTGGACAACTGTTGAACTTGAAAACGAGAGCATCATATACAGTATATATCTAGTTCGTTAATTATCTTGTTTGTTTGTTTGTTTGTTTGTTTTAGAAGAAAAGCAGAACAATTTCTTACATTTGTCATGGGAAAGGGTTCATAGACAAAATTAAAATGTATATTGTGTGTGCTATCTAGAACAAACAGGTCTATGATTAGGAGCAACGTTTTGGGTGGGTTGTGCTTGAGTTGACATTCACAAGTGACATACAGTATGTGTAATAGTGACATAAATAGACACTGGCAGCCATAGAAGAGGAAACATAGGAGAAACCAAGGAAGGTTTCAGTAGGCAACAACTCCAACAAGACAGTTCTATTTAAATACCACAACAACACCAGCCTCTCCTCTCCTTCACATTCAAGGCTATTTTCTACCCGTAAAACAAGTGACTGCCGACAACAGTAACCGCCAAAAGTTGCAGATTCTCAAACGTTTGAGAATAGTTTTGTTTGATTGCTACTGTCGACAGTCACTTGTCTTAAGGGTATGAAACAGCACAGCATGGGATCTCCACAGCACACCTTCACAATTAGATAGTGTAGAACTTAAAACACTATTCTCTGGATTTCACATGTACCCCTGTTCTGGGTTTAGGCTTAAATCCAACCACTTAGCCTCCACTGCCTCCCTCAAAAAAAAGAAAGAAAAAAAAAGAGAAAGAAGTACAAAAAAAGTAGTGGACCGCTATATGCCACTACGCCCCACCTCGCCCCCCAGTCAACAAAAACAAAAAAGCTTTACACATACAGCAACACTACTGTAGTTTGTATTTGTTTTGGCCATTGGGGGCCTCTGTGAGGAGGTTTTACTCAGGCGTTTTAGGATAGGATTTTCTCGCGTGTCTCAGGCAGTTTGGTAGCGACCAGACCACCGCAGACCAGCGCAGCGAAAGCCATGAAGATGGGGATGATCTTGGTGACGCCGATGAAAGCGGAAAACAGGAAAGTCGCGATGATAGCTGCAAACTTACAGAGTGCATTCAGGATGCCGAATGCTGTCCCTCTGGAGAGATAGAGACAGAGGGTGGGGGAGAGAGGGGTGGGGGAGAGAGGGAGGGATGTAGGGAGAGACAGAGAGAGAGAGATGTTAGACGGGAAGTTAAAGAGACAGACTGACAGACAGGCAGACTGACAGACAGATAACAGCCTGATAGATATAGACAGACAGACAGAGACCCAGACATACACATGGATGAAAGCAAAATAAAATCTGTTAGGCTAAGTCCCTATTTGTGAAACAGCGTTGGCTGTCTATCAGGCATGCGAGCGCAATGTGCGCCCGCCCACCTCCCAACACTTTCTTTTTGCTTCATAGGGTTTGATAGAGGGATTATAAAATCACGATTGATACATTGAATGAACATTGACTCTTAACAGATTATAGAGAACTTCAAATATAACAATCGCTTGAGAATTGGCAGTGTACGGCTTAGTTAAACTGGCGGTATCCTACAACCAAAAAACGGACTCAAGCTTTGCGGTGAGTCTGTTTAAGTCAAGGGATAAAACAACAGATACTGCATAGCGCCCTCAATTAACATATGAATACTCCCCCCAGGTATTAAATATGCTGGCGAGTCTTATGTCTTAAGTGTTTGCGTTCAGCGTGACTTGTAAAATAGCGATTCCGCGTAGGATGGTGGCGTTATTACTTAATTACCGCCTAAGAGCTGGAAATAAGACACGCAAAATATGGCCCTCTATCTTTAATCTACTCTATTGCTAGTTTGACAGTTCAAGGGCTCTTTCACCTTAAAGGAGTAGTTCACCCTAAAAATGACTTTATTTCTATCAATTACACACCCCATGAAGCATTGAATGAGTGGAGATTTCTTATTTTTCGCATTCTTAAGCCAATAATTTCATTACCGGCGGTCTCTCCGGTAGGAGACTCTAAAGAGTCTTCTTTGTGTCTCCTACCGGATACATAAGCATCTTTATTATTATCATCAAATTATTGGCTTAGAAATGTGACAAAAAAAACATTAATTCAATGCTTCATGGAGTGTTTAATTGATAGGAAATAAGTATGTTTTTTGGTGAACTGCTCCTTTAATATAACTGATAACCGAAAATAGCCTAATTACAAGCTCACAACGCCTCGCAGTGGGAGCTTGTAGATAGGCTAAATCAGTCTTGGCGACTGACAACTTGAATCCATGCGTACATCCGAACAAACAGCCAGGCAGCCAGCCAGATAAAGAGCCTACCTTTTAGCCGATGGGTACAGTTCTACTGATATGACCTCCAGGCCGTTCCATGCCGCTACACTGAGAAACTGAAACAGACACTGCCAGCAGATCACAGCCCCCTGGCTGAAACTCAGTAGCAGCAGGAAGCTACAGCCTGACGATGCTAACATAGAATAAGCTGTAAAGGAGAGGACAAAATGAAGAAATGAGAAGAAAGGAGATGTGAGAGATAGAGAGGGGGAACAGAACTGTATCAAGAGAAGCAGAGTTTTAGAAGGTGTAATATGTTCTGTAATTTTCTGTTGGACTAGCTGTGATCCCTGTGTGTCCACAGTCTCCACACTGTAAAATGTAGTGTTCATTTAATCACCTTAACCTACTTGGGATTTTTCAAACAAATTTGAAATTTCTCACCTATAATTTTGATGCGTCCTATCTTGTCCATCATGAGAGCAGAGATGATGTTGCCAGGCAACACGGCCATGCTGCCCAGGAAGCTGACCATGTAGATGACGATGTCATTCTCCTCCTGGAAGTTAAGATGGCAGCCTTTCTTCGGGTGGAGGAACGTTGTGTTCTCCATTCGGCAGTCTTTAAACTTCTCCTGCCATAGGTCTACAAGGTTACAGAGAGGAAGAAGAAGAGAACAATCAGAATTGTTTTGACTTTTACTAAGAGTTATTGGGGCTGATTGTTTGATTGACACATGCATTCCCTTTGTTTCATCACACCTTCTCTATGGTCCTCCATTTTATTAAAACACACAAACACACACACAGAATATGAGATCATTAAGAGCTTCATGAATGTTACACAGTGTCTGTGTATACTTGAGACTTTGGGTCCAAAACAAAAGAGTTTCATTTTGTTTATGTTATAGTAAAATAATCAGTGATTTCTGTAGTTACCCACCTGTATTATAGAAGACGGTGTTTTTAATGGTGCAGTTCTCAAAGAAAGTGTTTGTGGACTTGATGTCTTCAAAGTAGCAGTTCTCAAACAGAGAATCCTCAAATTTCACTGACTTTATCTCGATATTCATGAACCTAAAACAAGAAAACAGGCATCATATTATCTTACTTTGACTTAATTCCCCGGTTTTGACGGGTAACAAACTGACTGAATTACCAACCACCGACTGATTAAGTAATAGATTTCTAATGATAAACCTACTTGTCATGGACGTACTCCCCCTCGCGGTGGATCTGGTTGACCAGAGAGAAGTTGAAGTGCATGCGTTCCACACGCTCCCTGTGGAACACCTTGACCTTGGCTTCATACTCCTCATACTGCATGTACTTTATCATGTCAGGGAACCACACGCCTAGACCATGATAGCTGAAAGAAATGCGACACTTTTACAGCATTTCATTTAATCCATTAAGATCTGAGGCCGATTCTACAAATGCCTTCTAAATCAAAATCATTTGACATTTTTCAAACACTTTCAAGATTTTTCAAAAATGTAAAGAAAATAGCAGATGTACAAGCTCGCTGTGAGTTTGTATATCTAGCTATTTTAATAGCCAACACTGACACGAAAATGACATCACAGATGCTTTCCCCGTTTTAATGGGTTAATAGAAAGAGATGAAGTTTTACTTCAAACACATATATATTTTTTATTTATTTAGCTTATCCATCAAAAAGACATTTCTATATATCGGTATTTGTTTCTGTAAATGAGAATATTTTGCGGATGTCACATTGGTAAAAACTTTGGTTAGATCAGTGGTTCTCAAAGTGGGGTCCGGGGACCCCCAGGGGTCCTTGGGGGGTTCCAAGGGGGTCCCCAGCTAAATGAGTTAATATGGCATCAAAATCAGTTCATTCTGAAGAAGATTTTTAAATCAAAACGTCAATAAAGCTTTTTGGGAGCCCCTTTTATCTGTGATTAGTCTAAATTCGCGGCCTAATATCAATTTGGGGATTTTGATATGAAAATGTTTGACAACCACTGGGTTAGACCATCCACCAAGAAGTAAGGCTTGCTCATGTGACTGAAACATCTGCACATTGTGCATGAGCACAGCCTATCTGTGATGGTTTAACGAGCAGTGAATAAACTGTAATGTGTTCAGCAGTAGATCAGGTAGAGGTAGGCCTATAGGTGTGGTGTTTACCTGAAAGCCAGACAGAACGAGACTATGGCCAGGAAGAGACCCTGCAACCTGAGCTCTGGAGCTGCAAGAGACATCACATTAGCCATCACCTGAGAGAGAGAGAGAGAGAGAGAGAGAGAGAGAGAGAGAGAGAGAGAGAGAGAGAGAGAGAGAGAGAGAGAGAGAGAGAGAGAGAGAGAGAGAGAGAGAGAGAGAGAGAGAGAGAGAGAGAGAGAGAGAGAGAGAGAGACGCACGCACGCACGCACGCACGCACGCACGCACGCACGCACGCACGCACGCACGCACGCACGCACGCACGCACGCACGCACGCACGCACGCACGCACGCAAAAAGAGAGAGAAGAAGAGGAAGGCAGATAGATGGATAAACAAGAAGAGAGGCACAGAAATAAGACGTACAGTATTATTATTAGGTCATGTGTATTGTGTTGGTTTTAGTATTTTATTATTAGGTCATGTGTATTGTGTTGGTTTTAGTATTAGTATTAGAGTTGGGTCAAGGTTAGAGTACAGTTGTGTATTGAGAAATTTTAAGAGATATGAAGACCCAAAAAAAGTGCAGTTGCAACTCAGTTTCACTAAGACTCGAGGGTTTAAGTGCTTAATATTAGTATTAGAGTTGGGTCAGACTCAGGGTTAAATACCTGTTGCAGCACCGTCATGTTTCTGACAGTCCAGCGCTGGAAGGAGGTTCCCGTCTCGCTCTGGATTTCTATAAACTCATCCTCCTGAGTCTGGGGGCACTTTATGTTGGCCACCTGGACACAGAGGGAGAGATGATTTACACATGATTATTATCATCTTCATCATCATCATTACTATTTAGAGTACATTTTTACTTTACATGTGGAAGGCAGTTTATATGTGTATTTCGATTTCTTATTTATTCTGTCTGTCTGTCCATCAGTATCTTCTGTATCTGTCTACCAAACAATTCTCTGACCAGATCATGAAAAAGATTAATTCAACATCAATATTTCCAGGCAGATTCTGGTAATATACTGTGTAGACATTAATCAGTAGTAGTCAATACAGAACTGTGATTGAATGTATTAATCAGTATTAATTTAAATGTAAAACATATTGAGTGCAGCAGTAATATGAATATGATTGATGTGAACGGTGTCTTACAGTGAAGACTCTCTCTGGTTCTCCTTTGGCCTTCCAATTGGTGTCATGGACTTGTCTCAGTATCATCCATGCCTCGTCATGTCTGGCATTCTGCACACACACACACACACACACACACACACACACACACACACACACACACACACACACACACACACACACACACACACACACACACACACACACACACACACACACACACACACACACACAAAGGACAAAGAGATTCAGTATCAATAAACACCAAGGAAAGAGGAAAAAGCAGCACTCCAAACAATAAAAATAAAATGCACATTCTGTTATTTATGCTGCATCAGGCTATAAAAACAGATGCACACACACACACACACACACACACACACACACACACACACACACACACACACACACACACACACACACACGCATGCATGCACGCACACACACAGTGATCAGTGTAGCAAAACAACATGATGTACCTAGCACTATAGCATACACACACAATACCACAAGTGGTTAAAGTGCTGACTGTATCATATATAAGACACAATGGAGAAGCTGTCTCAGTGCTGTCAACCCAGTGTTACATAACACAATGGTGTCATGTTACACTGCTTTCACAGGCCACTGGCCAGGTGGCAGATGAATCATCATTTATCCAATCACACCTTGATGCATTAGCAGCATACAGCAGTATACAATTAAACAATTAAAGGAGTATTACACCAAACATACTTTTTCTTGGTCCAGAACCATATTCTGTCTCATCCATAGAGATATTAAAACATTTGGTTGTATTGCTTTACATTGCACAAACAAACATTTATTTAAGAGCTCTTTTTTGTAGAACATGATGTCTATATTTCATGCTCTTCTGTTTTGAGGATAGATATTACTATTTAAGTAATGACTGCAGTTCGTGGGTAACTAAAAAAAATAATTTCACCCGCTCTACACTACTGATGATGTGACAAGTTGAAGTTGAATGGACCGTTATTTGGGTCAATATTACAACTGTGACTTTTACTGTGTTGTATTGGGTGTGGAAAGTGAACAAAATATGTTCTCTTCATCAACTTCAACTTCAACTGAAGTTTTACTTCAAACACATATATATTTTTTATTTATTTAGCTTATCCATCAAAAAGACATGTCTATATATCGGTATTTGTTTCTGTAAATGAGAATATTTTGCGGATGTCACACTGGTAAAAACTTTGGTTAGATCAGTGGTTCTCAACCTCAGTGGTTCTCAACCTGAGTAGGTGCCCTTGAGCAGAACACTGAACGTGACACAGAATTAACCAATAGACACAATAGGGCCATGTGATCAGCAGTAGTTTTACCTCCAGGAGGAAGCGGGGACTCTCTGGCATGAAGTAAACCCCGACCAGGGCAGCCAGAGCAGGGAAGATGCAGACCAGAATGAACAGTCTCCAGTGATGAAACTGGATCTCTGTCCCAATGGCAAAACCCCAGCCTGGAACAGCACACAACACAACACAACATATTATGGTACAACACTCATACACACAGCATTAAACATACTACTGTAACACCAAATAAGTACAGAGCAAGGGTTGGAATTGTTTTGAGCATAGCAGTGTCAGTGTGTGTATGCATGCACATGCATATTTCCATATATCTATGCAGCATACTGAGATATGTATTATTTGTGTACTAGGTGTGCATCAGTTTATCGATCATAAACAATTATCGATTCAAATAAAATAATCGATTTGGGGGAAAATGTATTTTAATTATTGGTTGTTTAAAAAAAAGAAATAAAAAACAACAACCAAAAATACGATGACTTTGTAGATCTGCTTTGTCGATATAATTGATTAGAATTATTTTGTTCTGATTCGTTGATAGAATAGAATATTTGCTAAGAAAACAATCAACTGTTGCAGTCCTACTGTGTATGGTACCATACAAGCGTGCGTGTGCGTGTGCGTGTGCGTGTGCGTGTGCGTGAGCGTGAGCGTGTGTGTGTGTACCATAATGCGGTATGATTCCCCAGGCTGTGAAGGAAGCATAGAGTCCTCCTAGCATCCAGAACATACAGAGCCAGCTGATATGTTCTCCTCTCTTATCCACTGACAGGAACTCTGTGAAGTAGGTGTACACTATGGGGATGGAGCCTCCGATTCTGGTGGACGAGACAAAATACAACCCACTTGTTCTGAAATGCATTTCCCATTTTATTGGAGAGTATAGAGCAGTGGTTCTCAAACTTTTTCATGTCAAGGACCCCCAAATTTACACTTATTAGCCCGCGGATCTAAGAAGATCTAAGAGAAGATCTTTACGGCTCTAGCAGTGATTCTCAACCATTTTAATTTCAAGGACCCCCAGTTTTTAACTCTGAGAGTGTACAAATGGAACCAAATGGACCCGTTAGTATGGACACCACCTCTAACCACTGCAGCTGTACTAGTTATATTTTATTAACATACTCTACCATATAGAATGATTAAATTCAATAAAATGAGTTCCGGATTTCAGCTGTAATACTATTTAGAGCATATAAGGATTATTGCAATTTCAAGCTCATGATATGGCCCATGGTATGACATGTCATTTCTCTAGTCTATGGCCTCTGATATTCTCCGGTCATTAAACATTGTTCTGCCTTTTCTCCTAAGCTTCTCCTAAGTCTTTCATATACTGTAGGATATCCCTCTATAGGGACTCATGAATATTTTGTTACCTTTTCTCCCTGGCTGTTTTTCTTTTACCTTTTCTATCATTCATGATGATTCTAGTGAGATGGGAATATTCTTATTGATGTTTGACCTGCAGTCTTCATAAAAACCTTTATATATTGCCTATGAGATACGTGTGCTGAAGGAAACACTGTTGTGCTGTGAGGCATTTTGTGAAAACCACACACACACACACATTCACACACACACACACACACACACACACACACATTCACACACACACACACACACACACACACACACGCACGCACGCACGCACGCACGCACGCACGCACACGCACACGCACACGCACACACACACACACACACGCACACAAAATATCAGATCTACAAGCGAACTAATTGATCTGCTATTGTTGGCACGTATCTCACTTTGAATACAGGTGTGCTTTGAGATTTTGACTTTCTTCTGGTGTGCCTTGGGCACGAAAAACACTGCGCTATGGAGAATGAGAAACTTAAACATATTTTTTATAACCTCCTGTTCTTCCTGAAGTGTTATTGGAACAGAAGGTTAGTCTTTGCAGAACAGAGCTGTTCAAACAATTAGTGTGGGTATGATTTCAGTGGCGTCTGTCTGCTCCTTTGTGTTGCGTGTGAAACGGAGCCAAATGCAAGCTCTTCTTCAGCAGATGTAGGACTTTTAGTGGCTAATCTGGGACTCCTCAGTGGAAATGGACAGAAAATCAATGTTGGGGAACCAGGTCTTATGCTTATCACAGTTGGCAAGTGCAACCCGTGTGGGTTTAAAGGGCCAATACAGATTTTTTTTAACATAGAACCCATCCTAACCCATCATAAATAAAGAAATACCAGTCTGTTTTACTCCAATATTTAGAACCGTATACCAAACAAATACAGCTAATTCACTTTAGAACTTTAGAACTATCTAGTGATTAGTCATTCTATCAAGTAAGTTAGTCATCTACTCTACAATACTGTATATAAATATGTTTTCACTGCCTTTTATTTTTTGTACCATCAGCTTGTTTACGTTTGTATCAATGAGTAGGCCTTTAAAGAGTACAGAGTACAAACTGTACAGAGAGTATTGTGAGGTCCAGCTTCATTCTACACAGAATGGTGCCAATAGGACCTGTAGAGGAAAAGGACGATGTATTATATGCGGGAGTACACCGCGTCTCCTGATGCCTTGCAACACTCTAAGGCCACAAAGCGCAATACTGAAATGGTATCTGTGCAAAGATTCAGCTTCTGGAGAAATTAAAGCTGTGGTCAAACAACTCAAAACAACAACAAAAATTAAATTGTGGACATTCTGGAGATTTGGAGAAACACCATGTAAGTGCTTTCCATGCATCAACCTGACTGCATTGAAGAAGCACGGCCAGGTCTATGGGGATGGTGAGAGACAGAGCCCATGATGACCCACCTAATTCCAACACACTTTGCTAGTTTAGGATGGCTCAGGGTAGAAGACAAGGTTAAGCAAATTATCGGGATTGATATTTAAGATACTCATAGGTAAGGGACCTCAATACCCTCATACCGCGACCATGATCTGGTACCACCCAAATTTAGAACAAACATGGGGAAATTCGCTTTCTACTACTCTACCACCAAAATGTGGAATCATCCACATTACAATATGTAAAACACTGTTTGTTTTTTATTCAAATATGGCCTGAAAAAATCTAGGGTTCATTTGGTTCAATATTATTTTTGTAAATAACATATTGTGATTATTATGTCTGTCTAGTTTAGTGTTGTTATGTCTGAATGTCAAACTATGAATTGTGCAATGTGCTGTACTGTGCAGTAATGTGAATCCTGTACACCCACATACAGGATTTTCAATTCCTTATATGATCCATTGTTGGTAATTTTCTGGTTCTGATTTGAAACCGGCTAAAGGAGAGTCTAAATTTTGAGGTCATAACTTTTGATCTCATAGATCAGTGTATTTGAGCAGCACAAATTCTTCTTCTTTTACACCCACACCATATCATCAGCACCCTAATAGTACATGAAGATGATGAAGGGTGTGTGTTCATCCTCAATGTACGTGCGCACGTGTGTGCGTGTGTGTGTGTGTGTGTGTGTGTGTGTGTGTGTGTGTGTGTGTGTGTGTGTGTGTGTGTGTGTGTGTGTGTGTGTGCGTGCGTGCGTGCGTGCGTGCGTGCGTGCGTGCGTGCGTGCGTGCGTGCGTGCGTGCGTGCGTGCGTGCGTGCGTGCGTGCGTGCGTGCGTGCGTGCGTGCGTGCGTGCGTGCGTGCGTCATGTGTCTCACCCAAATCCGGAGCAGATTCTAAAGAAGAGGAAGAAGCCGTATCCCTGAGCGAAGCAGGACAGGAAGGAGAAAACTACATCGATGGCCAGAACATAGATGAGACATTTCCTCCTGCCCTTCCTGTCAGATAGACCTCCCCATACTAACGCTCCTACCATCATCGACACATACACCAATAGACCTGTAAGACAAAACACATAAAAAAACATGTAAATACTCACTTTAACGCACACACGCACGAATGCACGGCACGCACGCACGCACACACAATTATTTGCATGGCATAATCACTTATTTTGACTATATCATAAATATAACACAACTCATAATTAGTTGTGCCCTAGTAACGATAATTACAGATGCACGTCAGGTTAATGGTATATATAAACACAGGCTACAGGAGAACATTATTAAGATTAATGCAATAGCTACGGTCAATTATGAAACATAATTATTGTTGCTGTAACTTTGCTTTCCGCTTCAGCACAGAAAATGCCTGTCTTTCATCTGTAAGTTAAGGCAGAGGGATATTTCCTCCACAAGGTGTCTCACTTCACCTGCTTATGAATGAATACAGTTGGAGGGAGTATCTTACATTAACTCTGAGTTTCAAGCCTCCACAGTGTAGTGATTGACATTTGTATTGTACATTATCTGCTATGTACATTCATAATGGACAGTCACAAGGACACCACAGCATGTACGTAACTGTAGTACGCCCACAGGAATGGATAGAGTAGGACATAATTGTACTTTAAACAACATGAAAGTATTAGCATGGTTAATATTTACAAGTTATTGATTCAAGTATTAATACCATGGTTAGTGTACTGCCGTGGTTCTCAAAGTGGGGTCCGGGGACCACCAGGGGTCCCTTGAGGGGGTTCCAGGGGGTCCCCATTAAAATATGTTAATATAGCATCAAAATCTATTTAACCACTTTATACCTATATACATATCGGCTATAATCTTTTTTTATTTGGGGGTCCTTGATGAGAATGAGATTGAGAACCACTGATTTCTATCTATATAATCATAGATAGATAGAAACTGTATTGTCCAAACACAGAGATTGACCTCAGACTTCACTGTGGTACAGGTAACCACACGAACCCTAGCGTCCCTATGCTGGGGCGAACATTTGGTGAAAATAGCAAATCTACAAGCTCACAACGCGTCACGTTGCGACCCGCCATGAGCTCGTAGATCGGCTATTTTTGGAGAGAAGAGATTTGGTGCAGAGGAAAAAAAGGAGGAGGCTTACAGTAGTATTGACCCCCGGGGGACTCTGGCCAACAAAGTACAGCAGCCTATATAAAGTTTAAGTAGTTAAGAAAAAAGGTAATACAGTAACAACACAATCAAACACCTCAAGGACAACACAACAGTGCTTCTAGTAAATACAACAGCTGTCAAAAGAAAGCAAACACTTGAGTAAATGAGGCATACGAAGTGATGCTGAATGCTGATGAGATCCCTGAGTTAATTATACTGCATGAAATTATGATTATGATGAATTATGACTTATTTATTGGTGATTTTCCACCACATGCTATACTAGAAGTGGAATTTGCTTTGTGCATCTTTTTTTCAACGCTTTTTTACACTGAATCTGTTCAGAGAGGTGAAAACTCCTGCAATGCAGTTCCGGAGTCCTTGCTCAAGGGTACTTCAGTCTTTAATAACTACACATGATTCCTATAGCATCTCTATTCTGGGGCGAAGAGATTTAGTGAAGAGGGTGAAAAAAGGAGGGGAGAGCAGCCCTGGGGGACCCCGGTCAACAACGTATATACAGGGTTTAAGCGTTTTTTAATGGGGGACACTGAAGATAATAAGCTTCCCTCCATTATCCTGCTCATAACTGAACACTCCCACCTGTCAGTGCCTGGAATGAATCCAGCAACTTACTGGTTATATAGAAGTAGGACTGTGAGTCGCATGTGACATTTGTCCACATGAACGCCAGCGTCCCTATTCTGGGGTGAGCTTGTAACATAGCTTGTAAATAGCCGATCTACAAACCCACAGAGCTTTTAGATCAGCTATTTTCGTCAAATGTTCCCCCCATCACACAAAGATTTTGCTCTGAGGACCCCCTAGGGGTCTCGGGGGGTCCCGGACCCTGTAGTACGATAAGTGTTATCATAGGAGGGCTTTACTTTCTGTCTGTTTATGAGAACTGATTGTGGGTTTTCTTTAAGTTCTTTGTACCCTATTAGAACTATAGGCAATATGGACAGAAATCTAATATCTGTCGATATTGTGGGGATGACTATTGGTGCTTTCACAAAATATTTTGTTAATCAATGCAACAAACAGCTAGAAGTTCTGAAAATCACTTAACTGTAACACAGACTTTAAAACCAGGAAAAGTTTGTACCAGAACAAGAAATAAGAAGAGGGTGAAGAATACATCTTATTCAAGGTCTCCTGGTCCAAACCAGCCAGCTCATATGTATGACATCATATGTGAAACATCTGTGCCTGAGTGTTAAATTAGCACCCATGTGGTAACTTTTACAGTGTATCTTTAAAGGGTATCCTATTGGTTAGAGCAGTGTTTCTCAAACTTTTACATTTCAAGGACCCCCCCTTAACTCTGACAGTGTACAAATAGAACCAAATGGACCCGGTAGGGTCCATTTGGTTCTATTTGTACACTGTTAGAGTTACAGACTTGTAAGGGTCCATTTAGAACCCCTTCAAGGGAACCCTGAGTGTCCCTGGACCCCACTTTGAGAACCACTGGGTTAGAGTAACTGTGTGACTCATATGATGCGTCCTACTGAAACGTCCATGAATCCCACCCCTCCCCACCGCCGTTTACTCACTGTAAATGAAGCTGGATTAGTGTCAGCTAAATTATTGAACTGTGCCATATCCTGCTGCATTATGTTTTTAATCCTGTATGTCCATGTACAGTAATGCGTCAGTACCTCTGCGTTACAGTAATTGCTGTGTAACTGCTCTGTGTGACAAAGCTCATTTCTCATACTTGGTCAATTCTTCAGTCAGACCTCGTTTGATATAAATGTACAAACCATTACAGCTGCAGGCCATTGTTGTCCAAATTATGTGCCGCAGAGCTCTGAGTATACAAGTTTTCATTCCAGCCAAACATAAAGACAGCTGATCTCACACTCCATGGTACAGTATATCAATATCACTGGAGTATAAAAGGGAATATTGAAATACTTTGACATCTTGACCTGTCGAGCAAATAGATTTTTAAAGAGGCGGTGCCATGGTTTTGCACTTTTTCTGTTTTTCATGTGTCTATGAGGTTGATAGAACTTCATTAAGCCCCCTGGTGGTGTTTTATGGTGTTTTATGTCTTCTCTGACTATTTTGAGTTTCTACCTGGAGGCTGAAACCTTGAGGGTCAAACGTGCCAATAGAAAAACAGCCCTTTAGTGACATAGTAAAAATATACACCCCCCCCCTCATTATCATAACACAACAGGTGTGGGCATGAGGAGGAGGAGGGACTAGGACAGGTGGGTGGTGCTAAGGTGGTGGTGGACGTGCTAAGGTGAGAACCAGGTATACTTAATGAGCTGGAGGTCAAAAACATAATTTTAACAATTTCTGTACACTTTTTTGAAAAAATTCGTCCTCCTAGTATAACCATAATACCTGATGATTATGTTTTAGGGGGGGTCGAAAAATCACTGAAAGTCACGACACCCCGTCTTTAACCATTTAGACTCAGTGCCCATGACTAGGCTTTTTCCCTAGACAGAAATTCTCTGTTTAGTAGGCCTACTTTCTAAACTGGGTGACTGGCTATGGTGACTCCCCATAATTGGCATGTGTGTGTGTGTGTGTGTGTGTGTGTGTGTGTGTGTGTGTGTGTGTGTGTGTGTGTGTGTGTGTGTGTGTGTGTGTGTGTGTGTGTGTGTGTGTGTGTGTGTGTGTGTGTGTGTGTGTGTGTGTGTGTGTGTGTGTGTGTGTGTGTGTGTGTGTGTGTGTGTGTGTGTGTGTGTGTGTGTGCGTGCGTGCGTGCGTGCGTGCGTGCGTGCGTGCGTGCGTGCGTGCGTGCGTGCGTGCGTGCGTCTAATGTTAATTAATTAAGTAAACATGATTTCCATTTAATTCCTGAGATTTTACTCAAGTAAAACATGAGATCTGTAGTGTAGGAAGACAACGTATTCATTACTTCTTGTCTTGTCTTGACATCACACCTCTAATTGTTAAAGTCCCAGTCCAGACATGTTTTAAGTTTTAAATACTCTGCTATGATTAATATGATGTTTTCCCCACATAAAAAGTTAAAAGAAATGGATAAGGGTCTTGAAGCACATCTAACTTTCTTGCTTACTGATAAATTAGATCCATGAATATTCAAATATGGAAATATCACAGGCCATGCCTAGCAAGCTGCTCAAAACAAGGTGCAAGTGGCAAATTTGCATATTGGACCATGATAGGTTCATGGGATTGGTGACATCACAGCATTAAGCTCCCCCCGCCAGTGTTACAGTGTGACACGTTCTGCACATAATACAATTATTGCCTCCAAGATTGTTATTGCTGTGTTGTTAAGGGGTCAGGTGGGTGGGCCGCATGCTTTTTCAGTGCTTGTTTATTTTAATGATCAGTCAATCGATTGTGTTCCGACTTGGATCAATGGAACCAACGTACTGTATAAGTTAATATTTATCGGTATCACAATGTCAACAAATCAAGGTTTTAAAGAAAATATGTACCATGTCATTTTTGTATTAATGTTTTAATATTAATGTTATTATCATTCAAATCTTTGTGTTTTGCCAAATTATGCCAATTATTTGGGGGTCCACTTGCAATATCCTCACGGCCCACCAGTCAGTGGACCCCGGCCCATAGTTTGGGATTCTCTGGTCTAGTATAAATCAGGCTTGTAGATTTACTCTGTTACAAGTCCCGTATTCAAAATGCACTTGAGTAAAAGTACAAAAGTATCTGCATCAAAATATACTTAAAGTACCAAAAGTAAAAGTACTCATTGTGCATTTCACAATGTATGAAAAATCTTTAGAAAATAGCATCGTATGCGATGCATTGTGAGCTTGTAGATCTGCTATTTCCAAATGGCCGAAATATATATAGGGCTGAAGTGGTTAGTGTGTTTTGTAAAGTTTTCATATAATTGTAGTGGAGTAAAAGTACAATATTTTCCTCTGAGAAGTAGTGCATGGGGTAGAAGTAAAAGTATTGAAAATTGTAAATACTGCAAAAAGTAAAAAATACCTCAGAATTGTACTTAAGTGCAGTACTTGAGTACATGTACTTAGTTACTTCGGTTCACACCACTGGTTACACAGATAACCAGTTACTGTACATCCTGCGTCTCCCTGCTTCATACCTCCTCCACCCAGCTCTGTGTTTTTACTACACAGCCCTAATTACACCGACAGTAAGAAGCTTACAGGCACGTGTGCACCTCCCCTCTGGATTACTAGGCTGGCTGCACGGCACCACACAACTCCACTGTCATTCAACAAGGCACATATAGCCTACACAGTCAAATCCTATAACACTGAGACCCGTGAAAGGGTCCATTTTGGTTCCATTTCTGCACTCTCAGAGTTAATGAATAAATGAACGCTGAGGATTTTACTGTCAGTGTGTGTAACAGAATAGAATAGAATAGAATTCAGGATTATCATTGTTTCTGCTCTGATTATGTTTAAGACAATAATAATGTAGAATGTTAAATGACCTTTACAGGATTTTAAATTACATCACGTACGTCGTCAAGTCAACGGAATGACATCTGTCTGTCTGTCTGTCTGTCTGTCTGTCTGTCTGTCTGTCTGTCTGTCTGTCTGTCTGTCTGTCTGTCTGTCTGTCTGTCTGTCTGTCTGTCTGTCTGTCAGGACATTACAGTAAACCTGCATACATACGCCACTGCTGCAAAGAGGGGACATTTCATTATCATTGGTGCAACAGACTTGAAATGTATTCAACCAATACACTGATTTCATGACTGCATAGTATTTTAAAACCATACAGTCTCTACATTCTCTGCCTTAAGCAGCAACAGAGCAGAGACATTGATCACAGAGGAATATTCAAGGCCATGTATTGTATATCAATAATCTACACACCTTTCTTTCACATGCTGCGCTCTTGTGGCATGAAATCGTATATTATATACATAATGAAACATTTCTTTCTTTCTAAAAATCAGTTCTCTACCAAAAGAATGCTTTTACAAAATGATAAGCATGAAAGGAAAACATTAGTTACTTTTAAAAGGATTGCAGTGTTAGAGTGGAGGGAGGTGGGGGCAGAAACTGTAACACGGCTCACCTGTACGCAATTAACCCTTCCACTATATCTGTGTTTCAGCATGTTCTGAAAAGCCTGACAAGAAGGATGTAGAGGTGGTTTGCTGAAACGCTACTACAGTTAAAGTGAGTGTAAGTGATATATATTTAAATTTTTGTTCAAATAAGTGTTAAATAGCTCTATATTCTGATAGTAATCATTGCTAGAGGGTTTGTAACAAGGGTCTCCCGGTCTCTCCAGTTCTTTAGTAAACATAAAATACATTTTCAGGTCAGGATGCTACTATAAAAATAAAAAAAGGATACTATTTTCATCCAATCAGGAGAGATACAGGAATTAAAATCGGAAGTGATGAAACAAATAGAATAAGCAGACAAAATTGTAATTGGAAAACTATGATGAATATCGGTACTCTCTCCTGAAATTGGCAAATGTATTGAAAATGTATTTTCTGAATCAGTCCTAAAGATCGTATTTGATACATTACAATTATTACAATTTGGTCATTTAGTAGAAGCTCTTATCCAGAGTGACTTACAAGTGTGTGATCAGATCGAGTAAATGGCATGATGTTATCAAGAGACAAAACCTGGAGCTGCGTGCACCCTGGGTGAGCTGAGCTGTTATGAATCATAAAAAGGCATTGGTGCTATAAAATAGAAAAAGGTCTTTACAGTGCTGGAGTGTTTTTCTTTTCATATCATCATACCTTGTCCACCACTTTGTTCCTAAACAACACATTATCTCAAAAACTACAGGCTGGATTGCTATGGAATTGCCTGTGCACCTTCATGCCCCTTGGGAAATGAATCCGACTGATTTAGGTGATCCCAAGGCCTTTCTTCTACACCAACCAATAGACCAACATTTTCACTTGCACACAATACAATATATCATACATTTCGATGGGCGGATGGCATGCCACTTGCTGAGCATTCATGCTTCCCGGAGGATGAGCCATACTGATTTTGGTCATGCCATGGCCTTTCCTCCAATTGCAAGGGCCAAATGCACAAAAGCTATCACAAGTAGGTAGATTTCTATTAAACTTGCTGAGTGCACTTGCTCTGTGTGGTGCATGAACCATTTGAGCCTATCCATGATGTTGCCTCTACCATAACCCAGACTCAGGCCAAAATGTGAAGCACAGCTTGGGCCTGCTAGCATGGCTTTTATTATTTGAAACATGCTGCTCTTCCACTGAAAGCTGAAGCTGTTTTGAGACAGACTCAGCAGTGACAGACAACAGGGCAGGAGTGCGCGTGGACCCCTCTTTCCATCTACACTATAACTAAGTTAGTCACGTTCTTACTCTCTATCATAGCCGGAAGGAGGCTGAATGAGTCTCCCGTGGTGTTGCATTGAACAGCTGTAACCTTGGTGTTGTAGGCCACTCACCTCCCTGCAGGGTGCTCAGGTTCCATGCTAACACGTGCTGAATACATTCACTAGCAGGTTCATTCATCGGTCTTTGTCACTATGCCTCATCCCACGAGCCGGCTGTTAAGATGCAACTAGAAAAATGTGCTCCTCGGAGCACAGGTATCCGCAAGGCCAGGTAGTAGAAGTCAATCTTAGCCAATCAGGATGAAATATGAAAAATCAGACAGATCCGTCTTGATCACATGACTATAGAGAGAACATGTACCGATTTGCGTGATGTTTGCACAAAATCTGTAGAAGTAATATAAGTAGCAAAAATTGGCGTCCTATAGTGGCACTATAAAAGGCAGATGTGAAAAATGTGGGGCAGAAGTTTTTCCTTGGCCTGCAAAGTTTCACACCGATAGATAAAAATGTGAATCGGCCTGTTATAGCGCCACCATGAGACCAATTTGAAAAATGAAGGATGTCATTCCTTCCTTGGCCTAGTGGGAATTTGCGTGCAAATACTATAGAGAGCTATAACAGGTCAAAATTTGGGGCAGAGGTTCTGCTCTGGCCTCCAGGGAGTGTGTGTGCACAGTTTCACGTAGATCGGGCCAGACAGGGGCGAAGACAATAAGTCTTGGCGTAGACAATAAGTGCTGTGCAAGCTGCCACAGCAACTACTGTAGCTAAATGTTAGGCCTTGAAATAAGGCCAGGGATTCTGTGAGCTGATCAAGGCTTCTGGGATTTTGTATTATTTTTACTTGCAGCTGTATTTGTTCAATGAGACAGACAGTAGGAAAGCTGAGAAGGAGACAGTGCAGTGGAGACAGGAAAGATGACAAGCAGACAGAGTCGGGGAGACAGGGGAGCTGAGAGAGGCGGACAAAAACCTCCATACACCTCCATTGACTGGACTGTGAGTTGTCAGTAGATGACAGGGTGACCATGAGGTAGAAGGCTTCTAATATATGCATGAGGTCACAGGTTAGATCCCCGCACTGGCTAAAGTGTCCATCCCTCAGCCCTTAATTTCAGTTACCCAGCATGCCCTTCTCAGCATAGCAATAAAAACCAGCATACTCTCAAATCTTTACACTGCACCAGCTTGGCTTTCATTTCATTGAAATGAATTTGACCAGCATGGATTTAAATTAATTCAGTAAACTTTTTCTCTTACCCAGCATGCCCTTGTTCGCGTTGGAGATGCACATGTCCTTCTCTGCGCTGGGTAGGACGAAGCCCACCACAAAGCCATCTACACCGTCAGCCATCAGGGCCAGGCCCAGAACGATGAACAGGGTCCACTGGAAGCGTCCGTGACCACAGTCCTCCATGATGGTCTCATACTGTTCTGGTAGGTCCTCTTCCTCGTCCTGTTGTCTTGCGGCCTCCTTGGCCTTCCTCCTGGGAACAGTGGCATACATGCATCAGTGCTTCTCAAAAAGGACCCCCATAACTCTGAGAGTGTACAAATTACGGGTCCATTTGGTTTCATTTGTACACTCTCAGAGTTACAGACCTGTAAGGGTCCATTTGGAACCCCCCCAAGGAACCCTGAGGGTCCCTGGACCCCACTTTGAAAACCACTGGCATACATCATAACCTTATGTACAACACTGCAGCTATGAGCTTTCCTTTTTTTTAAACTGATGTTGGCCTTATAGCCTTAGGACTTATAGACTGCAACAAAACAAAACAGAATACCTAATATAATAGATAGAATGCAAGTCCATAAAATATCAGCGTTGCATCAATATGACAATTCAGTTGCATCCTATTTTGCACAGCCCATTGACCAGATGCCTTAGATTGAGCCATAGCTAATCTTGCAAACCGCTGGACTGATCAGCACCAAATTATTTTTGCACACTACAAGTAGATCACTGTACTGTACCTGCAAAAATAATTATTCCCACACACTTGATACTTTTTGAATTATTTAACTTTCTACTATTCATGTGTTCATTGTTGATAGACTGATATGAATTCATATTCACTGTAGATGGAGTGGACATATTCATCCATATAATATTCATTGTTGTTAGACCATGATTTTTTGGGTCCCCCCAGATGACAGTGAAGTGACAATTTAAGGACTTTTAAGACCTTTTTAATACCAAAAGAAAGTAAGAGAGAAAAGAAAAATACCATCACTCCCTCAAAAGTAATCAACAAACTATACTATAAAAACTGGTCAAACATTGGCCAAATGGTCAAATAATATAAGAAAGAGGCAACCATTTTAAAAATAGCCGATCTACAAGCTCGCTTTTGCGAGGCGTTGTGAGCTTGTAGATCTGCTATTTTCACAATATGTATTTATCTGTGTAACCGAGTCAAACTAAATTGAATGCCTCAACTCCTACATTCCGAGTGCTTGTCAGGGTGGGGGGGTCCCCAGTTCAAATATGATTATTCTAGGGGGTCCCCAGTTCAAATATGATTATTCTAGGGGGTCCCCAGTTCAAATCTGATTATTTTTGGGGGTCCCCAGTCTAAATCTGATTATTTCGGGGGGTCACGGCCTGAAAAGGTTGAGAACCACTGGCCTTAGTAGTACTGCAGTGTATATGCACCTTTTTAGTCATTTTAGTTATGACCCACCTGGCCTCAATGCGTGCCTGCCTCCTCGCCTCCTTGATCTCATCAGGGTGGGGAACGCCCTGGTACTCCCCCTCATACATCTGCTCATCTTGTCCTGAATCGTGTCCTTCGGTGTCTCCACTGGCGGCATCCTCGTCTTTTGCCTGCTGGGGGAAGTCGGTCTGGTAGGGGTATCCGTCCGGCCCGCTGCCTTCCACGGGGTACGTGGTACCGCCCTCAACGGTCCCTTGCTGGTTGACGTTGTTCTGATAGGGGTCGTCCATAGCTGCTGCATAGAGTGTAGGGCCGGGAGGAAGAGGGATTCAACACCGTAGCCGTTTTTTATCGTGTGGGTAAAAGGTGGTTGTCTGTTGGGCTAAATGGGCATGGATCCCTCGGCGGAGGGCTGTCGCTGTGTGTTGATGTCAGTGCTGGCCCTATGAAGACAAACAGTGAGGAACTGCTTTGTTTGTCTGTCAGCTATTTTTGTGTGTGTGTGTGTGTGTGTGTGTGTGTGTGTGTGTGTGTGTGTGTGTGTGTGTGTGTGTGTGTGTGTGTGTGTGTGTGTGTGTGTGTGTGTGTGTGTGTGTGTGTGTGTGTGTGTGTGTGTGTCTTTCATGACCACTGGAGGTCTCAGATTATAATTATATTCAGAGATATCATGTTGTTCATTTAAGTTTCACCAATAGTTTTGGGGGTATGGGAATCAATAGGTTATATTTAACCACTTGAACCCTATAGCATCCCTATTCTGGGGCAAAGATTCAGTGAAAAAAGCAAATTTACTGTATGACGCTGCTATTTTTGGCCGAAGATATTTAGTGCAGAGCGAAAACAGGAGGTTCAAGATTCCAGATTCTTCTGCTTTATTGTTACGTGTAACGGTACATAAGAGCATACATTATTTTTGTTTGGCTCCTCAGACATTGTAGCAACATAGTAACAGTGATAATTAACAATAATATGGGGGGCCTAGTTTAGAGGCCTGTGGGACTTAAGTGGTTAAATGACAGCTGGTTGTTTTTACTTTCTAAATCACTTTAACTAACATTGCCTTTAAAATGCCTTTAAATGTAAATGCGATCAGTCAGTTTTCCCACTCTGTCTATATACTCACACGGTTATTGCTGCTCTGCAGGGCAGAGTGTGTTCCAGGTGTGAAGAGGAAACTGCAGGTTGCAGCTGTTATGGTGTCTGGATGAATTTAGTTAGAGGGCCTCAACAGCTGGAGTGAAACAGCGTTAGTTCCTCTGGTCTAAATTGAGCAGCATGCTGAACCTAAAAAACAAACAAAAAAAAACACATTCATCATACTTGACAAGGCTACAAAAGAACCAGAGACATTATTTTGCCAAATTAAATTAAAACATGGCTGCCATCAAATAAGAGGACATACAGGGCTTGCTGCAGATACATCAATGCATGCAGCAAATACTAATTTATATTGAGGTAGATAACTATAAGATATACCGTATGTATGTTGCATGCAACACAAAGTACTGTAACTTGCATCGAACAGTGACCGTAAATGAGGCAGGTGGAGATCAGAGTCTAATCTTGTCTGTTTTCTAATCAGATTTTGAAACTTTTCCACTGTTACTTTGTTCTTCTGTTGTAGATATTATTACTATCATATTATGTTTGCTGTGTTAAGGTAACATGACATCCATGCACCATAGTCTCGCATAGCCAGACGATCTCTACTGATATGTCTGGGGAAATCTAAATTCAACGAATTGGCTTGGATGCCGGAGAAAACCAGCACTAATAAACCTACGCTCACTGCTTTGAAAATCAATCCTGATACCATCACATATGAAGGAACGCCCTAAAGTCTTTGTATTGGTACTGTGAGGTTGTTTTGTTTTCCCCCCTGTTCTTTCACAGTTTTAGCCCATTCACTGAATTTAGATGTCACCAGATGCGTGAAACTACCATGTACAGTACCTTATCTGTTTTAGACTCTGTATTGTCTGCACTGCCCTGAGGAATAGTACTGGGCACTCTATTCTTGACTGCACTACTTGTAACAGAGTATGCTAAACACAACAATTGCTATCTAATTGCCACTTTCCATGACTAATTGGAACTGACACTTGAGCGCTGTTTACACGTACAGTACACATGTGATTATCATACATTCTGTTCTTTTTTGCTTGAGGGACAGAACACAAGACAACTGATTGGGGTTTGAGCGCGCGTGTGTGTGTGCGCGCGCACGCGCACACACACACACACACACACACACACACACACACACACACACACACACACACACACACACACACACACACACACACACACCACACGCCACACACACACACACACAAGCATGTGTGCGGCTGTGCGCACACACGTAAGTACGCACACACACATACGACCTCTCTAATCCTCCTTGTCCAGAGAGAGATTACTGTCATTTCCTGAACACCTATAAGGTCTGTCCCTCAGTCCCCTGCATCAATGATCGGCTAGCACTGTACAAGGAGCCATACATGGAGCACAGACAGGGGGATGGACCTAAACACAGAGCGTTTGTTAGACAAGAGTAAGTAGTAGAAAGTAGTGCAACTTCTAATGAATAAAGGCCCAGGTACTTCAACCAGATGTGCATAATCAGTTAGTGGTGTGCGCAGCTATTGAAGGGGGTTCCAGTCAAAGAAACAAAACTTTTCTTTTTTTTTGCATAAAGTCCATTTGTCATCAGAAAACTCAATTCTAGCAGTGATGCAGAAGTAACTTGAGGGGTGTATCCTATCACTAGTACTGTCTATTTGCCCATCATTAATTGAGTTGAACAAAGATGAACCATGAAAATATGGTTAAATATTTAAGGGCTCCACACCTATTATCACTTCTCATTTCAGGCTCCAATGGTTAAAAGCCATGTAAGATCCTTGGCATAGACTCATTGTAAAAAAGGAATCGTGTTGATCTTGGGATAATCAGTATGTACTGATTATTTTATGTATGTTCATAAAGATCCAATGTGGATCTTGGGCTTCATGTCACTAGCCTGTTATGTCAGTCTATGACGTAGCTATGATGTATGACTATGATTTTAGCCTGATCCAAGACCCATTGACTTGCATTATACAATTAAAGTTAGATAATTCATAAAGTATGGAATATGTGACAACTGTGACCTACTGGCAGTATGCAAAAGAAATGTGCGGCTGATCGATCCAGTGGTTTGTGAGATTAGCTCTCAGACATGGGCAGGGTAATGACATACATATCTTTAAAGTTCAATGGTAGGCGGTACGTGGCAGTTCCGTATGGGTTCAGTATGATTATGGGTTCAGTGTGATTTAGTAATGTGAAAATGCAGAGTACAGACAGGAAGTCAGAAGGAATGATTGTTCTGCTTTAGTTTTGGCAGAGAAGGCTTCAACGTACAGTTACATTTAGTTTGACATGGTTTAATTTGGTTTGGCCTGGGTTTGGTGCGCTTTGGTTAGCATTTCTCTATCACCAGACAGACAGGAAGAGACAGACAGACAGACAGACAGACAGACAGACAAGACAGACAAGACAGACAAGACAGACAAGACAGACAGACAGACAGACAGACAGACAGACAGACAGACAGACAGACAGACAGACAGACAGACAGACAGACAGACAGACAGACAGACAGACAGACAGACAGACAGACAGACAGACAGACAGACAGACAGACAGACAGACAGACAGACAGACACACACACACACACACACACACACACACACACACACACACACACACACACACACACACACACACACACACACACACACACACACACACACACACACACACACACACACACACACACACACACACACACACACAAAATTGACATTCATAAACAATCACATACCCTCAGACAGACACACAAGTACGCAGACAGACATTAGAAGAACAAACTGGCAGGTAGATAAAAGGACACACACACACACACACACACACACACACACACACACACACACACACACAGACAGACAGACAGACAGACAGACAGACAGACAGACAGACAGACAGACAGACAGACAGACAGACAGACAGACAGACAGACAGACAGACAGACAGACAGACAGACAGACAGACAGACAGACAGACAGACAGACAGACAGACAGACAGACAGACAGACAGACAGACAGACAGACAGACAGACAGACAGGAAGTCAGTCTAGTTTGGGTGTGGGTGCACCCACCCACACCGGGGGCAATCCCCCCTGTTGTCATATGGCGAACAAGAGTGCTGGCGAATTTAATCCAGCTTAAGAGACTGGAAATTTCATTCTCTCTCTCTCTCTCACTCACTCGCTTTTTCCCTACTTCAGATTATTGCTTCCCTGCGATGGAATTCATAAAGGTGACTGAGTGACTGAATGACTGAAAGACTGAGGGAGCGTGTTTCTGTCAGAGCAGAGCTGTGTGGCAATGGCAGTGATGGATTATGGTGTTTGGAGAGGAGTGTGGAAATCCATTTAATGCTCCCAGAACAGAAAACAAGCCCAGACAAGACAGTGGCATTGAATTCCCAAAACAGTAATGAAAAATCCATAGAAGTAGGTGTAGAAAGTGATTTTCACTAGAAGTAATAATGGGACATACTGTATGGCACTGCAGAGTGTCTGTGACATTCACAGCAGTTAATGGGTTTTTAATGTAAACTTCCATTGTGCACTGCAAGCACAATATGTATGTATTTACATCATAGTCACTCATCCAGAATAACTAACAGGTGCAAGCATATAGACTATCCTACATTGCCAACAATACAGTCAACCAATAGAAAGAGTACAAGTTATCCAAGCCATGGAGACCAGAAGGATCACATATGAATATGATATGTAATGTATGATACAGTAGATTCAGATGATCCTTTTATGGCGTCGCTCCATGCCTCCATATAGGAGGAGAGACATCTAGAAATGGCTCTGTCTGTCTGTGAGTCTGTCTGTGTTTGTGTCCGCCGCTGTCCGGGGCTAATCTCTCAAACTATACCAGTCCAATCAGTGTCAAATTCCTGTGCACACTGCCAGTGGGCCAAGGAAGTACGGTACCCTGTAGTATAGCGCATAAGCTCACTTTTTTTAGCAAATCATGCACTTTTTGTAAGAAGCATGAAACTTTCAGCATAGTTAGTATATGCCATAATGTTCATTTTCAGACGTGGAGAGAAGTCAGATTTGACCTCTGAGGACCATGAGAGGTCAAATCCAAAATGGCCGCTAGTCCAACTTAAGTTTGGAATCAAACACAGTAGAAAAACGTTTAAAGTATAATTTCCAACTAAATAGGGGATGCCTTTTTATTTTGTGATACTTTCGCGATCACCATATTTCAAGGAAATGCATTTAGGTCGAGGTCAAGGTAAAAATGTGCCCAAGAAAAATGCTGTGATTTCCTGCAACAAATGCCAGTGAAACAAACACTGGTCTGTTATATAGGCAACACCAACAATGACACACCTGATGTGGTTCAGACAATTAATGTATTAACATTCCTCTAGCAGAGGGCAAGGAACTTTATGCAACCAATGAAAGTGGAGTTCTCTGTTCTCCTGCTGATTCAAACTTGGCCTGCCTTGCCCCATGTTCGCAAGAGGACACTCCTCTGCTTCTGCATGTGGCAGATGCTGTGCAAAAGGGGTGTAAGAAGGTGCACCATACTGGTAGGACTGGCTTTGGCTTCATTCAGCAAGAGCTGAGCTGTGGGTTGCCTTTGGTGTTGGATCAAGCTTTTGGTACAAAGCTGTTCGTGAAATAGTTGCCACAATGAGTGTCTGACTCTCCCAGTCTTTCACGCTTTCACCAGGGTGTGTCACTGTGTGTATAACTGCGTTTGTTTGAGGAAAGACGACTTGCTGTGTCAGAAGCCTGGGAAACTTTCCCACCTTCCCAGAGGTGAATGAGGCTTTATGTGAACTTCTATGTATGCCAAGTGAGGTCATAGAAGAATCAATGTTCCTGTTAGAGCGATTTGTGGTGCTCATGTATGACTGAACCAGTGAGTGCACGGAAGTGAATGATACCAGGAACCAGCTCTTCACACAGAACACTAGAGAACATTCCTCCAACCCAGGCAGCACTCAAGCAACACATCAAGTGCACTTGCTACCAGGTCAACTGTTGGAACCAGGCATTGGTCCTGGAACCAGAGATGCCAGAGCCATCTGATTGGGGCTGGACAAAGGAAACAACTGGTTGGCAACCGTTTTTGACCACTCTCACTGAAGAATCAAAATCGTGCCATGAATTGATCCGCTGTCACTGCATGAAAGGGTGAAATGGGTGATGCAAATGTGCCAAATCGTCAAGTCTTCTTTTTCTCTCTTTCCTGTACACAAGATGTGAGGTCAAATCTGACTTCCCTCCACGTCTGAAGATTCATATTATGGTATTTACTGACTATATGCCAAAAAGTGCACAATTTTATTGCTAATCCGCTGCACTACTGCATTTGTTTTCACATCTTTTATATATTTCTTTAACATTTTTACTTTTCAGATCAGTTGGCAAATCTGGCAAATCTGCCCAATTATGGTGACAGCTTTAGTTACTAGTTACTTTGCAGATTTAGAGTATTAATTCAGAACATAAATTAAATAATAAATTATATATACAGAGCTACCAAGCAGTAATTAAATCTGAGTACTTCTATCATAACTGTAGCGAGGTAATGTTGTCCTTCACTGTCCTACTGCTGTGTCAGTGTACAGGACTACTTAGGCACAGATGGAGCTTACATAACTCATACTGTAGACTGCATGCTCGCTCTCTCTCCTTCCCTGTCTCTCGTTCTCTCTTTCTGTCTCACTCGTCTGACACTCTCCATCTCTATATCTCTCTCTATATTTTGATTAAAATAACTCTAATGTAATTCTCCCTGTCTTTCAACTTTATGTGTCACCGGAGGGCAATTGCTTTTGCAGCAAGACACAGATACAAGACGATAAAGTTAAAAAAGCCTACATACATCAAACAGACTCAGACTGAAGAAAAACAACAGTGGTCTCAAGTTGACCTTCAAATTCTAGAATATCATACAAAAATAAAAGAATGCTGCATACAAGAATAAAGTGCTGCCACAAGAAAAGTTGAGTTTCAGGACATCATTTACAAGTTCAGCATGTCACCAATATTCTCCCCAAAACAACTAAAAGAGGCTATTAATATAAAACATAGGTAGGTAAATGCAATTCATCAACCTTATGTAAAACAAACACAGCCAACAATGTTAGAATAAACAAAGTCAACATAGTTAGTCAAAGTTGACAGCATCATGAAACAATTTCACAACTATCTTCATCATCTTCATCACCACCATCATAATCACCATCATCATCAAAGAACAACACAATAGCACCCTCACTATCATCTACCCCCTGTGAGTTCATGACAGACTGAGGATGAGGACCGAAACACCTTTACAGCCTTTTTTAATTTAGTCACCATGGATCGTTATTAGTTGGTGTGCAAGTATTCCTTTTGTTTTCTCACATGCACCTGACCGGGAAAACCTTTTTCTTTTCTTTTTTGACAATTCAACAAGAGCGCCAACTTTTCTCTCATCTTTGTTGTGAAGGGAAATGGTGGTGGCGGATAAGATCAGATAAGATATACTTTTATTACTTTTATTGATCCCCATGGAGAAATTCAGGATGAACGAGTGCTTGTACCTGTTGCTTTTTACAGAGGGAGGGGACTCTAAACCAGCAGCCAGAATGTTTAGGAACTGAATCTCAGAGTGAAGAGGGAGGCTGGCTGGCTGGCTGCTGACTGATAGGATGGACCTGTCTGTTACTCAGGTCAGTGAGGTTACTTTACTGACTTTCTCTATTTTGGAAAGAGCAGTTTTGAACTTGCCATACCAGCAGATTACAGAATTATGTTAATACAGACTCAATGTTGGATTTGTAAAAAAAAGGAAAAAGGTCATGAGGGTCTTATCAACATCAACATCAACTTTGACATTTTACAAAAGAAGAACAGTAATTTCTGGCTCTTTGCAAAGCATCACTGTCTTGGTGTTTAATGTATAATCACTCAAGCTGCCAAGATACACAACTTCTACCAAATGATCACTGATGGTAGCGTTCTGAGGGGCACTTGCACATTATCTGTGAGCATGTCCTTTGTTTTTGCCACATTTAGTTGCAGTAATGCCCTTTCTACGACTGTCTACCTATCTGCCTGTGTTTCTGTCTTTCTGTCTTTACCTCCTTAGTTCTCTTTCCCTGTCTCTCCTTCCTGTCTGTGCCTCCTAAAAATCTCAATTCCTCTCTGACTTCTCTCTCTCTTCGACTTTATACTTTTCTCAGTTGAAAAGATATAGTGCTTAACTTTATGAATAAATAAACATTTATCATGCTTCAGTGAAGTCTCTCTCTCTCTTTCTCTTAGTCAATCTTTGATTCTCTCTTTGCTGCAGTAGGAGCATTATTATTGATATTTGTGCTTCTGTATAAAAGTTATTTCAAAGTTCAAAGAAACATGTACAACGTGTACATGTATCTTAACAACGTTTGAATAGGTCATTCTCTGGCCTACTCATTCTTTGGCTTAGTGCATTTAAAGTCAAAGTCAAAGTTGCATTAACACTGAGGATATGACTGTGTACATGTGTCTGCACAAAGTTTGAATAGGTCATTCTCTGGTCTACTCATTCTCTGGCTGAATACATTTGAAGTCAAAGAGCGCCACTGGACCCTGAAAATCAATATGAACAAATAGACCATCCTGCAAATTAGGAAAGGAAACAGCAATTTCACAAATGACCTTTACCAAACGCCTTTGTGTCTGAGAAAGCAATTCACTTAAGTATATTTGGAGTGACAAATCAATTCTGTGGTATTTTACTCTGCATATAATATCTTTGTACAACGAATGACACTGTGGAATGGGTCAATAGCCACCTGGGCAGTTCCAAGGGACCAGAAGGTAGATGACTTGCTGTCATATGGGCTGCTGAGTAGTTTTTTTTACTGTAGCGTTGTGAAGCAGACAAATACCATCCATGCTCAGCAAACCTTTCCTGTGAAAATAAAGCTGCATATTCTAATACAAAACTCTTGGGTACGGCGGTAGTGGGTAGAGAGGCTGTCTGGCGATCAGAAGGTCACCGGTTCACCTCACCGTCCCGGTCTATGTGTCAAAGTGGCCCTGAGCAAGACACTTAACCCTTAACTGCTCTCCCTTGAGCGCTCATCATAACCATCTGAGCAGCCATCAGCTGGGTGAAGCTGAAAACTGAATTTGCCCTGCAGGACTATAAGGTATGAAATTTTGTTTTGATAAATACAAATTAAAGGGTTATAGATCTGTATAGATCTGGCCAGTGATTCTAGAATGGATTTCTTAGAATGTATGCAGCACTTCAATTATGCTTAGAAACATTTCTATGACAACAGTGATACTGTATGATCGCATCAGCTGCCAATACACCGTTGACATGCCAACATGGTTCAACTTTCACTGAATTTCAAGACAAAAAAAAGTAAGAGTAGACCATTTTACTGTCAATTCACTACAAATACTTCAACACAGATTTTGGTGACATTCAACACCATGCAGTAGTTCTAAATGTCTATTTAGTGACACCTCTTCCACTGACACTAGCAGGGTTGAAGGTTGAAACAAATTGAAATAGATTTTTTTAAATGACTAAATCGACAATGGTGTCAATTAAAAAGCGTGAAAATAGCAGTCTACAAGCTCATAATGAGTGATTATGAGTCGCATCGTGATGTGTTGTTTGCTTGTAGATCTGTTATTTTAGTTATTTTCAAAAAAGAAATCTCACAAGAAAAATGTCCCCCCCAAAATTGATCATTTTATTAAAATCTTTTTTTTTTTTAATAATCGATTAGTTCAACTAACTGTTGCTCCACTACTCATGTTACAGTAAATGATTATGCTTGGATAACAGGAAGGTCCTTAATCTGTCAATGCTGCAGGCACGTGTCTTGTTATAGTAAACTGTCGTAAAAAAGGTAATTAATTCCCTTTTTTCCCAATGATATTTACTTCCATTATGTGTTTCTCTATTCTATTTATTATTACCATACTCTTCTAATTCTTTTTTTATTACTCTTTTCTTCTTCTTCTTCTTATTTTCCCTGTGCTTTAATTGTTTCTATGGGTGCGTTTGGAAATGCGCACCAGGAGCGCACTCACCTATTAGTTTGTATTGGCCAGTGCGCTCAGTGCTGTATTTCCGAACGCACCCTTATAGGCGATCGGTAGGGTGGGCTGAAATTAGTATAGTATAATCATGCACTAATTGTGCAATAGCTTACATTTACACTTTTGTACCATGTCTTTCTTAAATAAATAGAAAATATATAATAAACAAATATATAGTAAACTGTCCTGCAACTGCTCACACATTGAATAGCTACTCTGAGTGTTAAATGTAAATAACGTGTACACTGACAACATGGTGGTTAAAGACCTTGTATTCTGGAACCACATACTGTATAACCCCCTTGGTCTGTCTCTTCCTACTGTCTGTCTCTCCTGCACTGTTTCCCTCTCAGCTTTCCTACTGTCTGTCTGTCTGTCTGTCTGTCTGTCTGTCTGTCTGTCTGTCTGTCTGTCTGTCTGTCTGTCTGTCTGTCTGTCTGTCTGTCTGTCTGTCTGTCTGTCTGTCTGTCTGTCTGTCTGTCTGTCTGTCTGTCCTGTCTCTTCCTACTGTCTGTCTCTCCTGTACTGTTTCCCTCTCAGCTTTCCTACTGTCTGTCAGTCTGTCTGTCTGTCCTCTCAGCCTCCTACTGTCTGTGTGTCTCTCCTGCATTGTATCCCTCTCAGCTTTTCTACTCTCTCACAGTAAAAAAAAAAAAAAAGGGCTGTATGGACTGCCCACTGCCCTTAAAAAATAAAATTAATGTACATACATTTACATAACATATTATAGTGACTTCATCTTAATCCCACTGAAGGCCTGTGATTTCTGTGACTGACCTGCTCACTCAGTTACTGTGTGTCATTTTCTCAGAAAATGGCAATAATATATTGTGTATGTATGCCATTAACACATTAAATTACAAAGGAACTAACTTGTAAAGTTAGCCTTATTTGTGGGATACACTTTCATTTTGACTACACCATTTGAACCCTAGCATCCCTATTCTGGGGCTAACCTTCAGCGAAAATAGCAGATCTACAAGCTCACACCGCATCACAACCTGATGAGTTTTTCGGCAAATATATTTAGTGTAGAGACAAGTGAAAACAGGAGGGGGCCTAGTATAGAGGCTTTGTGAATCCGGTCAACTAAGTATTGAGGTTACATAAATGCAGCATTTTAAAACATAAAAGGTCATTTGATAATGATTGATCTATCACATGTTGCATTTTGGTAATTATACAGAAGCTCTCTTGAACCAGAGATCTTTCCATTACAGGGCAGAGCAAGTAGTCAAAATGTTGATTTCGAGTGAGTGTAAAAATACACTACTGATTCTGCTCAGGCTGTGCAATGGTCAGATCGATTTTTTTGATTAAATGACAACATTGTTAAGGGACTTATATTTATGTTACATAACATGTTTTAGGCATTCATACAGGCTGATACTCTCACCCAGAGCGACTCGCAACCCACAAGAAATGTAACTGTATAATAAAGCTTCAGACAATCATCCAATAGTACGTGAAAATGAATACTTGCTCAACGTGTCTCACACCGGAAATAGCTGATCTACAAGCTCACAAAGCGGCGCAGCGCAACACAACACACTGTGAGCTTGTAGATCGGCTATTTTAAGTGCGAGACACTGGCGTGTAACTAAGTATAAATCAGGCATGATGGAGTACAAAGGTCAGAGCCACAGAGGCTACAGGCTAGATAGTAAGAGTGTGATGCTAGAACAAACTATGAGATGGCTAGTCACAAAATGCAATCCAGAGACAAACCTCCCAGTTGTCATTTAGTTTTGAACATGCAGTAAGATGTCCATACAGTTTCATTCAGGGCCCTAAACATATTCCTGATCGATGCATTGCACAGAATGGTAATGTGTTTGGATTATTGAACAGTACAATCAAACTTCAGACATCACAGTCCACAGGTGTGCAACAACAACAGCAACAACAACAACAACAACAACAACAACAAACAATGATATCTACCACTGAAAATAAATAGGTCCTGCTCTTATATAATGGAAGATAGAACAACATTAAGACACCTGCTTGCACATTTTGATGAATGGTAATTAAAGTCCTTCATTGACAAAATAACATGATACAGTGTTCTGAATCCTATATTTGAGGTCTATTGAATAAACATCTTCATTCAGGTAACGATTACATTTTCCAAGATTGTCTAGAGTTTGGGATGTGGACTCCTGTATTATATAGTCTGGCTGCAGACTCATACTTGTACATGTATGGTATAACAATGCAATAAAATACAATAACACTGGAATACCCTCATGCATTTACTCATCATAAATTGCTAAACTGACTAATATACTTTTTGAAAGAGATATTTGTTGTTAAATGTAATATTAATTGGTGGCATATAGTTGCATGTGCTATTTTATATTCATTGACTGGAAGTGAATAAATAAATAAACCATTTAACATAAATAATTATGCAACCATATCTCACAAACACAATTGGTGCATTATTTAGTACGGTTGGCATTTGCTCTTTTTCTGTGATTTCCAGCACAAATATTAATAAAACATTGCATAGGCTAGTTAATCTGTCTTTCCAAAGAACAAATCATGACACTATCAAGACGGAATTACTTAAATATTTATGCTTTGATAACTTTTGTAAAATTTTCTTCATTTTCAGAGGCACAAATAAAACAAATCCAACTTACCCAACTTGTCATTCCCTTGTTGTCAAAATTGTAAACAAATATCCTGCAATAAGGGGTGTAAAAAAAATCCGAAATATAAAATACTAAGTCAAATAAATAAAAGATTAAAATCCAATCAGTGTTTGTAGAGCCTTCATGTCAGTGTAGTTTAGCCTGTGGCCGACAGTGCTGCTGAGAGAGAGATGGATTAGGCTTCAACCTCACGATCCCCCCCTTCCCTTCCACCACCAGCCCTAGGCTCATCCCCACAGGAAGTATTGCAGGACTGTCCCATACCAGACCTAATGGTATGCTCCACTAGGGTTTTAAAAGCAACCGGCCTCCGCTGTCAACAAACTGAGGAAGGGGACGATGCTTTGACAGTGGCCTGTCATAGATTATTTAGTTTTAGTTTCGTTTAGTTTATTTCAGTCAATTTGGTGGTAACATTACGATAATAGGTAATAAAATAAAATAAATAAATAAAAGTTTTGCAAGAAAATAAAAAAATAAAGTCAAAATGGAGAGGAGAAAAACTAACCAACAAACAAAAAACAACCAAAAGAAAACAAGGTACAACTATATTATGAACTATATGGTGCAATGCCCTCACAGCTTTCGAACCATAGAGTTCATAATGTGAAGCCAATGCTGCAGGCAAAACTAAAGTGCAAATGTCTTTATCTAAAGTAGAATAGAAGTCAAATTTTGTGAATTTATACGTCACTCTTCCAATATGGCGGCATGTAACCACTCTCCCAACATTCCATATCAGACTGCTGTTGAACCCCTCTCGGGGTTGAAGATTATGATGTCAAGCCTCGGCCAGATTTTCTCTGCACACCCTATATGTGTCTATGACAGCAGCTTTGGTGGTGAAATGTGTAGCTAATAACGGCCATTGACATTGGCTTCATATTACTATGTTAAAGCGGCACTATGTAACTTTTGTTTAATGAATAGAACAATATTTTGTCCAATCTGTATGGTAGAGTATGTTAATACAATATAACTTATACAATTGAGATGGTTGTATTTTGTCTCCCTGCTCTTCTATTGAGACATTTAGATCGTGTCAGAGGTCATGTATCACGATAGACACAGGATCTGACCTGATGGTCAAGAGTCAATTTATCCCCTGCAGGCAGGCTCTATTAGCTCAATGGTAGAAATTTCAACACTTGAGAGCAGGAAACCGGGTTCAAATCCGGGGTAGAAGAGGAAAGTTACATAGTCCAGCTTTAACATACAGAAAATTGGAAAATGTATATAGGTAAAAATGTATGTAGGATCTAGGATGTAAAGGGAACCTCAAAGGAATTAAACATTAAAATGAAATAAAATTAAAACAAATCTGATGAGTTTTTATGTATAAGAATGTATATGTGTGTGTTTTAATCCACACGTAAATCAGCATCACATTACATCCGTAGCATAGTTTCCTGCCCCCCAACCAGTGTACTTGGTATGCTCTGCTACTGGACGTCATTATAGACTCTAGAGAGTAGATGTCTTCCATAGACGCAAAGCCCCCTAATCCCAAGGCCAGATAATTTGAGTGCAAAGAGGATTAGCTCCACCCCAACAGAGCCATTGGCTAAATTTAGACCTCATGCTCTCTGTCTTCGCCACTCTCGGTGTAACCCCTCCTCCCAGAGTCCCGCCCTCTTACCTGTCACACTGTCCATCACTTCCATCCACCAATCACGTGCCCTGGTGAGCCCTTATGTCATGTCGTTTTAAACCAATAATCCAGAATATGAAGCCAATGTAAACCCTTCATATGAGCTATGACATTTAAAACACAAATCAGTTCCTGTTGTTTGACTTTTATGGGCAAACCTTTCTCTCTAGGTCGTCCTCAGACGAGCCCTTCAGCTGTGTCTCCAGTCATCTCAATCCTCCATACATCTGGCTAGCTCACAAGTACTTTCTGCCCCTGCATCTTTCTTTAGTACGTCCACGTAGCTAGGTGTAGGATGCCCTTGTAATCGATGCTCGTGTGTTGGTTCCCACAGCACACGTTTGCTGGCTGTTTGTTGGACCAGCCAGGCCTCATTCTGTAAATATGTTTAACCTAGCAATGATTGTGAAGAGAGACAATTATTTAAGTTGTGTCCATCTAGTTATAATCTTAACATTTTTATTATCTTTATGTGTGTTGGATTGTGTTTGTGTAACTTTACCATGACTTCCGTGAAAGTCCCCTCTCTTTTTGTCTCTGTCCTTCATCCATGTGCCTTTGTCCTACGCTGGACATGTTGGGATTACAGAAACTTCATTGGCCCGCGTCAGGGTGAGTTGGGAGTGGCCTTCCAAAGTATCATCCAATGCCATTCAGTGTTGGCCATCCCAGAGCCTTCTATTGCACACATCCAGGAATTTAGCAGATTTTATGCAAGATTATGGGGAAGTAGTGATGAGCTGGGTGGTGTTGTTGGGTTCCTCCAAGTTCTGGTGTTTTAGTTATGAAACTCAGGTGAGGAAATCCTTTACTTCCAATTTCCTTGTGTACTACTTGTCAGAAATATGACAGGGAGGCACTGCAGAGGGTAAAAAGGAACATGGTGAGGTGGGATTTGATCCTAGATCTGCTAAGGCTCTATTTGGGTCTGGAGGTGGCGGTAGCTTGACACCCTATTACAGGGTACTGACTTTGAACTTCCACAGGGAATTTGTTAGAGGTGAGTGCAGACAGTCCACCATCCGTAGTATTTTTTACCTTTATTGAAACTGATAGTAAGCTGAGGGGGAGACATACAGACATACATACATATACACGTGATTGAGCATGCTTGTACACGCATGCACGCACACTC